>NC_090725.1:208797352-208984852 GCF_036898095.1 Palaemon carinicauda | reverse complement strand
GGCCTTCAAAAATAAGTTCATCAGTCAGTCAGCAGAAAGAAGCTAAGATTGAGACTATAGACAAACCCACTGTTTCCAATGTAACATCTGAAAAGCCTTCCATACCTCCAAGAACACCATCCTTAGAAAGCCCAACAAGAAGTTCATCAGCCTCTGAGATTGCATCTCCTGCTCCAACTATGAGTTCAATATTTGGTGCTCCAGATTCTTCGCCTCCAGAGTGTCCATCTCAAACCACCAAAGAATCATTTACATCACCTTTTGGTGCTCCTCCTCCTGCCCCAGAAATTGGCTCATTTGAAAAGCAATCGACTGAATCTAGTGTTAAGCAGTCTTCCAATTCTCCATTTGGGGCTCCCCCACCCCAACCATCTAGTTCACCATTTGGTGCTCCCCCACCCCAACCATCTAGTTCACCATTTGGTGCTCCCCCACCTCAACCATCTAGTTCACCATTTGGTGCTCCCCCACCTCAACCATCTAGTTCACCATTTGGTGCTCCCCCACCTCAACCATCTAGTTCACCATTTGGTGCTCCTCCACCTCAACCACCTAGTTCACCATTTGGTGCTCCCCCGCCCCAACCATCAAGTTCACCATTTGGTGGTATCCCAGTTCAACCTGCTGGTGTCCCACCATCTCAGGAGACCCCATCATCAGCACCTATCAAATCCATACCTGATCCTCTTAATGGAGTTGCTCCATCAGAACCGCCATCAGGTCCCCCACCGCCTTTACCAGCAAATGAGGGAACAGCTCCACCCTCTGGGCCACCCCCAACACTACCAGCTCGAAATTTACCACCAGTACCAAACAGGACGAGTGCTGGACCAAGACCTCCCTTGCCATCCAGAAATCTTCCTCCTGTTCCTGCTCGAAATCTCCCACCTGTGCCACCAAGGAAGTAGTCAAAATTTTTTGAACTAGTCATGAATAGGTGTTTTGAAAATTCTTTAAAAAATAGAACATTTATTTTATATATGATTCTAGTGTGCCGTTATGTAATTTGAAAGTATAGTTTATATGTATTGCAAAATTGTGTAGATTATTTTAAGTTGAATGGTAATTATTTATTTAATTTATTATACTGCAATTGTTATGCTAAATGGGATTAAGTGATAAGTATTATTTACTAACCATTTATGGATATAGAATTTAGATAGTGTACAACGAGTGAAATAGTAAATCGTATAATGTACCTAAATATTTTGTTTGTTAATTAACTTAAGGTATTCTATGTGGTATCTGCAATCAGGAGTGCAATGCTTAATACATTGCATATGTATTCCTTATGACCTGTATATTTATGTGAATTGTTGTCTATCTAAATTAGGAGTTATATAATCTTTGAAAAACATTTGTAGGCTTGGAAAATGCATCATCACTCAATCACATTTGATGTCAAGTAGAATCTGTAGATAGTTTTAGCCAAATTATCAGTGTCAGCACAAAATTAAACCAAAATTCTGAAAACTGTGACGAGCATTCCAAAATACAGAAAGTGAAATATTTTCAGTGACAGATGCATCCAATTGTATGTCATATGTAATATATTGTGACATGGGCATTTTATACATTAATGCCTTTTCCTTTATGAGAAGGCCTGTTTTTCTGTCTTTTAACTTTTCTGTTGTTTGCAACTTTATTTCACAGTGAAGTATTTCTTTATAAAAGAAGTAGACTATGTGTAAACTAATGAAGAGTAAATATTCAAGGAATGGTGATTATTAATGTAATTTTTTTAGTTGTACAGTGCAGATACTGAAGGTAAGGTGATACGATTTTTCATGAGCTTTACATCATTATCTTTTCACTTCGTTTAAAATTGCCACACCTAATGTGTGTGACGTGAGGTATTCCATATCTTTTGATTATCTGTAGAAGTTGAAAAACTTTACTCTGTGATAGCCTACAGTACTGTGCAATACTCTCCTTGATTACGGAAATATTTTATGCATGCTTTATTTCCTCTGATCCAGACCAGTTTACGTTTAATATGTGCTATTCATAATTACTGTATATCTACGAACCTCCCCTGGTGTTCAAATGGCTTCTCTCTCAAAGCTGGTTAAATATTGATTTCTAATAAAAAAGCTTAATTAATTTTCCATTTTCTTTCCTTGTAATAGCCCTGCCGCTCCTGTGTAGTATGGAGATGATGTATGTTGGTATATCCCAATACTACTGTGTGGGTAAGCCATTTTACTTTGTATCTTTTCAGTTCTCTCCTTTTCATATCAGAGTCAGCATCTCTACCCACAATCCACATCGCAATTTTTTGTTTTAGGAGGTTTTATAGAAACTCATTATTCATTATTATAGATTAATAGGGAATGTATTCTTCTGGCTTAACTGGGTTATCTTGTTGAGATTCTTCAATGTATATAGCTGAGTGATAAGGATCCTTGTTCACTTGTGTCCTATTGGGGGGTTAGGAAACATGATTTGAAGGACAGTTATGAGGAATGTAGTACCCTTTCATGTCCTCTATTGCAGGATTATCTTCAGTTAGTAGCTGTTTATGTAAAAGTTTTTCATAAAAGGAAATTGTCTTTTATTTCAGGGGAAGCATCAGAGAACAGTAGTGTAGTTGATTTCTGTGGAAATGTGGTTGCTGATGCCGCGCCGACTATTACCAAACTTAAAGGAATTGATAGTAATGAGCTTCAAAGCTCTTTTCTGATTTTGTTAAGTTTGTGCAATCTCAAGGGGCAAACAAGCCCTCAGGCTAATTCGAAGTTGTGGTTCTGGTACACAAGTCAATAAGTGTTTGGTTGGTACCAATCACATTACAGAGTCGACAGCCTCTCCGAGAGCTTAGCTCTTCCAGATTACTCCAGGTGCTTTTATAGTGAAACCCTTGAATTTCTATGATCCTGTCTGCTCTATATGACCACCATATTCTAATATAGAAGACCGGGATCGCAATCTAGAACCTAATATCCCTCCACCTCCTGAAATAAGTGGTCATGCATACCACTAATGTGGCATATCAGATTGTTCCTGTAAATGGCGAATTACAGTTATTAGATTCTTCTTTAGAAACTTTAATAGGAGCTAAGAAGTTGTTGTACAGTATTATGCTTCGCGGTAGTGGCGATCAGCCTTGTGTAGGTTCAGCCACTAGCTCATCTCAAATTTTACCCAGCAGATTTAATGTGGGTGCTAGTACCTCTACTGCTGAAACAATTCCCTTGCCTAATACAAGTGTAAAGGGTAGTAAACAGGAGAAATTGCTTGATGATTCCAGTTTGGAATATTCTACGGAAAAAGATCTTGAAGATGAGGAGGAAACTGAAGATGCCAAATAGGGTGAGATATCTACATTTTAATCTTTGAATAATCTTATTGCCGAATTATGACCATGTAGATTAGCTCTGGCAAGTTCTGATAATTATTTTACTCCTATATCATAAGATGCTGCTGGTTCTAAGATGACTCATATTACATAATTTTTGGATATTTTCAAGGATGTAATGGATAAATTGTTGTCTCAGGTGGAAAATGAGCTTACTAATTTGCTCCCTATCTATCTCTAAGACCTTATCGACTACAAAAGTTTTCATTAATATATAAAACAAACCGAATGCCTAACCTTGTTATTGCCCTTAAAATGTTAATAAAATGAAGTCACACAAATACAGGTTTGTTCCTACTCAGATACAAACCTTCGTTCATTAAGAGTATGATTTCAGCAAAGGTGGAAACTCTTCAGTTAAAATTTAATAACAAGGAATTGGTAGTTATAGGTGGGTAGCAGTGAAACCTTGGCCCCTACTGGCTTACTCAGTACAGTAGCTGCTTCGTTGTCAGTTGTTGCATAGTATAGTTGTACTTCTGGCATCCTCAACTGGCTGTTTTAATTTCTTTTTTCTTCTTGTTTTATTCTTTAGGGATATCATTAAGAGTTTTCAGTTTTCTCGATAACTGTAGGTAACTGAAAGTTTCTGTGTAACCTACCGATATACTCTTTTTGTTCATGTTTAACATTCTTGTTTAATAGGATTCCTGCTGTTTGTTCCCTTGTAAGTGTGGACTAATGATGACAATCTACATTGTAACTGAGGAATGAAACATCGTTACACTGTCAATAGAAGGAGAACAGTTATTCCTTCACCTCTGCTGCATCATTATCTCTTAGCACCTACAGTGTATCCATGCATTCATCAGACTTGAAGCACACTGCCAGACCACAGGAATAAAGGCCTACACCCTTATTTTCCATTTTTTGAGACTATTAGTCTTTAAGACTGATTGATAGGAGTACTAGGGCACACTGCTGGTCCAAAGGAATAAAGACCTACACCCTTCTTTTCCATTTTTTGGACAATTAGCTTAAGACTGATTGAGATGAAGCTACATATACATGACTCCTGCCTACTGGAATAAAGTCAGCTATTTCTAAACTTACCTAGCGTTCATGTACATCCTTTCCCCCCGACCAACAATGCCAAGAACCTGCTGAGCTGGTTTAAACATCAAAACTTAAAGACAAAGGGAGATGGCTAACCTATTTAGTGATATTGCCTTTCATGGCTATATTATGTTGATACACTAGGGGCTGGGCTATAACAATGAAATAAAAAGGGAAAGTTTTTAGTTTTAGGGTAGACATCGACCTTTAACCAATTTTGAGAGAGAAGCGATATGGATACAAGAAGATTATAGAAATAACTAGTTCTATTAATAAAAATCTTTTTATGTGATTTTTATCATTAAAATTGATCTCAAAGTAGAATATGTTGACCATTTTTTAAGCCAGCAATCAATGTATAATTTATTGTAATATAGATCCAACAAACCTCAATCTTTTTAAGGTTAGCCTATTTTTTAACCCTCTCTTGACATTGAGGTTACATTTTATTTATGACACTTAATTAATGACTGCTTGTTACCCATTGTCAGATGTATCTAGAGTATTTTTTTGATGAATCAAAACCATTTTGATATTTTATAATAATTTTCTGTACTTTTAGATACAAATTGAATTCCTCCTATGGAACAAATATTAATGTCCATCACCTTAATTTTTTGTAGCCATGTGCATAAATCATGTATGTGTTTATAGATTATTTCTTAATGATTATTATAATTAGAAGCAAAGAGAATGACTCTATGCAAATCAACATGAATATATATGCATAAATTGTCAGCAATCAAGAATTCAATCAGAAGAGCCTGAGTAAATGGGGGCATGGTACTACCAGAAAAACTTTTTCTTAGGTTTATACCAAAGGGAGTAAAAAAACCACCAGTACCGAGTATTGTAACAAATAGGAACCTCACCATAATAAGGATGCCAACTTTGTTAAAACTTTGAGTCTAATGTTTTATGAAACAAATTGCTTGCTTTTATTCGGTATGCTTTGGTTTTCTATTGTCTACTTGTCTTGCAGGTTTTGTTGTACTTTTATTCAATTCTTGTTTAGGTATTTATATTTACAGTATATATTTGTAAGGTAGACAATAAGAGCCAGTGTACTGGAGACAAAGGCTGTCTAGATATTTCATCTCCTGATATTTCATCTCCTGTGACAAATATAAAGTGGTACAATTAGGTTTTGGGTGTTCCAAGTATTTCTTGGCTGATTTTTTAGCCTAGATATGTAAAAGTATGAGATTAATTTGATTAATTTTGTTGGCCTCCTTTCTGGTTCACCCAACAGATATATTGTTTTGCTTTTCTTCCACCTTGCGATGTGGATAGCATCATGCTAAAGATAGTTGCAAAAAATGTAAAGCTCTCTCAAATGCTGATTTAAAGTGTATCCCTCTACCTAATCATGCAAACACATATGCGGTGGTTACAGTATTAGCAATTCCCACTGAAATTTGTGATATACAGTTCTTTTGATTCATGGAATAACTCGGATGTGAAGAATTTGCAAGTACCCAGTCAGTTGAAGATACTGATTTACAGATATCTTTTTACAATAAAAAGATGACTAGTCACCCCTCTGAATTTGAATTTACGTTTGTTTTAAAACAAACTTTTCTTGATTCTGTTTGATATAGTTGCATTTTTGTTGATTCCACAATTCAGAACAGCTTTCATTTCAAGAAAGATCTTTATCAGCTGCTATTGTTCATTGTGTTTGACTAAACAAAGTGGTTTTACATCATTGATGAATGTCACAAACTGTCTTTATGTACTAACTGCTACAGCCCTGTTAATGGCCGACTTCATTGAAACAAGGTAAAGTTCTTGACTTTCAAGACGATTTGAGGTACAATTTCCTCCCTAGGTGTTGAATCCGGTGTATTATTCTTCGTAGTATCTGGTATTTTTTATAAGTTAAAAAAGTACAATATTCCTCATAGCCTTATGGAATACCAGAGATTTTCTTTTCTTCTGTCCTGTTCTTGTTGAAGTGTCATATTCATTTTGGTTACAGAAATTAATTTTTGTTAAAGATGACTTGTATAGAATATCAGTCAATGACCCATGGGGACAATGGGTGTCAAGAGTCACAGTGTTCTTTGACTTTATATGACTAGCATGTGCGATGCAAATTCACATTAAGAGCCTAACTTTGCCAGCTCTATTTTTTTCCTTACTTTAAAGAATCATAATGTATATGACAGGTAAGCTGCAATGGGTGGTTAAATTTGTTTGTGTGATGCCACAAAGATGGAAACTAGTTCTGCTGAGTTCGTGTCAGGCATTATACAGGATAAAATGGTCAGACTACCTTAATCCAATCTATGATATGAAATACACAGTCAGTTGTTATGGACAGTAAATAGGATATTTGAGTGCCTGAAAGCTTGTTGAAATAAATTTTATGTATTGTACTCTCTCGGTTTCCAGCATGGTCAATAATGTTTTTTGTATTGTAATTGTTAATTTTAGGTGTTCTTTTAAATTTAAAGAACTAAGAAGCATAAAATAAGGTACAGTACTCAATATCAGAGTTTTTATCCATGGAATGACTAAAGCTATTAATGAAGACTCTGACAGCATTGCAACTTTCTGGTATCCATTTGTAGCTAATTTGGTCCAACTACATATTTAGATATGATTCTCGTAGAAAAAATGTTTGCACTTACTGTACCCAATTTATTGTTTGAATTATTTCAAGCCTAGAGAGAGTAAATTTTAGTCTTGTATTTTGTTAAGATTCCTAGGTAAGGAATGGGGTCGTCAGGGGAAGGATTTGCAGGCACAGTTATGTTTGATTAAGACAGTACATGTACATATAGTTAGACAATGTACTAAGGATATGTAGCCTAAAGGTTTTCATGTTGTGTATTTTATTGAACAATACTCTTATGTTATTGATTTTTTATATTTTTGGAGTGAGTGCTGTGTGGTCTCCAAGGACTTTTCCTGTTAAAGGATAGAAAAGGAAATACAATACAACAAGATTACCAAAGAAACATTGTTCCCCCTGTCCTAGGGCCAGTGTATCAATGTACAAAGCACGACTCAATGTGTATAGGAGAGACCTGCAAGTTGAGGCTCATTTGAACTTGCCACCACCTCGATAACTGAACATCCTCTGTTATGACTGACATCATGCATGGCGTCCTAGAGAAGAACCATCCTTTCAGTCATCGACAGCGTACTTGCGTCACAACAAACCCTCAACCATCATTCTTGATATGTCATTAATCCCTACAACACCCTTCTTGCTGGTTGTGTTTGTTTTGGATCACTTTCAAGAACAATATTAAGTACCCGAATTCAGGTTTTTTTTATGGCTCGGTTAACAAATATAAATCATGTCTGATTTAAGTAGTTGGATTCAATAATAATTGGAGGTTGTTTACCTTTATTTGCCGGGTCACTGGCTGTAGTCTGTTTTGTTAATGCTTATGCATGTCTTTCCCTTTCCAGTTTGGTCTTGGTCCATGTTCTTCATACTTTATTACCAAGCTAGTAAAAATAGTGATCAAACTCCTGCAGTTGCTGGGAGTACAGATCATAGCTTATCTAGACGACTGGCTGATTTGGGCAGAGACAGAATTGTACCATATACATAATTTATGTTTTTCAGGTTCTTCAGGATTTAAGTTTCCTGGTCAACTTTGCAGAGCCAAGACTAATTTCAAGAAGGATATCTCAGTGGTGAGGTCTCCAATAGAACATGGTGACAGCCACACTAAGCCTTACAAAAAAAACCTCTCGATGAAGAATTCCAAGCAGAGTCAGATCTTATGTTTCAAGCCACCTCGCTTCCAGACGTCAGCTGGAGAAGATTTTGGGCTTTCTTTGATTTGCCTTGATAGTCAACCCGTTGTTAAAGAACAGGTTAAAAGACCTCAATTGGGTGTGGAGAAGGGCTAGTTCAGAAGAGGTTGCAAGAAAATCCTCAGGTCATGGGCAGTGCCAATTTCCTTGGCCAGGTCGATCCCATTGGTCCCTCCCCCCGTGTCCATGATTATTCATAGATGCTTCCAGGTCGGGCTCGGGATGTCATTGAGAGGAGAGCTTTGTTTTTGAAAAATGGTCCTATTAGTTTGCAGAATTTCATATAAAAATGTTGGAAGTGGTGGTTATTGATTCTATATATTACTGTATTTATGTATCTCATATACATGTTTGTATATAATGTAAATTTCTTCTAATGTGTACCACCTTTTTTACGGAATATCTGATGAAGGAAAAGCTGTCAATACTAGATACTTTTTGTTTGAGTTCCCTTCTGGTTGTCATGCATATAAGATCACTAATTTTTTTAATCCTCTGCATGCAATATATTCATTAAATCTGATTGCACTATGCTAAAATAGGATAATTAGAAGTTTTTGAAAGGTTTCAGTTATATCATAGTCAATTAATTATGGCCATGTATCATTAAGAACTGAAAAATCTTGTGATTTGTTGTGACAAAGTTTCATAATCAAAATAAGTAAAACACTGCATGGTAGCTCTTCCAACAGAATACTTTTTTATTTTGTCATCCATTTTTTTTTCCAGTGGATGCAGAGGTTCAACAGTGCTCTTGATTGTCAAGGATGTTTCTAAATAGTGGCGTATTTTAATGCCAGTGACTGATCATTTATTATTCCATTGAAGGTAAACAGAATTCTAGAACAATCCCAAAGTTAGCCACTATGTTTGTGCTAGGCGGATGTCTTCATTAACCTGTATCAAATGAATGCATTAGAGAAGGCACTTCCACCTTCAACCACGGATATGCTTAGACTTTTCTATACATTCAACTGAGTAATCAGTAACTAGAATCTGTATTATTTAGCTCCACTTGGGGCTCATTTGAGGGAGAGCCTAATCCAGTTGTATTGATTGATTTGTTAAGAATTTGGAAATAAAATTCCTCAACTATTTTAGATTACTGTTTCCCAAGCAAAGACCATCTAATTTTTTTAGCAAGTGTTAAATCATAATTAATTTGTAGTCTGCTTGAGAAGCTGTAATCTGAAATAATAACGGGACTTTATTAGTTCCAACTTATCAATCCTATGGAGCAAGCTAAAAAGACATAACTTTCTAAAAAGTTTCTAAAGAGTATATTAGTAAATAGATGAAACAAATATGGTAAGCAAATTATTAGACGCTTAATTCACGACTTGTAATGAAAAGGTTCCAGACTTATGGCTATAGTGAAGCTGGAGGTTCCAGACTTATGGCTATAGTGAAGCTGTCTGCTTTCAAATTAATGAAGTTAATTTGTGAACCAATGCATTGCTCCCAGTACTCCTTTCATGCTTGGACTCCTCAAAAAATCCTGCTCTGGAAGTGTGTTGAATACCATCCCCAATGGATTTTGTCTATGGGATCAAATAACAACCTCTCAAGTTTGGCTGTCTCTATTTTGTGGAAAAGTCAGAAGTGTCACAAACCAAATTTAGAAAAGTAAGAGGGCATAGTCTGATGGTTTTTGGAGCGTTTGAGTTATTATTGTGCCATAATTCAATTTTTTTTTTTCATAGGATATCTTTCTCAAGATACCTCAGAATATTCTAAATGATGATATGATTTGAGCAACTTCTTTGATGGAGAGCCAACAGTCTTCAAGTTATCAGATTCTCTTTCCCCGTTGATCATGAAATTAAACATAGAATTAGTGAGAATTAACGTGGATTTTATTACAAGGAATGTAATAGATTGACTGAATTTGTAATTTTTTTCCTTCATCCATCCCTGTTGAGTTCTTTCCTTTATGATTCTATCATCATCAAACAAATCTCATTTTCCAACTAATTACCTTTTTACAATAAAACTTAACATTTGGATGTGAAACTTACATAAAAAGATTGATTACTCAAAGTTGGGGAACTGATGACTTCCTCCTACTGACAGGTCACATGTTTACTCAGTAGGGGCCATTGTTGGAGCCATCTAAGCTACTATTTACATACCAGTTGACCTCTCTTACTGTTAGATCAAAGCTTTTGTAAAGTCAAGATGAATTTTAAAGATCTCCATTATTTTGTAATGACCTTTTGTTAGTGTGAATCATTCAATAATTTGAATAGACTTTACTGGTTTAATCTAGTTTCTCCATAATTTGATAAAGAATATACAGCAGTGGCTTGGTCAGATCAAAGTGTCTGATGATGGTACATACGTACAGTACTTGTATTATTATTGTTTTCATACTACCTTATTGACTTGTACATTCATGCTCTAATGTGGATGTGAGGTCCATAGAATACACTGTGCATATTATTATTATTATTATTATTATTATTATTATTATTATTATTATTATTATTACTTGATAAGTTACAACCCTAGTTTGAAAAGCAGGATGATGTAAGCCCAAGGGCTCCAACAGGGAAAATAGCCAAGCGGGGAAACAAAATAAGGAAAAACTACAAGAGAAGTTCAAGAACAGTAATAACATTAAAATAAATCTTTCATGTATAAACTATAAAAACTTGAAAATAACAAGAAGATAAAAACTTTTAAAATAACAAGAGGAAGAGGAACAAGATAGAATAGTGTACCCTCAAGCAAGAAGTCTTTAACCCAAGACAGTGGAAGGCCATGGTACAGAGGCTATGACACTACTCAAGACTAGAAAACAATGGTTTCATTTTGGGGTGTCCTTCTCCCAGAAGAGCGGCCTACCATAGCTAAAATGTCTCTTTTACCTTTACCAAGAGGAAAATAGCCACTGAACAATTACAGTGCAGTAGTTGACCTCTTGAGAGAAGAAGAATTGTTTGGTAATTTCAGTGTTGTCAAGTGTATGAGGAAAGAGGAAAATGTGTAAAGAATAGGCCAGACTATTCTGTTTGTGTCAGCAAAGATGAAATAAGCCGTAACCACAGAGGGGGGGTCCAATGCAGTACCGTCTGGTCAGTCAAAGGACCCAATAGCACACTAGCGGTAGTATCTCAAACTGGGGGTTGGCGCCTTGGCCAACCTACTATTTGTGAACTAAGATAATTAATTGAAATTTATTCTTATTAACCATGTATATACATTCATAAAATGGCATTTTTCTTATTTAATATTTCTCATAGAAATAATCCTTACTGCTCTGAAGCAATAGTCATATATGGAACAGTGAGGTCTTCACCCTCCTCACAACCCTTCTCTAAATCCAAAATTGTTCCCACTATAAGACAAAGAGAATGCGGATCATGGTCACACCTAAAAAAATAATCCCAAGCACTATCTGTGCAGTAATTGCCAACAAGTACGGAAGAGGTCATCTATAAACCAATTTAAAAAAAAGGATAAACAAACTAAAACCCTGGCAATCTGGAGCACACATCTACCTCTACCAGGTCGACTTGCAGACTGAAGACGACGATACAATTTGTGCATCATGTCATTGTTGGTAGACGCTAGTCGGTTCTCATCACTTTACTAGAGGCATAGTTTGAAGGTGGTAATGTGGACATAAGCTTCCAGAGATGAAAGCAATATGAGCATCAGGTGAATATAGAAATATTTCATTGAAATTCTGTCTTTCCAATCTTTGCCCTTTATACACTTTCAATGACTCAATACAACAAGGGAAGAAGTCTGGCACTATTCACCAGCAGAAGTCCAGATGTCAAGATTTTACATTTGCTTTCATACAATTCTTAACTTAGATCAAGTAATAAAGTTTTGTTTTCCGAGTGTTATTAAAATTTATCACTTCCTAAATTTTAAAAAAACGGTTATAAACTATAGTTACTCTATAGATGTTAGAACCGATAGTCAGTATGGATTACAAGTTGTTGCGCTGATTTCGAGTTAATTTGTACCATTTGTTTTTGCTTGTGAAAGGATAGTATACCTAGATGATTTTCCTTCTTGTTAAGCCTTTTTTTTCATCTTTACAAAACCTAGTACAAAATGACAAAATATATATTTTGCCTTATAAGCATTAAAAAGTTTGTAAATTTATTTGAGTTTAGTATTTTTTGTTTAGTAAAAAGACAGACAAAATATGACTGCATTTATAAGTGAGCCTATATATCAAAAGGATTTTTTTTTAGATTGGCCAAATCAGCCTGTATTATTACGTTTCAAAATGCATTGGTTTTTGGTGTTGGTTTGTCCTTGTTTACACTACTTTCAGTGTACAGTATGTATTTGTTTCAAGTTAAGGTTGGAACATGTCTTTTGTGGTTGTAAGCATATTACTGAAGGTTAGTATGGAGTTTAGAGCTCTGCTTGTTCAGTTCCTGTGCGATTTTTTTTCATATGCGAGTCATCAAAATACCCCAATTTTAAAGAGTAATTAGTTAGCATAACAGCCCAGTTTCAAGTTATTATCCTGCAATCAAATACTGTACTGTATTTTGACAGTTTTTGTACAGACTCATCTATAATAAATGGGGTCATCAGGGGAAGGATTTGCAGGTACAGTTTTATTTTATTTACTTTAATGTATGTGAAGTAAGACAATGTACTGAGGATAGGTGTACTTTTTGTACTCCCTATGAGGGTCAAGAATTGTGACGATAGTATTTTTAAACTAATAATGAAATGAAATACAAAATTAAAGATGTTGAAAAGCATATAAAAGAAATTATTTTTTATAAAGTTCAAACTGAAAATTTAATTTTGAAACTGTGTCCAAGCATTGATGAATTATTTGGATAGATATTTGCTGAAATTTATAACCAAGAAAGAAACCTTTTAGAGATGTAATAAAAATATCCATCAAAAGTGAATCATTGCATTTTTGTATGTGCAAACCCAATTTTCTCTGGATCCGACTCTAGATGCATTATAAACTTTAATGCCTGTTTTTTAATTCAAAGTTACAACATTTAAGTTTTCCGCATGATATTAGTCATTTAATCTACAACAAAGTTCTTTTAGTCACAGAAGTGACATAATTTAAATTAGATTTCTTTTTGAAATTAAAAGTATGTGTTTCTCAAGTAATACTGTTACTTAAGTCCATTTTGATATGTAAGTTTTCATAAAGAATTTAGAAGACTTCAGAAATTATATACCAAGGTTTCTTTTTTATTTTTTGACCAAAGAGCATATTACTTATTCAGTGTGAAAAAGAGATTCCTGTCTGGAAAAGGATTGTTAGTTTAAAGCTTTAATGTTTATGCTCATCATGTCTTGGGTACATTTGCATTTGTGAAACTAGAAATATTACCAACTACTGTAGTTCCATTTATTAAATTAGGCTACCATATTTCAGTGTAATTAATTATCTATATTCGGCAGAGCTACTTAATCTCTGATTATTTCCTGTTTTATATTAATGATTAATCACAATGTAAAGAATATTGAATTTATTAATGAAATATGGAATTGTTACACTTTTAGGTAATGATTATTCAAGTAATGGTACAAATGCAAAAATCAGTGCCGTATTTCTTTTTAAGCGGAAATCTCAGCAGTCTTGGTGGTTATGCATTTATTGCTTCCTTAGTACTAAGTGAAAAATATGTTGAAAGTTTATTAATGTAGTTATGATATTATTACTTGAACTTGTTATTGTTCAAAAGACTTAGCAGTACACATTTTCTCATATAGGTGATGGCTTATTGCTTTAGTTGTTTTTGGACAGTTCAGCCACAGAATTTTTCAGTAGTTAAGGAATTATTTTCTTACATTGGTTTTATAGTTGTGTGGCTATGACTTGTATTATTTGAAGTTTTGAACATCACATGTTTTAGAAGTAAATTCATACTTTAAAAAGACTGCATTATGAATTATACTGTATGTTGGTCATTCAGTATGCTTTGGTAAAATACTCAGATGGAAAGTGTGAAAATTACTGGATTGCAGTATTTCTTAGAATATAGTTAATGTTTTATATTCATAGTATAATATGTTTATAAGGGTACAAAGTTAAAAATATTCTCTAGGATAAATAAGTAACAGGTGGCAACCTTTGGCAAATTCAGCTTCCATTTTTTGTTCAAGTTCTCTTAGGTCAGTCTTGGAAAGGTTATGCAGTTTCAGAATTATTCAGAAGTTTGTGCTTCCCTAAGTGAAGGTCATTTTCATAACCTCTCTTCATTTCATATATTCAGGAGCAAGAGAAATTTTTTGCAATATTCTGTGGGTAAGGTAAAGGTGTCTAGTTTCAGTTCCAATATCACCAAATAGATGTTCACCAGAACGTCAGCTGGGCAAGCCCAACCACCCACTGTGATGCCCAACCACATCTTGTAACCTTCTCAGTAAACATCTTAAACTCACGGTCCTGGGTTGGGATCGATCTGCTGCCATGCAAATGCTAGGCGAACATGTTACCACTGTACTAGTCAAGAGGTTAATTGTTCAATTAATGAAATTTGAATACACAATAACACTTCTATAGGAAGATGACCTTGTGAAATTGCATTGAGATGTCAAATATTATGGCTGATTTGTAATAGGTTCTCAAATGCTATTTTATAACATTGCTGATACTATTTTCCTCTCTGTAAATGTCAATCAGCTTATTCAGAATTAGGATGGAGTAAAATTGTGCAATGATACTGAATATTAATGTCATAAAGAAAAAACTAAGTTGTTACAATGTTTTTCTGAAAGTATTGTGACCATGAATTTATATGTCTAACGTCATTTATAATGTCGAACAGATTGAGTGCATTATTTGGGAAGAAATATGATATTGGTGTAGAGGACATAGAGATTAACTTAAGTTTGGTGTTTACTTATAATAGATATTTGCTTCTTTCTGTAGTTTTCTTTGTCTAATTTTCTTAATTCTAGAGTTAATTTTTTTCTGACATGCACAGGAAACCCATTGATTCATTCATTAACTGAAAAGGTTCAGTATTCTTCTTAACAAATATGTTTATTATTTTGAGAAATCATACATGAAAGTCGCAGTGCTAACATCCTCAAAGTAGGGGAGACAGCTTTTGACCTTGCAAAATACCAAGTTTGCTCCCCCTTTTATCGCTCCCTCCAAGCATCTAGCATGTGTCTGATTGCCATCTGTTGGAAGGGAAGAAAGATGGAATGCCAAAAACTTCAAAAAGTTTGTCAATTCTTATAAAAGTCGTGTAGGCGACGCAAGAAGAATAATAGACTTAGTGATAGGATGTTAATAGGTTCTATCTTCCTCTGTATAGTGGGCAATTGGACACCAGCTTGACACCTGGAGGGGAGGGTTGTAGGGAGAAATGGATAAATCTTTTGCTTTCGTAAATTTGAGAAGTTCAGTGGTTGGCTGGAAATTATTGATGTAATAATCTTATAAAAATTCTGTTTTCTAATATTAGTGCTTTAAGTTAACAAACTATATTTATTCTTTTATAACAAAAAAATATTTCTTAATGTTATCCTTATAGCCCTTATATTTCAGTATCTTTCAGCTAATAGAATTTTACTTAAAAATATGGTGGTGTTGTGTACTATATTGGGAAAGGTCATGAAATTATTTACAATATGGATAGGAACACATGTTCTGATGGATGCACTTGATTGAATAATTAAAAATAAAAACACACAATGTTATGAATATTCTCTATATAAGATACTTTAATTTATTGTAGTCATATTTAAATATTTAGTTAAAAGGTTCATGGCTGCCAGTTCACAAATATTAAGCTTTTTAAGGTACACAGCATTAGATACTGTGTATGGTGTTTAACTATCTATAATTATGAAGATATATCTGTGAAGCACTAATTTGATAGTTAGTGAGAACGATTTTCATTAAAGTGCCTGATTCTTTCTTGGTATTGTTCAAGTTGGAAAAACTAGATTTTTTACCACACGTACTGTATGAAGTTGTGGCTTTGATTTAACTCCCTCCCCTTCATAAAAAATCTTTTTGGAACTGAATTTAATATTAGTGATGAAAATTGACTTCAATAACTTTATTTCTTAAATAGATTAACATTGAAAATTATATAATAAAACATCATATATGGTAAAGTAGTAATTATTTACGGGGGAATTTAGGTTGGAGACCTTTTATCTATTTAAGACTTCTGGTTCTATTTTGTCACTTATCCATATTTATTTTTAATTTCTTAATGTAAATGCAGGTCTTTTCATGTGCATTTTGTTAAGTGCTGTGATTGTTGTGAAATTGTAATTATACTAGTGTAGGTGATGTATAAAATGTATAGATCCCATTATTAATTCTTTTATTATCCCAATTATGTGCATACTATTTATTCAAAATCTAAATCCCTTACAAGGTGTATTGCCATTCTTCTTTTATTAGGAATACTATTGAATTCATTTTAGCTCAATTAGAGAATTTGAAAGCTCATTGGAATAGAATTATTAAAAATGCAATATAAAGGTAAAAATATGTTACCCATGAAAAGGAGAAAGTAAAATTATTAGAAATGAATACCTTGTTTGGTAAGAAGCTGCACAGGGGTGTGCAGAGAGTATTCCTCTAAATTTCATGATACTAAACTGTAATAGCCACATCTTTAAAAATGCAGTGTGCTGAATGACCTTTCTTAATTTTATATTGTCCCCTAAAAGGACTAATCTGCCTTTTACCTTTCATCCATTCACATTGATCTCTTCCACCTATATGTCCAAGTGTATAATATATATATATATATATATATATATATATATATATATATATATATATATATATACATATATATATATACACATATATATATGTATATATATATAAATATATATATATATATATATATATATATATATATATATATATATATATATATATATACCAGTATATATAAATATATATATATATATATATATATATATATATATATATATATATATATATATATATATAGTGTATATATATGTATAGATATAGATATATATATATATATATATATATATATATATATATATATATATATATATATATATATATATATATATATATACATATATATATATGTGTGTGTATATATGTGTATATATATATATATATATATATATATATATATATATATATATATATCCTACATACATATACCAAGGTACTTCCCCCAATTTTGGGGGGTAGCCAACATCAAACAAAGGGAAAAAAGGGGACCTTTCCTCTCTACGGTACTCCCAGCCTGACGAAGGACTCAACCGAGTTCGGCTGGTACTGCTAGGATGCCACAGCCCACCCTCCCCCATTATCTACCACAGATGAAGCATCATAATGCTGAATCCCCTATTGCTGCTACCTCTGCGGTCATCCAAGGCGACTGGAGGAAACGGCACAATCGCTTGCCATTCATTCCTATTTCTAGCACGCTCTCTTGCCTCTCACATCTATCCTCCTATTACCCAGAGCTTTCTTCACTCCATCCATCCACCCAAACCTTGGCTTTCCTCTTGTACTTCCCCATCAACTCTTGCATTCATCACCCTCTTTAGCAGACAGCCATTTTCCATTCTCTCGACATGGCCAAACCTCGTCAACACATTCATATCCACTCTAGCTGCTAACTCATTTCTTACACCCGTTCTCATCCTCACTACTTCATCCCTAACCCTATCTACTCGAGATGCACCAGCCTTACTCCTCAGACACTTCATCTCAAACACATTCAATTTCTGTCTCTCCGTCACTTTCATTCCCCACAACTCTGATCCATACATCACAGTTTGTACAATCACTTTCTCATACAGAACTCTCTTTACATTCATGTCCAACCCTCTATTCTTCACCACTCCCTTCAGTGACCCCAACACTTTGCATTCTTCATTCACTCTCTGACCTACATCTGCTTCCATTCTACCATTTTCTGCAACAACAGACCCCAAGTACTTAAACTGATCCACATCCTCAAGTAACTCCATTCAACATGACATTCAACTTCGCACCACCTTCCCTTCTTGTACATCTCATAACCTTACTCTTACCCACGTTAAGTCTCAACTTCCTTCTCTCTCACACCCTTCCAAATTCTGTCACTAATCAGCCAAGCTTCTCTTCCGAGTCTGCAACCAGTACAGTATCATCCGCAAACAAAAACCGATTTACCTCCCATTCATGATCAATCTCGTGTACCAGTTTTAATCTTCGTCCAAGCACTCGAGCATTCACCTCTCTCACCACTCCATCAACATACAAGTTAAACAACCATGGCAACATCACATCCCTGTCTCAGCCCCAATCGCTCACATCATTTCCTATCCAAACACATGATTTACTGTACTACCTTTGTAGAAACTTTTCACTGCTTGCGACAACCTTCCACCAATTCCATATAACCTCATCACATTCCACATCGCTTCTCTATCAACTCTATCATAAGCTTTTTGCAGATATATATATATATATATATATATATATATATATATATATATATATATATATATATATATATATATATATATAGATATATTGTGTGTGTGTATGTGTGTATAAATATACATACATACATACATATAATTTATATATATATATATATATATATATATATATATATATATACATATATATATATATATATATATATATATATATATATATATATATATACATATTATATATATATATATATATATATATATATATATATATATATATATATATATACACACATATATATATGTGTGTGTGTGTGTATATATATACTGTATATAAATATATTATATATATATATATATATATATATATATATATATATATATATATATATATATGTGTGTGTGTGTGTGTGTGTGTTGTACCTATATACATACATACATACATAAATAAATAAATATGTACAGTACACACAAAGGAGTTTATTTCTGATGAAGTCTGAGGGACGTACAAAACAAGTTCGTTACAGTCCTATTTCATAACAAACATTTTTATAAAGGACAACGAAATGTATAACGTATCACATATTTTCACAATTCAGTAATTGTTACAACTTATTAATGAATAAAATCATTATGTTATCTTAACCACTGATCTTACTTTGCTTTGAATGCCTGGATTTACAATACAACATGAAAGAATCTGAGTTGGACAAACAGTCAAACATTTTATCAGAAACAGGTTCCTGAGAATACTTTCATGTTGTTTGAAAAGTGTACTTAAAGTACTTGTAGGTATACCAAAATCTGAGGCAGTGTAATTTTTAGTTTTAACTCCTTTATCAATTTTACCAATAATTTGCAATTTTGTGTTGTGACAATGCTTTACTTTTCTCTACTTACCATTTCAGAAATAGTTTAAAAATACTATCTATTGGAAAAATGTGTATGATTCATTTTTGGGCTCAAGCCATGTCGTCCTGATGGAAGGTTCTTCTAGGCAGCTTTTTAAGGGATATTTGGCTACAGTGATACTCCCAGAGAATTGACCATAGGTCTCCAGAATTCTAACTCCTGGCGTGAGTATCTTTAAAAATTTTCTCAAGGATATCGCATAATATCGGGACGTATTTCTTGATACAATATTCACCCCGAGTAGAGTTTTTGCTCTGAGGGGGAAAATTGGCGAAATCGAAGGGGAGCCGTCATCAAGGTTACCCAGTGGATCCCCTTCCCGTACTACTACAGGTTCCAATATGGCTACCCATTCCTTGTTTTGTAGCAAATTGCGCACGGTGTACTCCCGCTTGCTCTCAGTGTTTTAGATCGCTATTTACGAGGATTTATCATGTATTCTCCAGCATCTTCTGCCTCTGGAAAGTTGAGTATTTAATCTTTCCTGTGTATAATTTTTGGCTCCCTTCTCGCAGTTAAATTAGTATAATTTAGATGTGTTTATCGGAGCGTAGCCGATAACCGTAGGCGCCATTTTGGACGCTGTCGTTCGCCATACATACCTTATTTAGTCAGTAGAACGACGTTCCCGGTATTTAGCTCTAATGAATTATAGCTATTTAGGCAAAATATATTAGTGAAGATAAGATCATGCACGTATATTTCCTCTTCCTTAAATGCAACGTTCGTATACATTAGAGTCTCGGTGATACACGTATAGCGTAGTCGAGATCTCGCCCCGCGCTAGGCTAACCTAGCCTACGCACTTTATACTTTCGTACATTATCCCCGTTTACCCTCGTGTATCTCTTTATCAATTCAACAGGAGATAGTATATCTCCTAGAATTATTTATATAATTCGATACTCGTCTCTTTTAGAGATTTAAGGGTGAACCCTTCCTTCCCTCTGAGTGTCGCCATTAGGCGACAACCCTATCTTGGTCTTAACTAGGCTAGTGTTTTCTGTCTTCCCCCTTGCTGGCGAGTATCCCTGCTTGGTATTATGTCAGTAACTCAGAATATTCAGTCTTTATGCCGACAACTCGGCTGCCGGGGAAGTAGTCACTCCCCTGCCGGCTTACAGTTGCAGGCATAGGAAGCCTAGCTCCCCTAGCCCGCATCCGAAGTGGTAGTATAATACCGCCACCTTCTCCCTTGTGGTCTAGAAGACAAGTCTTGTTTCGGCAAGGTCCTGGGCTGAAGAATAAATATTCTTCTGCCGCCCAGGACGGCTCCGATATTGAAGCGATATTTCTGATTTGTGACTGGAATTGGCCGGCAATCCTGCCGCATTCTCCCGACACAACACACAAGACCCTTTCCCTCCCCCTCTCTATCCTTTAGCGATAGCCTAGCCATCGCATGTCTTTGGCCGGTGTCCTACAATCTCCCGGCTTACCGAGTGGGCTGTGGTGCCGGCCGGGCTCCTACGTAGGCGGGTTGATAGCCGCTCTGACCTTCCCCCTATGGACGCAAGGCTCCGGGAAAGGCTGTGCCGGCCATGACGGCTGCCGGTGGGAGACCATAATATCTTTGGGTGTTCTTCAGTCCTCTCTTGGACTGACATCCACATCCCTGGAACCGGCAGTGGCCGGCAACAGATCTTGTGGCTGGGTGGAAGCTAGAATGATTCATTCCCCCCTTCCATTTGAACCCTCATTCTGGAAGAAGGCAGTTGGGACAGTAGTGCCTACACCCTTATTTATTGTACTAAACTATAATAAGGTAGCCCTTCTCTCCATGCTTTCTCTCTCTGTCGGCTAGTGCCGTCAGGTACTAACTTAGCCGGCATGCTGCTGGCTGGACCGGTGCTGCTAGGTACTAGCCTAGCCAGCAACATGCCGGCTGAACTACAGTATATGATTATACAGTAGCCAGTATTTTTGCAGTATAGTACATACTGCAGGCAGAAAACTATAGTATATATTATACAGTTGTTTATATTTTCCAGCATACTCTGTGTATCCTTTCACAGTCCATTGTTGAGACCAATCATAATATTGAAGTGAAGTACAGTATTCCTTCAATACCCTGATGAACCATAGTCATCAGATCATATACTTTTACCCTACAATATAAATATTCTTTTATGAAAGGGTTAGTGCTAGTATACACTAATTCTAACTCTTAAAAGTTAGAACCCTTCCACTCTAGTTTTCCTTTAATAAGGAAATTCTAAATATTAATATTGAGGGAGGTCACAGCAATTGGCTGGACAAAAGGCACAAGTATGTGTCTTTCCTATTTCCTTTCTAGCTTACTATCCTAAGCTATAATGGTTAAGATAAAGTGTGATAAATTACCGCATATTCATTTCAATTTCCTTTCTTCATAGGAGGATCAAAAGCTGAAATGTGAGGTGATATACTGTAACCACAAAAGTAGTAACTTTTGTGGTCACACTATGTGCAGGTCTCATGCCGCCTATGTAGTGACAACCGAAACCTTGAGGTATTGGGACCCCAAGGACTGTAACGTCTGCTCGGCCTTGGTGACCGAGGGTTTTGGCGACCCCAAGTCGGTGGAGTCGAGGGATGCAGCACGTGAAAAGCTTCGGAAATCGGTACGAGGGTTCCAAAAGAACTCTCCTGGACCGTACTTCCCAAACGATATGATGCGAAGCTAGCTGTTCCCAAAGGCAACAGCTGATGCCGTCGTACCCCAGGCATGACCCGGGCCTCCCTGCATCTAGATCGCAGTCGAGGCTGATGTCAGTGAAGCCGTACAAGGCATGGACATCCACCAGGAGGAAAGGATGTCTGAAGTGTCCACAGACACGGAGAAGGATCTCCTTCGAAACGATCCTGAAGAAGAGTCGACTCTACCACCCGGAGGAGATGAGGATCACGGCTTGACAGAAGCAGAGGAACCCCTTCTGCCTGTGCCGGCAGTCGAGCCGACACCGTCTACGTCTTTGGCTCCTACCCTTGTACTAGACTCGATGGGTCATGCAGTTTTGGCCCACATTACCACGTTAATTGAAAATCTACATAAGGAGAACGTAGATTTGGAAGAAAAGATGACGAGAGTTCCGTGAAGCGACTCGGTTCGTCACCTCCCGAGGGTCTTGCAGGTGACCCAGAGTGAAGGACCTGCCACCCTGCTCCGAGACCAATCCTTGGAGGTTCATGCCAATTACTAACGGCAAACTCTACATCTCGGAGAAGTTGGGAGCCGTCCACCTGGACGACATTGAGTTTTGGCCTAACTTTGTGGCTTGCCCGGAGTGCTTCATCCGGCCGAAGAGTGAGCCAGCGTCGAGAGAAAAGACGGAACCAAAGGAGGTCATGGTATTCGACCACGACAAGGCACAGACTCTCTTGACGAGTTGCCTGAAGAAGGCAGGATACACTAACTCGCGAGTTTCTGCATTGAGCAAGACACACCCTACCTTTCTTACTCCCTCTTCGAGAGCCTTCCCCTCACGTCGAAGGCTCTTATAAGTGTACTTAAGGCCGCTGATGCAGGCAAACTATACCCTACACTAGAAAAGTATAGTCCTTTGTCTCTGGCCTTACCCACAGATGAGAAGGAATGGAAGGAGGTCCACCTAACCTTCTCAGTAGCGAAGCTTGACGCAGACATCGCAGGACAGCAGTTCAGCGAGAACCTACCGAAGCTATCGGACTTTCTCTTGTGAAGGGAGCAAGAGACAAAGGAGAGGCTAGCTGCCCCCCTTTCCCTCCAGAACTGCATGGAGATGTGTGCAGGATATACCAGCAACCCAGATATGTAGACGGTCCTGGCCAAGATGCACATGGCCACCCTCGTCAAGGACCTGTACGCCTTTGTGAAGGCCAGGAGGGCCTGTAGGGAGTTCGTGTTTGCCAACGCAACGGTCAAACACGAACCCAGGAAGCTGATTACTACCTGCATCTGGGGTAAGGACCTCTTCCCAAAGGAAGTGGTTCAAGAGGTAGTAGAGAAAGCCGCCACGGAGAATAGGAACCTTCTCCAAAAGTGGGGCATCTCCTCAAAAAGGAAGTCTTCCCAAGATGCTGGTCCCCAACCCAAGAGGAAGACAAAGAAGCCACTACTACCTTCTCGGCCTGCTCAGCAACATCCCACGGTCACCATGACCGCAATGCCCCAAGTGGTCGCTCAACCACAGACCACCTTCCAAGTGGTGCTTCAACAGCTGGTAGTCCAGTCACCAGCCTTCAACAGCTGGTAGCCCAGTCACCAGCCTTCAACAGCTGGTAGCCCAGTCACCAGCCTTCAACAGCTGGTAGCCCAGTCACCAGCCTTCAACAGTTGGTAGCCCAGTCACCAGCCTTCAACCCAGGGTTTGAGAGGCACACCACTACCTTTCGCCCGAAAGGAAGAGGATCTCGACGGGGCTCCTCAAGAAACCCCTCACGAGGCAGGGGAGTACGCGGTCAGGGTGGCAAACCCTCAGGAACATCTAAGCAATGATATGCTCTAGGTAGGAGGGAGACCACCACTTTCGGGATCGTTGGACCTTCGATCCCTAGGCCCACAGCCTAATAAAAAATGGACTAGGATGGAAATGGAACAGATCTCCACCTTCATTTCCTCAATTCTTCCAACACTCCACCCCCTTACTGGAAGAATATAACTTAGAACTCTTGAACAAGAAGGTTATAAGGAAAGCAAAGTTCATCAAATTCCAGGGAAGGCTGTTCTGTGTTCCCAAGAAGGACTCGGACAAACTCAGTCATTCTAGACTTGTCGCCACTCAACAAATTCATCGAGAACAACAAGTTCAGGATGTTAACCCTTCAACACATCAGGACCCTGTTACCGAAAGGGGCGTACACAGTCTCAATAGACCTGGCAGATGCTTACTGGCACCTTCCAGTCAGCCACCCCCTCTCCTCCTACCTAGGATTCAAGTTACAGAAGACAAAGTATGTCTTCAGAGCCATGCCCTTCGGACTAAACATAGCCGCAAGGATCTTCACGAAACTTGCGGACGCAGTCGCACAACAACTACGCCTGGAAGGCGTTCAGGTAGCAGCATACCTGGACGACTGGCTGGTGTGGGCAGCATCCAATACTGCTTGTCTGCAAGCATCCAAGAAAGTGATCCAGTTCCTGGAACATCTGGGATTTAAGATCAAGTACAAGAAGTCTCACCTCTCTCCAGCTCAGGAGTTTCAATGGCTGGGAATCCATTGGAACTTGAAGTCACACCGCCTCTCCATTCCACCAAAGAAGAGGAGAGAGATCGCAAGTTCTGTCAAGAGACTACTGAAATCTGACAGGATCTCAAGACGCCAACAGGAAAGAGTACTGGGCTCTCTCCAGTTTGCAGCAGTAAGAGACCTAGTGCTAAGAGCACAGCTGAAAGATGCGTCAGGAGTCTGGAGAAGATACGCATCAAATGTTCGAAGAGATCTAGAGACCGGTACCGACCTTACTACGATTACTTCTCAAGCCGTGGTCGAAGATCAAGAGCCTAACAAGGACTGTTCCCTTACAACCACCTCCCCCCATCGGTGACCATCCACACGGATGCCTCGACGGAAGGATGGGGAGGTCACTCCCATCAAAGGAAAGCGTAAGGGACCTGGTCATCCATGTTCAAGACCTTTCACATCAATATTCTGGAGGCCATGGCAGTCCTCTTGACGCTGAAGAAACTATCCCCTCACAGATCAGCCCACATCAGGCTGGTCTTGGACAGCAAAGTGATAATGAGATGTCTGAACCGACAAGGCTCGAGATTGACCCACATCAATCGTGATGTTAGCCATCTTTCGCTTAGCAAAATAGAAGAGAGGGCACTTATCGGCAGTTCACCTACAAGGGTTCCGCAATGTGACGGCGGACGCTCTATCCAGGCTAAAGCCGATAGAGTCAGAATGGTTCCTAGACGCAGACTCATTTTCCTTTATCTTGGAAAAAGTCCCAGAACTGCAAAACGACCTCTTCGCGACGAGCGACAAGAAGAAACTACCTCGATACGTAGCCCCAATACGGGGACCCTCTGGCAGAGGCGACGGATGCCATGTCCCTTGATTGAAACAGATGGACCCGGATCTACCTGTTCCCTCCAACGAATCTCCTGCTGAAGGTCCTCAACAAGCTGAGATCCTTGAAGGGAACTGCAGCGGTAGAGGCCCCCAAGTGGCCCTAGAGCAATTGGTTCCCTCTGGTGATGGAACTGAAGCTAAGGCTGGTCCCTCTACCGAACCCAGCTCTATCCCAATTGGTTCAGAAGTCGACTGTCTTCGCTTCATCACAGAGAACCCAAAACCTTCATCCCATGATTTTCTCGCTTTAGCAGTCAAGAAAAGATTTGGGATCTCGAAAGACAGTAGAAGAATACCAGTCAAATTCAACCAGAAGACAACATGAATCATCTTGGAAGAAGTGAGTTTCTTTTGTTAAAGCAAAAAGCCAAAAGAAATCTCAATAGACTTCTGCCTGTCTTTCTTCATCCACCTTCACGAACAAGGCTTGGTTGCCACTACGATAACTACGTGTAAGTCGGCTTTGACTAGACCTCTTCTATACGCCTTCCAGGTGGACCTGGCGAACGAAATCTTCAACAAGATTCCGAAGACATGCACTAGACTTAAACCAGCAGCTCCTCCAAAGCCCATTTCATGGTCCCTGGACAAAGTCTTACACTATGCTTCAACGTTGAACAATGAAGATTGTTCTCTGAAGGATCTAACACAAAAAGTGATATTCCTGTTTGCTATAGCCTCAGGGGCTAAAGTTAGTGAAATAGTAGCCCTATCAAGAGACGAGGGCCATATTCAGTTCACAGAAGTGGGAGAACTGAATATCTCTCCTGATCCTACATTTCTCGCCAAAAATGAGCTACCCACCAAAAGGTGGGGTCCCTGGAGAATCTGCCCTCTGAAGGAAGACGTTTCTATATGTCCAGTAGAGTGTCTAAAGGTCTATCTTCGAAGAACTTCAGACTTCAGGGGAGGACAGTTCTTCGAAGGCGAAACCTCAGGATAAAACTTATCCCTAAAACAACTGAGGGTGAAGGTCACCTACTTCATTCGCAGAGCGGATCCTGATTGTACACCCGCAGGTCATGATCCGAGAAAGATTGCTTCCTCACTGAACTTTTTTCAGTATATGGACTTTGAGAGACTTTGCTCATACACTGGTTGGAAATCCTCCAGAGTCTTCTATAAATATTATGCGAAGCAAGTGCACGCCTTAAAACATTTTGTGGTGGCGGCAGGTAGTGTTGTGAAACCTGTTGTCTTGTGCTGCGATGAACAGTGAACTGTTTGGGACTGTTTCAGTTGGGTGAAAATGTGTAGACACCTTGCAGTGCAATACCCTTTTATTGAGTGTCACCCTGGTGACACTAGGACTGTTCTTTATAGGTGCAGAATTATACTAATGACACCAGTGCCATATGTACACTTGTACGCAGTGTTGATAATTATCCAACATTTACAGTGAAATTATCTTAATGATTTTTCAACTGATTCCAGTGGCTAATGACTTTTCTTCCCTTTCAGGTAGAAAATATATTTATTTTTTAAATATTAAACTTAGCCGGTGAATATATAATAGCTGACGTCTCGGACGGCTCGACAGAAAAACACAAAAACTCGCGAGCGATCGCCATGAAGGTTGCGGGTGTGCCCACCAGCGCCAACTATCGGCCAGATACCGCATATACATGTAAACAGCTCCAGTTCTTCTCTGTCGGTCTTGTCGACAAGTTGATTCCATTACTCGCTGTTGACCTGGAGTTTTTCGTCATTCTTGGTGAAGTACTTCTTTTTGGTTTTGAGCTTTCGCAGTGCAGGTGTTTTTATCTTCAATTTAAACTCTTGAACTCTTTTTTGGATAGATTTTATTGTTGATGACTTTGGATTGTTTTTGGACTTTCTTTGACTTTTCAAAATGGCTGACCCTTCTCCAATTCCTAAATTTCGTAAATGTAATGCTAGGGATTGTAACAAACGTCTTCCAAAGGCCTCTCTCGACCCACATACCGTGTGTTCTAATTGTCGGGGTAAAACCTGTCAATTAGGAGATCGGTGTGATGAGTGCGTGGTACTTTCGGAATTCGACTGGCTAGAGTTTGATAAGTATTCTCGTAAGCTAGAGAGAGATAGGGTGAGGAGAAGTTCTTCTAGATCATTAGAATTTTCCTCCTCCCATGCCCCTGAACCTAATCCTTCCCCAGTAGTAGTTGTGCCTGAACCTTCTACTAGCACTCATGAACCATCAATGCGGGATATGTTGCGTGCCATTCAAGCGTTGGGCGAGAGAGTTGAATCTTTGGCTACGGACCGTAATCAACTCATGGCGGATGTAAAAGAGTTAAAGTGTCAGAATGCCACATTAGAAAATCGTGGGGATAAAGTGATTAGTGCGCAAAGTGTTATCAGTGTTGCGACCGAGGGTTCGTCTGTTCGTGCTTGTCGTTCGCCTAGTCCGAGACCTCTTGCAAGCTCCCATGCACCAGGGAGAAGTAATGTCGTAGGACTTATGGGGACGAGAGGCTTTAACCAACGAACAGACGTTCCCTCTATGGTTTCGGGCGTGTCTCGTCAAGACCGCCCCTACCATAAGACGAGCGAGGCGGTTTTCTCCTCGTCATCCGAAGGCTTCTCGCGTAAGAAACCATGGAGCAAGGTTTCGAGACCCTTAAAGCGGAAGTCAGTCCCTTCAGGACAGCTCTGACCCTGTGCAGTCATCGGAAGACTGCTCGCCGCCTAAACAGAAGCGTAACACAGGCTCCGAGAGTCTTAGTGTAGGCAATGTTTTGCAGTCACAGACGTTACCATCGTCTCAACCCGCACCCACTCCCGTTGATCCTAAATGGGTTGTACTGCAGGATATGCAGAATAAGCTTGCCTCTCTTATGGAGGACTATACTGCTGAGCAGGTTCACGATGATCCTCGCCGTTACGCTGATCGAGATCCTGGCCGTCAGCCGCCCAAACGAGCCTTTGCTCGTCCTGTTGACGTTGATGTTACAAAGTCACGTCAGTCACGTTACTTAGAGCCTCACTCGATGCAGTCCCGTGTTGACTTTCAGCCGCTTGTGGACGTTCAGCCGCTGCCGCATGCTCGTGTTGACGTTCAGGACGTTCGCCAACCAGCTAAGTTGACTTGTTTTGACGTTGAGCGTCAAGTACCGCAGTCAAGAGTTGTTTTAACTGCTCAATCTAGGCAGTCAAGGCAGTCTCGAGTTGACGTCGAGCGTCCTCCCGCTCCTGTTGTTGTTGCTAGTCAGTCCGTCAAGCAGTTACATGACGTAGCGTCCTGGACTGCTACTGATGCTCCTGTGCGTGTGGACTCTGCTTGTCAAGCATTGCCACCAAGGCAGGTCTCTCCCTTGCTTGAGACTCATCAGTTGTCGGACGAGGTTCCTTCAGATGAGGACGTTGCTGCTCCTCCTCCTAATGATAATCCTTTGGACGTTTTATCGGATGTAGAAGAACCTAAGGCTGTACAACCTTCGATGGATTTTAAGAAAATCATGATGATTTTCAAGGATCTTTTCCCAGATCATTTTGTTGCTGTTGCTCCTCGTTCGCCTCCGTCTGAGTTTGCGCTAGGCTTAGCTGCTACCAAGCCTGCCTTTACTAAGCTAGTGCTTTCTCGCTCTTCTAAGAGGGCTTTACGTCTTCTAGGCGACTGGTTGGATACCAGGAGGAGTTTGGGGAAGACGGCTTTTGCCTTCCCACCTTTTAAGCTAGCTTCTAGATCGAGCGTCTGGTATGACACGGGAGAAGTTCTCGGCTTGGGAGTCCCTGCCTCTGCCCAGGGTGACTTCTCAAGCCTCGTAGACTCTCCCCGTCGCCTGGCCATGAGACGCTCGAAGATTTGTTGGTCCTCCTCGGACCTTGACCATCTACTGAAAGGCGTATACAGGGCCTTTGAAG
This sequence comes from Palaemon carinicauda, assembly GCF_036898095.1. Classification (NCBI taxonomy): domain Eukaryota; kingdom Metazoa; phylum Arthropoda; class Malacostraca; order Decapoda; family Palaemonidae; genus Palaemon; species Palaemon carinicauda. Next base: position 208,955,457 of record NC_090725.1, on the reverse strand, counting down.
TTTTTAACTTTCTAGATTGGTCTTTAGGAGCATTAAGTAGGAAGATCTCATCTGCTGACCAAGATGTATCCTTACTTATTATGTCCTGTATGGACAAAGCCATCCGCGATGGCTCCAATGAGCTCGCCTCCACCTTTACGTCGGGAGTCTTTCCTTTCAGCAGGAGTTACTCCCTGTCAAAGATCGGAACTGCTCTTTGCTCCCTTATCGGCTGCCTTGTTTCCACAACAGCTGATTAAGGACATTGCTGCTTCGCTTGTGCAGAAGGACACACATGACCTGATGGCTTCTTCTGCTCGCAAGGGAGCTCCTTCTTCATCCTTTGTTGTGAGACCCAGAATCGAGACTCCTGCGTCTAGATTTATCCCGCCCTTTCGTGGCAGAGCTCCCAGCAGGGGAGGCTCTCGTGCCGAGGGAAAGAGAGGTAAGAAGAGAGGAGCCAAGTCCTCCCGTGGCAGAGTCTGACTGCCCACGGCCTCAGACAGCGGTAGGGGTCAGACTGAACAGCTTCTGGCAGGCCTGGGAGAAGAGGGGTGCAGACCAAGAGTCTGTTCTGTTGCTCAAGGAGGGGTACAAAATACCGTTTGTACGCAGACCTCCTCTAGTAACAGTTCCCATAGACCTCTCTCCCAGGTATCGAGAGGAGTCAAAGAGACAAGCCCTACATCACGAAGTGTCTCTGTTGCTAGAGAAGAGAGCGGTGGTGAAAGTCTCGGACCTTCAATCACCGGGGTTTTACAACCGTCTATTCCTAGTCCCAAAGCATACAGGAGGTTGGAGGCCAGTGCTAGACGTCAGTGCGCTCAACGTTTTTGTTACGAAAACAAAATTTACGATGGAGACCATGAAGTCCGTCTTAGCAGCGGTCAGAGAGGGAGACTGGATGGTCTCTCTCGACCTGCGAGATGCGTACTTCCACATTCCTATACACCCGGATTCCCAACCGTTTCTGAGGTTTGTTTACAGGAATGTGGTGTACCAGTTTCGAGCACTGTGCTTCGGCCTCAGTCCTGCTCCTCTCGTGTTTACGAGGCTCATGAGGAATGTGGCAAAATTACTTCATCTATCGGGAATTCGAGCCTCCCTGTACTTGGACGACTGGCTTCTCAGAGCATCGTCCAGTCATCGCTGTCTGCAGGATCTACATTGGACGTTGAGTCTGGCCAAGGAGTTGGGACTTTTGGTCAACTTAGAAAAGTCCCAACTGATCCCATCCCAGACGATTCTATATTTGGGGATGGAGATTCGCAGTCTAGTTTTTCGGGCTTTTCCGTCTGCCACCCGAATAGAACAAGCCCTGCTCAAAGTCCGACTAATGCTGAAAAGAGAACGTTGTTCAGTAAGGAGTTGGATGAGTCTCGTAGGGACTCTGTCATCCCTGGAGCAGTTTGTCTCGCTAGGGAGACTGCACCTTCGGCCTCTCCAGTTCCATTTAGACTCTCACTGGAACAAGGGCAAGACTTTAGAGGCTGTATCAATCCCGGTCTCCGAACCAGTAAAAGCATGCCTGAACTGGTGGGACAGCAACATCAATCTGAAAGAGGGCCTGTCCCTAGCAGTCAAGAACCCAAACCACGTGTTGTTCTCAGACGCGTCGGATTTATGTTGGGGTGCGACCCTGGATGGTCGGGAATGCTCGGGTCTTTGGACCTCAGTTCAGAAGAGCATGCACATCAACGGCAAGGAGGTGTTAGCAGTCCACTTGGCCTTGATGAATTTCGAGAGCATCCTTCGAAACAAAGTGGTAGAGGTCAATTCAGACAACACCACAGCTTTGGCGTACATCTCCAAGCAAGGAGGCACTCACTCCCACACGCTGTACGTGATCGCAAGGGACCTCCTCATATGGTAAAAAAATCGAGGCATCTCCCTGTTGACAAGATTCATCCAGGGGGAATTGAACGTCTTGGCAGACTGTCTCAGTCGGAGAGGTCAGGTGATCCCCACGGAATGGACCCTCCACAAGGACGTGTGCAAGAGTCTTTGGGCGACTTGGGGTCAACCCACCATAGACCTCTTTGCCACCTCGTTGACCAAAAGGCTCCCAATCTATTGCTCACCAGTCCCAGATCCAGAGGCGATCCACATAGACGCGTTTCTACTGGATTGGTCTCACCTGGACTTGTATGCATTCCCACCATTCAAGATAGTCAACAAGGTACTGCAGAAGTTCGCCTCTCACGAAGGGACAAGGTTGACGTTGGTTGCTCCCCTCTGGCCCGCGAGAGAGTGGTTCACCGAGGTACTTCAATGGCTGGTAGACATTCCAAGGAGTCTTCCTCTAAGGGTAGATCTCTTACGTCAGCCCCACGTAAAGGATGTTCATCAAAGCCTCCCCGCGCTTCGTCTGACTGCCTTCAGACTATCGAAAGACTCTCAAGAGCTTGAGGCTTTTCAAAGGAGGCAGCCAGTGCGATTGCGAGAGCTAGGAGAGCTTCTACCATCAAAGTATACCAGTCGAAGTGGGAAGTCTTTCGAGACTGGTGCAAGTCAGCATCTGTGTCCTCTTCCAGTACCTCTGTAGCCCAAATCGCAGATTTTCTCTTACATCTGAGAAATGTTCGCTCCCTCTCAGCACCCACTATTAAGGGCTACAGGAGCATGTTGGCTTCGGTCTTTCGACATAGAGGCTTAGATCTTTCCAATAATAAAGATCTCCAAGATCTCCTTAAGTCTTTCGAGACCTCTAAGGAACGTCGTGTGGCAACTCCTGGATGGAACTTAGACGTGGTCCTAAGGTTCCTGATGTCAGACAGGTTTGAGCCATTACATTCAGCCTCCCTGAAGGATCTCACCCTCAAGACACTTTTCCTAGTGTGCTTGGCTTCGGCTAAAAGGGTCAGTGAGATTCATGCCTTCAGTAAGAACATCGGCTTTTCCACAGATAAAGCCACATGTTCACTTCAGCTTGGTTTCCTGGCCAAAAATGAACTGCCTTCTCGTCCTTGGCCTAAGTCATTTGATATACCTTGCCTGTCAGAGATCGTAGGCAACGAACTTGAAAGAGTACTGTGTCCAGTTAGAGCTCTTAAGTTCTACTTAGCTCGTACTAAGTCCTTACGAGGTGGATCTGAGGCCTTATGGTGCTCAGTTAAGAAGCCATCATTACCTATGTCAATGAATGCTTTGTCATATTTTATCAGATTTTTAATCCGAGAGGCTCATTCTCACTTGAGTGAAACAGACCGTTGCTTGCTTAAAGTTAAGACACACGAAGTAAGAGCTATAGCGACTTCCGTGGCCTTTAAGCAAAATAGATCTCTGCGAAGTATTATGGACGCGACCTTTTGGAGAAGCAAGTCGGTATTCGCGTCATTTTACTTAAAAGATGTCCAGACTCTTTATGAGGACTGCTACACACTGGGTCCATTCGTTGCAGCGAGTGCAGTAGTGGGTGAGGGTTCTACCACTACATTCCCTTAATTCCAATATCCTTTTAATCTGTCTCTTGAAATGTTTTTAATCTTGTTTTTGGGTTGTACGGAAGGCTAAGAAGCCTTTCGCATCCTGGTTGATTTGGCGGGTGGTCAAATGTCATTTCTTGAGAGCGCCCAGATTAGGGGTTTGATGAGGTCCTGTTGTATGGGTTGCCGCCCTTGATACTTCAGCTCCTGGGAGTCTTTCAGCATCCTAAGAGGATGGCTGGGCTTCGTGAGGAAGACAGACTAACAAGGCAGAGTAATCGTCAAAGTCAGCTTCCTTACCAGGTACCTATATATATTTGGGTTTTGTTATGATATAACTGTCAAAAACTCTAAGCATATACGCCGTAAACTGTATTAATACTGGTCTCTACCCACCACCATGGGTGTGAATCAGCTATTATATATTCACCGGCTAAGTTTAATATTTAAAAATGATATTTTGATTATAAAATAAATTTTTGAATATACTTACCCGGTGAATATATAAATTAAAGGCCCCCCCCCCCTTCCTCCCCGATAGAGACCCAGCGGGATGAGAAGAACTGGAGCTGTTTACATGTATATGCGGTATCTGGCCGATAGTTGGCGCTGGTGGGCACACCCGCAACCTTCATGGCGATCGCTCGCGAGTTTTTGTGTTTTTCTGTCGAGCCGTCCGAGACGTCAGCTATTATATATTCACCGGGTAAGTATATTCAAAAATTTATTTTATAATCAAAATATCATTTTATATGTTGGATGTATAATTCTATTGCTAATTTTTAATACACCAATTGTTACATTTAAGTTATCTATTCAAATAAATGTATAACGCGTATTTGCGTCTTATTCGCCCAAAATGTAGCTAAATAAAATTAGACGGAGTTTTTACTTATTTTCCTAAGTAAAGAATATGCTTGAGGGTACTTATATATATATGAACAAAATAACTGAATAATATTTACATTTGTTCCTATATAGATACAAACCTTGCTGCTTCTACTGTCGAGGACGACATTTCCCTGCAGGGGGCAGGAAGCCCTAACATTGTTCCATGCTTAGTGGTTATAACATATAACGCTATCGTCATATATTTCAGTGGTCTGGATGACCATGTAGAAGCTGACCTGAGGTTGAGGCACATACAAACCCACAGATACAGTACTTTCAAGTAATTCTCTGGTAAACTTCCATCAGGACGACATGGCTTGAGCCCAAAACCCGAATTTTGAAGCAAAGCGAAAAATCTATTTTTGGGTGAGATGGCCATGTCCTCCTGATGGACCCACCCTCCTTTTCTAAGGAAAAGGATTATGTAATAATCCCCTCCCAAAACTACTATCTCTGTAGCACCATGCTCAATGCCACAAGGAATGAGCCACCATTTTGGGCCCTGTAATAGTAGGGAAGGAAGGGTAACCTTGATAACGGCTCCCCTTCAATGTTGCCACTCTTCCCCCTTAGAGCGAAAACTCTATTTGGGGTGAAGATTGCCATGTGTCTTATCAAGATATACGTCCCCTGATATTATGCGATATCCTTAAGGAAAATTTTAAGGATACTCGCGCCAGGAGTTAGAATTCCGAAGACCTATGGTCAATTCCCTGGGAGTATCACTGTAGCCAAATATCCCTTAGAAAGCTGTCTAAAGGAACTTTCCATCAGGACGACATGGCATGAGCCCAAAAAACGGATTTTGAGCGAAGCAAAAAATCTAATTTTGGGTGAGATGGCCATGACGTCCTGATGGAAGGTTCCTTCAGTAGCTTCCTGAGGGTATATATGACTACAGTGGATATTCCTAGAGAATTAAACCAAAGGTTTCACAGAATTCTAACTTCTGGCCCGAGTACCCTAAAGGTTTCCCTTTAGGATATCGTATATCAACAGGGGACGTAAGCTTGACACACCACATGGCTATATGCAGCCTACATAGCGTTTACGCTTCGAGGGGGAAAGGTGGCAAGATAACTGAGGAGCCATTGCAAAGTTATCCTCCTACGTTACTGTTACGGTACCTTGCGACGTAAACAAACGGCAGCCATAGCTGTCCGCCATCTTGACTGACGTCATGTCCGCCCTCTTCATTCCATATTCAGCGTTTCTGCCAGCCTCCACGATACAATATGAAAGGGAGGGGCCTGGCAGGCCGAACTAGAACCAGTAGGGCGGGTCCATCAGGACGTCATGGCCATCTCACCCAAAAATAGATTTTTAGCTTCGCTCAAAATCCATTTTTTGGGCTCAAGCCATGACGTCCTGATGGAAGTGTACCAGAGAATTAGTGTATCATGGTTTTTCCCCATTTCAAAGTGCCTTCTACTTCAAACTATATTCCTTTGGTCTGGTGACCTTAGAGATCGTGACATCTCCGTTATATGTCACTACCAGTGGCATAAACAATGACATGGCTTCCTGCCCCCCTGGCAGGGAGGTCCTGTTTGGACAAGAGGAACATCTCGAAGTACTCTCATGAAGATAGACTCACCTGGATGCGAGGATCGTGCTGGTCTCGTAGACAGATCGGAAGGTTAAATATTTGTGTAGGAACAATATTTCACTTGCTTGGTGAGCATATTTCAGACAGGATAATTATTATATATAATATAATAAAGAATAATTAAGGGCATTGAAACACAGTAATAGCAATTTATTTTCATATGGAAAGGCGAAATAAGACGCATATGGTAAATAAAATATCTTTTATTCAAGAAATTCCAATAAAGTAAAATAAAATTGTTGAATAACAGACATAGATCATGAACTAAAAGACGGTGATGTGGAATCTGAAAGGAAAGAATTTGCCTTTATACACAAGTTCCTTGGGAACGAAAGTCTTTAAGAGTCACAATACACTTCATGTCCAAGAACGTGGCACACGTGTTAGAATCTATGTCACTTCACCTTGAGGAAGAACAGTCTTTTGTGACACTAAGTGTCTCCTGAAATCATTATGTATCGCACTAGGGTCAACACAGGCACCCGTTGAGCTAGAGTCCCGAAATAACTCGCTGTTCTACGCAGCACTAAGCAGCTGGTTTCAATACACTACCTGCTGCTACCACGAATCTTTTAACTTCGTGCACCTGCTTCGCATAGTGTTTAAAGAACACTCTTGAGGATTTCCAGCCTGTGAAGGATCGGAGGCTTCCGAAATCCATACCTTGGAAAAAATTTAGAGAAGAGGCGACTTTCCTAGGATCATGACCTGCGGGTGTACTGCCAGGATCCGCTCTGCGAATAAAGTAGGCGATTTTCGCCCTTAGTTGTTTAAGTGACAGGTCACTACCCGATGTTTCACCTTTAAAAAGCTGTCCTCCACCAAAGTCTGAAGTTCTTCGAAGATAGACCTTGAGACTCTCCACTGGCCATAGAGAGACATCTTCCTTCAGAGGGCAGATTCTCCAAGGTCCCCATCTCTTGGTGGGGAGTTCATTTTTGGCGAGAAACCTAGGGTCAGGGAAGAGGGTAAGTTCCCCTGTGTCGGCGAACTGTATCTGGCCCTCTTCTCTAGATAATGCCACTATTTCACTGACTCGGGTTCCCGATGTGAGAGCAAAAAGGAAAAATACTTTTTGAGTCAAGTCTTTCAGAGGGCAAGATTCGTTGTCCAAGCTAAAGGCAAAATGGAGCACCTTATCCAGGGACCATGTGATGGGTCTCGGTGGAGGTGCAGGACGGAGTCTAGCATATGCCTTCGGAAGTTTGTTAAAGATTTCGTTGGACAAATCTATTTGGAAGGCGTACAGTAATGGTCTTGTCAAGGCCGATTTACAAGTGGAAATCGTGTTGGCCGCCAAGCCTTGTCCATGAAGGTGAATAAAGAAGGACATACAAAAATCTATGGAGATATCCGTAGGGTTTTTTGCCTTGACAAAGGACACCCACTTCTTCCAGGATGATTCATATTGCCTTCTGGTAGAGTTTGTTTTGTATTCCTCTAGGAAGTCTAAACTTTTCTTCGAGATTCCAAAGCTTTTCTCCACGGCTAGGGAGAGAAAATCATGAGATGAAGGTCCTTGACTTTCTTTGATGAAGTGAAGACAGTCGACTTCTGCACCTGTTGGGAGAGAACTGGGCCCAGCAGGAAGATCAGCTTGGGCTGTAGCTCCAGGACTAGGGGGAACCAGTTGCTCCGGGGCCACTTGGGAGCCACTAGGGCTGCTGTTCCCTTGAAGGTTCTCAATTTGGAGAGGACTTTTAGCAGAAGATTGGGTGGAGGAAACAGGTAAATCTTAGACCATCTGTTCCAGTCAAGGGACATGGCGTCCACTGCTTCCGCTTTGGGGTCCTCGTATGGGGCCACGTATCGAGGAAGATGGTCGTTGTCGCTCGTCGCGAAGAGGTCGATCTGCAGTTCCGGGACTTGATGGGAGATGAAGGAGAATGAACTTGCGTCTAGGGACCATTCCGACTCTATGGGGCTTGTCCTCGATAGAGCGTCCGCCGTCACATTGCGGAATCCTTGCAGGTGAACTGCAGACAAATGCCATTTTTTCTTGTCCGCCAGGCGGAAAATGGGCAAAAGCACTTGGTTGAGGTGGGGCGATCCTGAGCCCTGACAGTTGAGACATCTGACTACCACGGAGCTGTCCAGAGTTAGACGAATGTGGATCGAAGGACGAGGAGATAGTTTCTTCAGAGTGAGAAGAACCGCCATGGCCTCCAAGATGTTGGTGTGAAACGTCTTAAACAGGGGAGACCAAGTTCCTTGAACTTGTCGTTGGTGGGAATGACCCAGTGCTACGAGCACAGCTAAAGGATGCTTCAGGAGTCTGGAGACGAAACACATCCATCGCTCGAAGAGATCTCAAAAGACCCTTACTAAACAGGCTTCTCTCACTCCTCAAGCCGTGGTCAGAAACAAGGACCTTGAAAAGATCTGTCCCTCTTCAACCACCACCTCCATCGATCAACATCCACACGGATGCCTCGCTAGAGGGATGGGGCCCCCCCCCATCCCTCTCCGTGTGGATGTTGATCGATGGAGGTGGTGGTTGAAGAGGGACAGATCTTTTCAAGGTCGGGGGGGGGGTTCCAGGGGGCGAAGCCCCCCTGGGTAAGGATATGGCTTTTAGCATAGGTTAGGTGGGTTTTTTAAGTTAGCTTCTCCCGCCAAAATAGTTTTTTTTGGGCTCAAGCCATGGCGTCCTGATGGAAGGTTCCTTTTTGGTAGCTTCCTTGGGTAAATAACTACTAGATATTCCCAGAGAATTCAACCACAGGTTATCCCAGAATTCTAACTTCTGGAGCGAGTATCCTAAAGGTTTCCCTTTAAGACATCGTATATCAACAGGGGACGCATGTATTAACGCGCCACATAGCTATCTGCGCCCCACATAGAGTTAACACTTCGATGTGTAGGGGCGGAGAATAGCTGGGGAGCCGTTCCACAGCTAATCTCGTCCGTGGCTACTTTTGGTACTCGAGATGTAAACAAACGGGCACCATTGCTAAATGACGTCACGTCCGTCTTCATCCTTCGCATAGTAGCTTGCCTTACTAAGACGGATTTTCCCTGTGCTTACTTTATCGACTTGCATCTTAGCCATGTCTCTACCCTCGGCCTCGCCTTCTTCTGGAAAGTTGAGTACCAGGTTCCAGTATTGTTTAAATAAGCTCTGACCATACAGTAACTTTTACTTTTCGAGATATTTTATGTTTTTTGGCAGAGCTGTGCTGCTACCGGACACGCCATTTTATGGCGTCGCTGTTGTCTTGCATGCCTTATTTAGCTAGCCTCAACAGCTTCTCCGGCCTTATTAACTAATCGATACTATTAGTTATTTAGTCTTCATAGCTAGGAACTTTGTATATCGTGTTTTGGCGCTCTTTTATCGGTCATCGCCTGACCCCATACCAGATCGCTAGCTTAGCCCCTAGGCCAGAGTGCCTATCATCAGTGTTCATGCATGATATATTACAGTGATCCTAGGTTTAGTTATGAAGATAGTGGCATTATTTTATGATACTGTTTACTGTGATGCAAGTGTTTTCGCCTTCAGGGACCATATAGGGGATAGATTTGATAGTGTGCCTTTCTAACCTAACCTAAATGTAGGACCCCTTTTTGGGCTCAAGCCATGGCGTCCTGATGGAAGGTTCCTTTTTGGTAGCTTCCTTGGGTATATAACTACTAGATATTCCCAGAGAATTTAACCACAGGTTATCACAGAATTCTAACTTCTGGAGCGAGTATCCTAAAGGTTTCCCTTTTAAGACATCGTAAATCAACAGGGGACGCATGTATTAACGCGCCACATAGCTATCTACACCCTAAACAGAGTTAACACTTCGGTGTGTAGGGGCGGAGAATAGTTGGGAGCCGTTCCACAGCTAATCTCGTTCGTGGCTACTTTTGGTACTCGAGACGTAAACAAACGGGCGCCATTGCTAAATGACGTCACGTCCGTCGTCATCCTTCTGCTGGTAGCTTGCCTATCTTAGACGGATTTTCCCTACGCTCTTTTCATCAACCTGCATCTTCGTCATGTCGCTACCTTCGGCCTCGCCTTCTTCTGGAAAGTTGAGTACAAGGTTCCAGTATTGTTTAATTAAGCTCTGACCGTAAAGTAAATTTTACTTTTCGAGATATTTGATGTTTTGTGGCAGAGCTGTGCCTCGACCGGACCGGCCATTTTATGGTGTCGCTGTTGTTTGCATGCCTTATTTAGATAGCCTCAACAGCGTTTTTCCGGCCTCATTAACTAATCGATACTATTAGTTATTTAGTCTTCATAGCTAGGAACTTTTATATCGTGTTTTGACGCTTTTTTATCGGTCATCGATTGACCCCATACCAGTTGGCTCCTATAGCCCCCAGGCCAGAGTGCCTATATCAGTGTTCATGCATGATATTTATCAGTGATCCTAGGCTTACTTATGAAGATAGTGGCATTATTTTACAATACTATTGACTGTGATGCAAATGTTTTCGCCTTCAGGGACCATATAAGGGACAGGTTAGATAGTGTGTCTTTCTAACCTAACCTACAAGTAGGACCCCTATATGCTTCCTTTATCCCCTGCCTTAGGGCATCCCCTCTGTGTAGCCTTGCTCCCCCTACCACGTAAGGGGATCAAGCTCATATCAGAGTATTATATCGCCTCTCTGCCCTCCCTAAGGGAATAATCCCCCCTTAGGGTTGCGTCCGAGAATGAGGAACGGCTAGTCCTTCCTCTATTGCTGGGGCTAGGTCTCCGACCTTTCCTGCAATAGCGATACGTCTTCCATCCTTCCTAGTTCAGGATGTAACATTCCTGCTCTAGGTTAGGTTTTGGAGGGGTTAGTTCTGTACCTTGCTGAAACGATACCCATGCACCATTTTCAGACAAGCTGCCTTACCTTAGGCTAGGGAGTGTCCTCCCTTCCTCGGTGGCCGCTCTGGTACAGAACCTCCTCCACAGAAGACCCTTCTCTTCTCCCCTCCCCACCTATCTCTTGTATGGCCTAGCCTATACTTAGGTTAGTCTATACCCATCTGTCCCCTGTCCTACAACTCCTCCTTAGGGTGGAGTGATAGGGCTACCTTGAGCTCCTGTGTGCAGTCCGCTCTGGTACATATACCCTTCATAGTGTCCTATGGGGTTAGCCACTGGATGCTTTCTATCTGCAGGGGTTCCCCCCCCCCCCCTCCGCTCTTGGGTGTCCCCTAGCCCTCCCTTGGGCTACCTTAGCTCCCGGTCCTCTGCGGCCCCTGCTTCTGGGTGATAGGGCTAGCCTCTATCATGGGTACACCCACTCAAGTGGGATGTCTGGGGGTCCGTGGCCGGACCCCTACATCCCTCCTTCTGTCTCTTTCACTATCCTGGTGCCGGTCCCTTGCCGCCTCCACTGTCGGTGATACCCACCTCCTACCTTGGTGACTTATCCCTTACCCCCTGGGCCGCCAGTCCTCCGTGTGCCGGGGGACTGCCGCCTGCCGCCGGCATCCAGCCGATGGCCTTCCCTCTTTCCTCATAGCTTGGTCGTCCGTCCACCGGCCGGCCCCCGGAGTGCCGGCATCCGCCCCCGGCAGTCCGGTTCTGCTATAACCATCCTTGTTCCTGTCACCAAGCCGGCAACCTCTGGCTGCCGGAGCCGCCGCTCCCCGCCGGCGGCCGCCACCCTGGTATTACTCTTGACTTCTATATTGTCTTCCCTAAATGCCAGAGACTCTGCTGGAGCGACCTCCGGCGTGCCGGCGGTCTGCCGGAGCCTTCCGGAGGCGTCAAGGCGACTTGCACCCCCTTCTACTAGCTATCATCTGATATTGATAGCCCTACACTGCAACCAGTTGACTTGTTTACGTAAATGGATCGGTATTTTATTACCGTTCTATTAGTAATCATGGTGTCTCCTTGCATATCACAGATTTCCAGCATGCTGTGTGTATCTTAGCACGGCTGGTTGCCGGAAACCGTTACCCTATGGGATCTTCTAGTCCCCAATTCTGGAACTGAGTGGCCTCAGTCCCAGCCTTATATCCTTGACAATTTCCAATAGAATTCCCACTGCCCTACGGGCATTCTATATTGAATTCTGTCCTGTGCCTTCGGTCACTTCGGATTGTCCATGGATGAAGGTTACGGTAACCAGCCGGGCGAGATACACGGAGTATGTACCTATCCTCTCTCAGCCCTCCTCTGTGCATCACACCTATTGTCAAGTTAAAATTAATGATTAATATTTAACTTTAGTTTAAGAGTCATTCTTATGACCCCCCCCCCCATACTCATATTCTCTTTCTTTTACAGGAGGAGCAGATGAAGTGTGACCACGGCTTCTGTGCAGTGAAGCGTCCGCACTTCTACGGGCATACAGCGTGTAGGACCCACGCCCCTTGTGCCAACAAGAAAGGGGATCTGAAGTTCTGGGACCCGCAGAACTGTACGGTCTGCCAGGATCGCCTAGTCGATGCCTTTCATAACCCTCCCTCAGCGGAGATCAGGGACGCTTCTCGGGATAAGCTACGCAAGTGGGTGCGTGGCTTCCAAAAGAACGCCACTGGACCATACCTGGCCACTGAAGAAATGAGGGCCCTACTGTTCCCAAAGGCCTCCCCTGATTCTGTGGTACCCAAAGACCAGATCCCCACCGTCCAGATCACGGTGGAACCAGACGTAATCATGGCCCAGTCCATGCACGAGTGTCGCCTGGATTCCGAGAAAGATGAACACATGTCGTATATTTCGGAGGACACGGAGAAGACCCTCATGGCCCAAGGCGCGGAAGATGAAGAGGACCAGGTGGAATACGCCGAGTCGGAGCAGGAGGTCGCTCCGCCTTCCATCACCGCCCCTACTCCTACACCGACGGAAGTGTTTCTCCCGTCTACCTCCGCTACCCCGGAACCCATCCCATCCGCCCAAGAGATGTTCCGGATGATTAAAGCCATTATGGATGACAGACTTAAAGAGACTCACGAGTTCATCAGGTCCATGGGAGGGTCCAAAGAACCGAAGAAGATCTCGGTTAAGGACCTCCCTGCATGCTCACATACCAACCCTTGGAGGTATGCCGAGCATATGGTTATCGCGACCGGCAGGATCTTTATCAGCGATAAGATCGGCACGGTCCCCCTGGAAGATGTGGAGTTCTTCCCGAACTTTGAGGCTTACCCGGACTGTTACGTCCGGCTTCGTTCTGAACCTGCCTCTAAAGAAGAGACAGAACCCAAGGAAGTGATAGTGTTCGATCTCTCGAAGGCCCAGGCTATGCTAGCCACCGCATTCAAAAGTAGAGGTTTTACCTGCTCTAAGCTTCCGGCCTTGAGCAAGAAGCACCCTACTTACGTTGCACCCGACGATGCAGTCCTTCCCTTCACGGAAAAGGCCTTCCCTGCGTGCCACAAGACTGTGGAAGAAGGAAAACCCTGCCCTACACTGGAGGAGTGCAGACCCTTCTCCATAGTAACTCCCCCCGACGCTCTACACTGGAAGGATATCCAGCATACCTTCGTGGTGGCAAAGCTAGATCCTGACGTAGCCGGACGTCAGTTTAACGAAGACCTCCCGAAACTCAACGACTATCTCCTTCGTCGGGAACAAGATACGAAGATAAGGCTCGCAGCATCCATGTCCCACCAGGTACAACTTGATGTCATGGCTGGTGACACCAGAGTCCCAGACCACTACATGGTACTCGCCAAATCCCACATGGCGACTCTGGTGAAGGACTTGTACCACTTCATGAAGGCTCGGAGAGCCTGTCGAGAATTCGTGTTCTCAAGTGCCACTGTGAAACACGAACCCCGGAGGCTGATTTCCTCCAACATCTGGGGTAAACACCTCTTCCCCTCCGATCTCGTGAAAGAGATCACTGACAAGGCTGCCACTGAGAATAGGAACCTTCTCAATAAGTGGGGCATGTCAAAAAAGAGGAAATCCTCTCAGGACGATGGCCTTCAACCTAAGAGGAAACCCTCCAAGCAAAACCCCCAGCAACGTCAACAGCGACGACAGTTTCCGGGACCCGCTACTCCCCAAGTGGCTGCTCAGCCACAACAGACCTTTCAGTTGGTCACCCAACCGGTCTTGTCCCAGTCACCGGTTTTCACCCCTGCCTTTGAGCAACGGACAACTACCTTTCGTCCCAAAGGTAGAGGCTCAAACAAGGGTGCAAGCAGAGACGCATCTCGCCGCCCCTCCAGAGGCAGAGGAGGAAGGGGAGCTAGCGGCCGAGGCAGTAAGCCCTCGGGACACCAGAAGCAATGAAGTGCTTCCGGTGGGAGGAAGACTCCGCCAATTCCAGGATCGTTGGACCTTCGATCCCTGGGCACACAGCATCGTCAAGAAAGGTCTAGGCTGGAGTTGGACTCAACCACCCCCAACCTTCCAGCAATTCTTCCAACGATCAACCCCCCTTCTGGAAGAATATGTCCTAGATCTCTTGAACAAGAAGGTGATAAGGAAGGTAAAGTCCACCAGGTTCCAAGGGAGACTGTTTTGCATCCCCAAGAAAGACTCCGACAAACTCAGAGTTATTCTGGTCTTATCCCCCCTCAACAAGTTCATAGCGAACGACAAGTTCAAGATGCTGACTCTTCAACAGATAAGGACCCTTCTGCCTCGAGGTTCTTACACGGTCTCCATAGACCTGGCGGATGCCTACTGGCACGTTCCAATGAACCATCACGCTTCCTCCTACCTAGGATTTCGACTCCAAAGGAAAAGCTACGCCTTCAGGGCCATGCCCTTCGGCCTCAACATGGCCCCTCGGATCTTCACAAAGCTGGCGGACGCCATAGTACAACAGCTCCGCCTCCAAGACGTCCAGGTGATGGCCTACCTCGACGATTGGCTAGTCTGGGCTCCATCGCCCGAGGATTGTTTAAAATCCTGCAGCAAAGTCACCCGGTACCTAGAACACCTGGGATTCAAGATAAACGGGAAGAAATCTCGCCTCTCTCCAGCTCAGAAGTTCCAATGGTTAGGAATCCAGTGGAACCTTCAGTCACACCGCCTTTCCATCCCCCAGAAGAAAAGGAAGGAAATAGCAGGGTCTGTCAAGCGACTACTGAAATCCAAGCGGATCTCAAGACGCCAGCAGGAACGAGTTCTAGGCTCTCTACAGTTCGCCTCAGTGACAAACCCGGTGCTTTGTGCACAGCTAAAGGATGCCGCGGGAGTCTGGAGACGTTCTGCATCCATCGCTCGAAGAGACCTCAAGAGACGGCTCCCAAACAGACTTTGACTTCTCCTCAAGCCGTGGTCGGAGGCAAAGGCCCTGAAAAGGTCCATCCCTCTTCAACACCCACCTCCATCACTCAACATCCACACGGACGCTTCGCTGGAGGGTTGGGGAGGTCACTCCCACCAGAAACAGGCTCAAGGCACGTGGTCTCCACTGTTCAAGACGTTTCACATCAACATCTTGGAGGCCATGGCGGTCCTCCAAACACTGAAGAAACTCTCCCCGCCTCCCTCGATCCATATTCGTCTAACCCTAGACAACTCGGTGGTAGTTCGATGTCTCAATCGCCAAGGCTCAAGATCGCCCCCGATAAATCAGGTGCTTCTAACAATCTTCCGTCTGACAGAGAGGAAGAAGTGGCACCTATCTGCAGTTCACCTACAAGGATTCCGCAACGTGACGGCGGACGCTCTATCCCGGACAAGCCCGATAGAGTCAGAATGGTCTCTAGACGCAAGATCATTCTCCTTCATCTCCCACCAAGTCCCGGAACTTCAGATCGATCTCTTCGCAACGAGCGACAACAATCAACTTCCTCGTTATGTGGCCCCGTACGAGGACCCCAAGGCAGAGGCGGTGGACGCCATGTCCCTGGATTGGAACAGATGGTCCAAGATCTACCTGTTCCCTCCCACCAACCTTCTGCTAAAAGTCCTCTCCAAGCTGAGAACCTTCAAAGGGACAGCGGCCCTAGTGGCTCCCAAGTGGCCCCGGAGCAACTGGTACCCCCTGGTCCCGGAGCTGCAGCCCACGCTGATCCCTCTCCCGGGCCCAGTTCTCTCCCAACAAGTACAGAAGTCGACTGTCTTCGCTTCATCATCGAAAATCAAGGACCTTCATCTCATGATTTTCTCTCCCTAGCCGCGAAAAAGAGGTTTGGGATCTCGAAGAAAAGTCTAGACTTCCTCGAGGAATACAAGACCGAATCCACAAGACGGCAATACGAATCATCTTGGAGAAAATGGGTCTCATTCGTCAAGGCAAAAAATCCTACGGAAATCACCATTGATTTTTGCATGTCCTTCTTTATTCACCTTCATGGACAGGGATTAGCAGCCAATACGATTTCTACTTGCAAATCGGCCTTGACTAGACCACTGTTGTATGCCTTCCAAATTGATCTGTCCAGCGACATCTTCAATAAACTGCCGAAAGCAGGCGCTCGTCTACGCCCAGCACCCCCACCGAAACCGATCTCCTGGTCATTCGCCTCCAACTTGAATAATGATTCATGCCCTCTCAAGGATCTGACTCAGAAAGTTATATTTCTCTTTGCTCTTGCTTCAGGAGCCCGAGTCAGCGAAATAGTGGCATTATCAAGAGAAGAGGGTCATATCCTGTTTACTGATTCAGGAGACCTTACCCTCTCCCCGGATCCGACGTTTCTCGCCAAAAACGAATTACCCACCAAAAGATGGGGCCCTTGGAGAATATGCCCCCTGAAGGAAGATGCCTCTCTATGCCCAGTAGAGAGCCTCAAGGTCTATCTTCGCAGAACTTCGAACTTTGGTGGAGGCCAACTCTTCAAAGGAGAAACATCGGGCAGCGACCTGTCACTGAAACAACTAAGAGCGAAAATCACCTACTTCATTCCGCAGAGCGGATCCTGACAGTACACCCGCCGGTCACGATCCTAGAAAAGTTGCATCGTCTCTGAATTTCTTTCAGAGTATGGACTTCGAAAGCCTTAAAAGTTTCACAGGCTGGAAGTCCTCGCGTGTTTTCTTCAAACATTATGCGAAACAAGTGCACGAAGTCAAACATTTTGTGGTAGCCGCAGGTAGTGTTATGAAACCTGCACCTAACTCTGCATAGAACAGCGAGTTACTTGGGACTCTAACTCTTCGGGTGCCTATGTTGACCCTCGAGCGATACGTAGTGATGTCGAAAACACTTAGTGCTTTCTTATAACTGTTCTTATCCCAGGTGAAATGTCATAGTCGTCACACGAGTGCCGCATGCCTAGAGCATGATGTGTTTTAATTAAAGACTGACGTTCCTCGAGAACGAGTGCCTACTAATAAATTTGAAATTCCCTTTCAGATTCAAGAGCAAGTCTTTATTACTATGTACATTATAATTTGTCGTAAATTAACTTTACTTATTATTGCAATTCATTTAAATTTCTGCAATTGTGAAATAAAATTCTTATTTTATTACTTGTGCGTCTCAATCCGCTCCTACTTATACTATGAAATACATGTCTGTCATAGTTTTTATTATCCCCTTCCTTATGGTTAATGAAGAATACTAAGGTCTTAACCCTTATTATATATTCACCTTTGCAATGTAATATTCCAATACGAATACTTACTCTTCATACCTTAGAGACAAAACTATTCTCCTCTACATACAGTGTCCAACCACCACTCGTCTGCCTTCGAGAATGTTCCTATACGAATGCCAACCATTCAGTCTTGTCTCCAAGTTCTTCAGGTTCTTCTAGCAGGGTGAATAGCCCTTCGATAACCACTTTGATCTCGGCATGGCCCGTGGGAACTTCACTGCCAAGGGGGCAGGAAGGTTTCTTCCCTACGATTCTTTTATTAAGATTACTATGCTACCCTGTTCAAAGCCTTTGGCACTTACCCAATAGGGGAAAATCTACCACGATACATTGATTCTCTGGTATTCTTCCATCAGGACGCCATGGCTTGAGCCCAAAAAACGGATTTTGAGCGAAGCGAAAAATCTATTTTTGGGTGAGATAGCCATGGCGTCCTGATGGACCCTCCCTGCTACTTCGTCCAGTTTTTAGGTCCCACCCTGCTCTGCTGTATCATGGTGATCGGCAAGCAACTGGCTTCAGGATGACGACGGACGTGACGTCATTTAGCAATGGCGCCCGTTTGTTTACGTCTCGAGTACCAAAAGTAGCCACGAACGAGATTAGCTGTGGAACGGCTCCCAACTATTCTCCGCCCCTACACACCGAAGTGTTAACTCTGTTTAGGGTGTAGATAGCTATGTGGCGCGTTAATACATGCGTCCCCTGTTGATTTACGAAGTCTTAAAAGGGAAACCTTTAGGATACTCGCTCCAGAAGTTAGAATTCTGTGATAACCTGTGGTTAAATTCTCTGGGAATATCTAGTAGTTATATACCCAAGGAAGCTACCAAAAAGGAACCTTCCATCAGGACGCCATGGCTATCTCACCCAAAAATAGATTTTTCGCTTCGCTCAAAATCCGTTATATGCTCCCTTCACCCCCTGCCTTAGGGCATTCCCTCTGTGTAGCCTTGCTCCCCCTACCACGTAAGGGGGTCAAGCTCATATCAGAGTACCTATCGCTTCTCTGTCCTCCCTAAGGGAATGATCCCCCCTTAGGGTTGCGTCCGAGAATGAGGAACGGCCTGCCCTTCCTCTATTGCTGAGGCTAGGT
Organism: Palaemon carinicauda; assembly: GCF_036898095.1. Taxonomy (NCBI): domain Eukaryota; kingdom Metazoa; phylum Arthropoda; class Malacostraca; order Decapoda; family Palaemonidae; genus Palaemon; species Palaemon carinicauda. The sequence continues at coordinate 208,936,996 of NC_090725.1, read as the reverse complement.
TCCTGACCTTCCCTGCAATAGCGATACGTCTTCCAACCTTCCTGGTTCAGGGCGTAATATCTCTGCTCTAGGTTAGGCTTGGGGGGAGCTAGTTCTGTGCCTTGCTTGAAACGGTACCCATGCACCGTTCTCAGCCAGGCTGCCTACCTTAGGCTAGGGAGCGTCCTCCCTTCCTTGGTGGCCGTTTTGGTACAGAACCTCCCCTATGGAAGACCCTTCTTCTTCTCCCCTCCCCTCCTATCTCTTGTATGGCCTAGCCTATACTTAGGTTAGCCTATACCCATCTGTCCCCTGTCCTACAACTCCTCCTTAGGGTGGAGTGATAGGGCTACCTTGAGTCCCTGTGTGCAGTCCGCTCTGGTACATATACCCTTCATAGTGTCCTATGGGGTTAGCCACTGGATGCATTTTGTCCGCAGGGGTTCTCCCCCTCTTGGGTGTTCCCTAGCCCTTCCTTGGGCTACACTGGCTCCCGGCCGCCTGCGGCTCCCTGCCACTAGGTGATAGGGCTATCCCCTATCATGGGTAAACCCATTCAGGTGGGATGCCTTGGGGTTCGTGTCCGTACTCCTACATCCCTCCTTCTGTCTCTTTCACTGTCCTGGTGCCGGTCCCTTGCCGCCTCTACTGTCGGCGATACCGACCTCCCCCCTTGGTGACACCTTCCTTGCCCCCCGTGGCCGACAGCCCTCCGTGTGCCGGAGGGTTGCCGCCTCCCGTCGGCGTACAGCCGATGGCCTACCCTCATACCTCCTAGCTTCGGTCTTCCGTCTATCGGACCGACCCCCGGTGTGCCGGCATCCATTGCCGGCAGTCCGGTTCTGCTGTAGCTCACCCTTGTCCCTGTCACCAAGCCGGCAACCGGAGCCTCCGCCTCCCGCCGGCATTCCGCTGTTGTACCGGCGGCCGCCATCCTGGCATTACTCTTGACTTCTCTATTTGTCATCACTAATACCAGAAACTCTGCTGGAGCGGCCTCCGGCGTGCCGCCGGTCTGCCGGCGCTTTCCGGAGGCGCCAAGAGACTTGCACCCCTTCTCCTAGCTATCAACACATGCTGATAGCCCTACCTTGCAACCAGATGGTTTGACTACATAAATAGATAGGTATTGTCTTACCGTTCTATTAGTAGCCGTGCTCTCTTCTTGCATATCACAATTTTCCAGCATGCTGTGTGTATCTTAGCACTGCTGGTTGCCGGAAACCGTTACCCTATGGGGTTTTCTACATCCCCAATTCAATGGTCTGAGTGGCCTCAGTCCCAGTTTTATATCCTTGGCAATTCCTTCTAGAATTCCTTTGCCTTCCTGGCAATCTATGGAGAATTCTACCCTATGTCCTCGGTCACAAACAAATTGCCTATGGATAAGGTTACGGTAACCAGCCGAGCGGGTTATACGGAGTATGTATCTATCTACTTCATTTCCCGCTCCACTCTCAAACATCACAATGTTTATATCACTTAAGATTAAGTTAAAAATTAACCTTTTAATACTTAACTTTAGAATATAAGTCATTAATATGACTTCCCCATACTCATGTTCTCTTTCTCTTACAGGAGGAGTACGTGAAATGCGACCACGGTTTCTGTGGAGTGAAGCGCCCGCACTTCTACGGGCACACGGCGTGTAGGACCCACGCCCCTTGCGCCAACAAGAACGGCGATCTGAAGTTTTGGGACCCGCAGAACTGTACAGTCTGCAAGGGCCGCCTGGTCGAGGCGTTCAATAATCCTCCCTCAACGAAGGTTAGGGACGCTTCTCGAGAGAAGCTACGCAAGTGGGTGCGTGGCTTCCAAAAGAACGCCACCGGACCATACCTTGCCACCGAAGACTTGAGGGCCTTGCTTTTCCCGAAGGCATCCCCAGACTCTGTGGTCCCCAAGGATCAGATCCCCACCGTCCAGATAACGGTGGAACCTGATGTAGTCATGGCCCAGTCCATGCACGAGTGCCGTCTGGATACCGACAACGCGGAACGTATGTCGGAAGTGTCGGAGAACACGGAGAGGAACCTCATGGCCGAAGAATTGGACTATGAGGAAGACCAAGTGGAATACACTGAGTCGGAGCAGGAGGTCGCTCCACCTTCCACCCCCACACCGACTCCTACACTGACGGATGTATCACTCCCGTCTACCTCCGCTACCCCGGATCCCATCCCATCCAGCGCCCAGGAGATGTTCCGAATGCTCAAAGCTCTCATGGACAAGAAACTCCGTGAGACACACGAATACATCAGGACCATGGGAAGTTCAAAGCAGCCGAAAAGGATTTCGGTTAAGGACCTCCCGGCATGCTCGGACGCCAACCCCTGGAGGTATGCCGAGCACATGCCAATTACAACAGGCAGGATCTTCATCAGTGAGAAGATCGGCTCGATTGTCCTGGAAGTAGTGGAATTCTTCCCGAATTTTGTGGCTTATCCGGACTGTTATGTCCGACTTCGATCCGAACCTGCCTCTAAAGAAGAGACCGAACCAAAGGAGGTGATTGTGTTCGATCTCCCGAAGGCCCAGACTATGCTGGCCAATACAGTAAAAAGTAGGGGTTTTACCAGCTCAAAACTTCCGGCGCTTAGCAAGAAGCACCCTACCTACGTCGCACCAGACGATGCGACCCTCCCCTTCTTGGAAAAGGCCTTCGCTGCGGTACATAAGGCAGTGGAAGAAGGAAAACTTTGCCCTGCACTGGAGGAGTGCAGACCCTTCTCCCTGATTACTCCCCCCGATGTTCGACACTGGAAAGATGTCCAGCATATATTCGTGGTAGGGAAACTAGAACCTGAGATAGCTGGCCGTCAGTTTAACGAAGACCTCCCGAAACTTAATGACCATCTCCTTCGTCAGGAACATGACACGAAGGAAAGGCTCGCCGCATCCATGTCCCTCCAGGTACAGCTCGACGTCATGGCCGGTGACACTAGAGTCCCTGACTACTACATGGTTCTCGCCAAAACACATTTGGCGACCGTAGTAAAAGACCTGTACAGCTTCACGAAGGCTCGTAGAGCCTGTCGTGAATTCGTGTTCTCCAGTGCCACAGTGAGACACGAACCCTGGAAGCTGATTTCCTCCAACATCTGGGGTAAGCACCTCTTTCCCTCCTCCCTTGTGAAAGAGATCACCGACAAGGCCGCCACGGAGAACAGGAACCTTCTCCACAAGTGGGGCATGTCAAAGAAAAGGAAATCCTCTCAGGACGACGGCCCTCAGCCTAAGAGGAAATCCTCCAAGCCGAAACCCCAGTAACGTCAACAAAGACGGCAGTTTCCGGGATCCGCTACTCCCCAAGTGGCTGCTCAGCCACAGCAGACCTTTCAGCTGGTCACCCAACCGGTCTTGTCACAGTCGCCGGTTTTCACCCCTGCTTTCGAGCAACAGTCAACTACCTTTCGTCCCAAAGGTAGAGGCTCATACAGAGGTGCAGACAGAGACGCATCTCGCCGTCCCTCCAGAGGCAGAGGAGGAAGGGGAGCTAGCGGCCGAGGCAGTAAACCCACGGGATACCAGAAGCAATGAAGTACTTCTGGTGGGAGGAAGACTCCGCCAATTCCAGGATCGTTGGACCTTCGATCCCTGGGCACACAGCATCGTCAAGAAGGGTCTAGGCTGGATTGGACTCAACCACCCCCAACCTTCCAGCAATTCTTCCAAGAATCAACCCCCCTTCTGGAAGAATATTTCCTAGATCTCTTAAACAAGAAGGTGATAAGGAGGGTAAAGTCAACCAGGTTCCAAGGGAGACTGTTTTGCGTCCCCAAGAAGGACTCCGATAAACTCAGAGTCATTCTAGACTTATCCCCCCTCAACAAGTTCATAGCGAACGACAAGTTCAAGATGCTGACTCTCCAACAGATAAGGACCCTTCTACCTCAAGGTTCCTACACAGTCTCCAAAGACCTGGCGGTTGCCTACTGGTACGTTCCAATGAACCACCACGCTTCCTCCTACCTAGGATTTCGACTCCAAAGGAAAAGCTACGCCTTCAGGGCCATGCCCTTCGGCCTCAACGTGGCCCCTTGGATCTTCACAAAGCTGGCGGACGCCATCGTTCAACAGCTTCGCCTCCGAGGCGTCCAGGTGATGGCCTACCTCGACGACTGGCTGGTCTGGGCTCCATCGCCCGAGGATTGTTTAAGATCCTGCAACAAAGTTACCCAGTTCCTAGAACACCTGGGATTCAAGATAAATGCAAAGAAATCTCGCCTCTCTCCAGCTCAGAAGTTCCAATGGTTAGGAATCCAGTGGAACCTTCAGTCACACCGCCTTTCCATCCCCCAAAAGAAAAGGAAGGAAATGGCAGGGTCTGTCAAGCGACTGCTGAAATCCAAACGGAGCTCAAGACGTCAGCAGGAACGAGTTCTTGGCTCCCTACAGTTCGCCTCAGTGACAAACCCAGTGCTACGTGCATAGCTAAGGGATGCCGCGGGAGTCTGGAGACGTTCCGCATCCATCGCTCGAAGAGACCTCAAGAGACGGCTCCCAAACAGACTTTGGTTACTCCTAAAGCCGTGGTCGGAAGCAAAGGCCCTGAAAAGGTCCATCCCTCTTCAACACCCACCTCCATCACTCAACATCCACACGGACGCTTCGCTGGAGGGTTGGGGAGGTCACTCCCACCAAAAACAGGCTCAAGGAACATGGTCTCTCCTATTCAAGACGTTTCACATCAACATCTTGGAGGCCATGGCGGTCCTTCTAACTCTGAAGAAACTCTCCCCGCCTCCCTCGATCCATATTCGTCTGACCCTGGACAACTCGGTGGTAGTTCGATGTCTCAATCGCCAAGGCTCAAGATCGCCCCAGATAAATCAGGTGCTTATAACAATCTTCCGTCTGGCAGAGAAGAAGAAATGGCACCTGTCTGCAGTTCACCTACAAGGATTCCGCAACGTGACGGCGGACGCTCTATCTCGAACAAGCCCGATAGAGTCAGAATGGTCTCTAGACGCAAGATCTTTCTCCTTCATCTCTCACCAAGTCCCAGAACTCCAGATCGATCTCTTCGCAACGAGCGACAACAATCAACTTCCTCGATATGTGGCCCCGTACGAGGACCCCAAGGTAGAAGCAGTGGACGCCATGTCACTGGATTGGAACAGATGGTCCAGGATCTACCTGTTCCCTCCCACCAACCTTCTGCTAAAAGTCCTCTCCAAACTGAGAACCTTCAAAGGAACAGCGGCCCTAGTGGCTCCCAAGTGGCCCCGGAGCAACTGGTACCCCCTAGTCCTGGAGCTACAACCCACGCTGATCCCTATCCCGGGCCCAGTTCTCTCCCAACAAGTACAGAAGTCGACTGTCTTCGCTTCATCATCGAAAGTCAGGGACCTTCATCTCATGATTTTCTCTCCCTAGCCGTGAAGAAAAGGTTTGGGATCTCGAAGAAAAGTCTAGACTTCCTCGAGGAATACAAGACCGAATCTACACGACGGCAATACGAATCATCCTGGAGAAAATGGGTCTCATTCGTCAAGGCAAAAAATCCTACGGAAATCACCATCGATTTTTGTATGTCCTTCTTCATTCACCTTCATGGACAGGGCTTAGCAGCCAACACGATTTCTACTTGTAAATCGGCCTTGACTAGACTGCTAATGTACGCCTTCCAGATTGATCTGTCCAGCGACATCTTCAATAAACTGCCGAAGGCATGCGCTCGTCTACGCCCAGCACCCCCACCAAAACCTATCTCCTGGTCCCTGGACAAGGTGCTCCATTTTGCCTCCAATTTGGACAACGATTCGTGCCCTCTCAAGGATCTGACTCAAAAGGTTATATTTCTTTTTGCCCTTGCCTCAGGAGCCCGAGTCAGCGAAATAGGAATTAGAGAGTTTTTAGTTGGAGATATTGGTATAGGTGAAGTATGAAAACTTCATAGTGGTTTAAGCTTAAGTTATTAGGCAGAGGTATAGAAGAGAGTTCAGCTATGTAGGAGAGAGCTGAAAGAAGAGAATAGTAGCTGCTTGAGTGGTAGGAAAAGGGTGGAATGAAATATTCCTGTACCTGTAATAATAGATAAAAAAAAGTAAAATAAAGATTTAATAATAATAGTGATTTTTGAGACAGTCTGGGTATTAATGGTTAGAGGGGATACCTGAACTGAAAAAGAGAGATTGCAGCGGAAGAGGTGTTGAAAACCAGAAAAACCACCAACGGCTCTGCACTTTCTCCCATCGCTGAGAGGAAGGACAGGAACGCAAAACTACCTCCAAACAAGAGTGCAGTTATTGCCCTCAGCCGCCAGCAGTCGTTCTGATCTCAGCAGAAAAAGTAGAAAGGAAAGGGTTTTTCAGATGGCAAACTGGTGCAGTTGTTACGTTATCTAGGTGGAGGGTAGCTGCGGAGAAAGGCTGAGAGGGCATCAACGTTTGCAATTATGTGTTTGACAATTGCTGTTGCAGTTGCAGGATTATTTGGGTTGAAATCCTGCCGAAGTAGGCTAGTTTCTTGACAGTGCTGTAGGTAGTGCTGTAGTGGTTCATCTGTGTCTAGATTACAGTAATTGCATGGTCTTGTTCGTCTGTGCTGTGTTGCTTGGTCTGCATCGTTGTCTAGGATGATTTGCCAGCAACATAAATATCCCAGTCGCAGTCTACAGATGATGACAGCGTCCTGGCGCGGTGATTTCCTTGCAATTGGGTGTGGTAGTATGTTTGTAGCTTCAATATACCCCTTTTCAGATCTTGATCCATCCAGGAAGGCTCGCCTTACTTTGCTGATCCTTTGGATGTTGCAGTAGGCTGCCATTTGATTCTGGATGGTTTTCAATGAGGGTTGCACAGTAATACTTATTGACTGGCACATTAAGGCTGATTTTGCTAAGTGATCGGCCTCGTCATTGCCAGCAATGTCGGTATGACTTGGAATCCAGTTTAAGAGTCACTTGTCTGTTGTTGTTTTTTTTATCTAAGGCTAGGAATTGGATTGCTGTTATGAGATAAACATTCTCTGTTGGTTCCTTGTTTCTGAGAGCCAGGATGGCTCCTCTGGAATCTGTATGGATCATTGTGTTTCCATACTGTAGGTCGGCGAGTGTTCTAGGGCTTTTGCAATAGCCACAAGCTCAGTTTGTAGTGTAGAGGCATGGTTAGAAAGTCTCCAATTTTCTCTATATCCAGATGGGGAGACGACTGCAGCAGCAGCTGCAGGAATTTCGCGGTCTACTGATCGATCTGTATAGTAGATGTTGGGTGCAGGTGTGTTGTTGATTGCACTCTTTGCAGCTTCAGTTAGTTGCTCTGGTGTACAGAGAGCTTTGCTGGCTGCTGGTAGGATGGCAAAGTTGTATTTGATAGGGTCCTGAGCCCAAGGGGCTTTTGCTATAGCCTTCGTGCTTTTGTTGTCCCTTGGTTTTGTGGGCCTCATTTTGCATTTGCATCCTTCTTAGTGTGTCTAGCAGTTTCTTTGCATGAGATTTGGATGGGTCTATCTCTTCTGCTAGAGGTAGGAGTCTTTTTAGTTTGTTATTAAGTGGGCTTGTTCTGTCTGCTATGATTGAATATTATACTGCTATTCCTAATGTCAATTCTGGCTGACAGGGAAATTAGGTTAGTTTCTGCTCTTAGTAAGCAGAGTCTTGTCCACACTGGAGCGCCACAGATGAGTCTCATGGCGTTGTTTTGCACTACTTCCAATGATTCTTTTTGAGTGTCAGTCATTGTGGTGAGAGTAGGTGCTACTTTATCGATGTGAGATCGAATTGCTTGTAGATAAAACAGTCTGAGGAGGTTGTTTGATACTCCTTGTTTGGGGGAGGACATTCGTCTCATGGCTGATAGACGAATTTTTGTCTTCTCTCTTAGGTATGTTACTTCATTGGCAGGTGATAGCGTTTTGCTAATGATAACTCCAAGGTATATGAATGGATTTACCCATTCAATGGCTTCACCCCTCAGAGTAAAGTTCTGAGGGTTTTGCAGATGCTTTATAGCCACTTTTGTTTTATTGGTGATGATCGTTGCATTTGGTCTGGATCATATCCAATGCCTTTTGGGTGCCATTTCTTGCATGTGCTTTGTTTGGACATATGATACATATGTCATCTGCATATATGAAGATTTCCACTCCATTTGGGAGATTTAGAGTGGCTAGGCTCTCCATTAATAAATTGAAGAGGTAGGGGCTTAGAATGCCTCCTTGTGGTGTTCCGTTTTCTAGGGGGATGAAATCGGTTGTTTTTCCTTGGAAGGCTACTCTGGCTTCTCGATTTGTTGTGTAATTTTGAGTCCAGGCTAGTAGATGTCCTTTTACTCTCTTTTCTACAAGTGTAAAGAGAATGGCTGGTGAGCTGGCTAGCTCAAAGGCTTTCTCTAGGTCGAGAAATATGACTAGGGCTTTTTTGTCATTAATTGTTGATAGGACATCTGTTATACATTCTTGAGTGCCTATGCCGCTCCTGTAAGCATATAGGCGGTGATGTAATTGGCCTATTTTCCAGTGCAGTCTGTTGAGTACCATTCTCTCAGCTACTTTCTCGGTGCAGCTAATCAAAGCTATGGGTCGGTAGGTGTCTGGTTCCTTGGGTTTGGGGATGGGCTTGGTGTCCTGTTGGTTCCATGTAGTTGGGCGTAGTCTATCTGTGTGTGTTCTGTTAATCAGGTGCAAGTACACCAACTTCGCGTGGCTTCCCATATTCCTCAACATACTGTATATGATGAGGTCGGCTCCAGGGGCAGTGTCTTTTTTGCCCCTTTCAAGGGCCGTATTAAGTTCCTCCATGGTATAAGGGCTGTCTGTGTCATCTACCATGTTGCAGGCGGCTTCAATGATGTTGTTCCTGATTGGGAGTAGTGTTCTCTGCTTATTTATTGTCTGCAGAGGTAGGTTGGTACTTTTTGCTCTGTCAGCAAAGTTGTTGGCAATTCTGTTGGCTTCAGCTAATGGGTCTGGGTGTGTGACTCTGGGTGTGTTATATTTCCCAGAGATTTTGTTGAACCAGCCCCATATGTTGGCTAGGGATGTGTTGAAGTTGATTTCATGGCACCATGAGTACCATTTATCCGTTTTGACTTCCAGTGATACTTTCACAGTGTTTAATGATCTCCACAAGTAAGTCATGGAGCTCGTCAGTTCTGTGTCTTCTGAGAAGTTTTCTGGTCCTATTTATCCTGGCATTCATTTCTTTGGTGCGGCTGTTGTAGTACCAGGCATCGGCGTGTTTCCTCTCAGAGTGTTTTTTCTGAGGCATGGAAACACTTGCGGCTGCATCTAGTTGTTTGTTGAAGTCGAGTGATAGGGTGGAAATATCATTATGAGGGTTTTTAATGTATTCCAAAGCCCAATCTGTCATAGTTGCTTCGAATTTTCTCCAGTTTGCAAAGTCTGGATTCCACCTTTTGGGGGGTGGAGGAGGAGGGGGATATTGCTCCAATTCGAGGTTGATTTCTATGGCAATGTGATCGCTCGTTAATACAGGGTGCAGCTGCCATCTAGCGCCTCTTTGTATGGCTCTAGAGAGGAGGGTGAGGTCTAGTCGTCCTCCTCTTAAAAGAGTAGCCTCTGTAACATTGTTGATGAGTGTTACATCCGGATATTCTTGTAGTAAGGCATGCAAGTGTCTGCCTGTTTGATTTGCTGCAGTTACTGAATTCAGGAACGGGTGATGGGCGTTGAAGTCTCCTGCAATTATTGTGTCATCAACAGAGGCGGCTGCGAAAAGAGCCTCTGCATTGATGCTTTTTGCTGGGGCTTTGTAGATGTTATGTACTGTGAGAGTTGTGGCAAGCAGGGATATCTGAATACTCAGAGTCTCTGCCTCAGTCCCACAGTCAATACTTGGTGCTATCTTGGAGGGAATGCTGCTTTTAACAAGAGTTGTTAGGCCTCTTGTTGTTGGTGAAAGATACGTAGAGTAGACTTTGTATCCTGAGAAGGCAAATGGTATGTTCTCGTTGAGCATTGTTTCTTGCAGTACAATTATATCAGGGTTTTCTACTGAAGTTTGAGATGGCAGGAATGCAAACTTGTTCCGTAGGCCGCACACGTTCCATTGGAGCACTCTTACCCGATTGTTTTGGTGGGTGTTTTGGTTGTTGTATGTGGTTGTGTTAGGATCGTTTGTGGGAGGGTCTATGAAGGGAACTAAGTATTGAGTTCAAGGGCGGCATGTTAAAAAACGAAGTCGTCAAGAGACTCTTGGGTGAACTTTACTCTACGGGACTGCAGAAAACTGCGAAGGATATTACTTATGGCTGCTAGAATAGCATCCATGGGGCAAGCAGAGAGGTCATATGAATTACTATCAACATCAAGGTGGGGTGAGGCGGGGCGAGAGGCGCTTGGTTGGCTTCTGACAGCGGGCTTAGGTAAGGTTGGGAATTCTCTTAAGGAGTGAGAAGAATTGGGTGTGTGAGTTGTAGGAGCGGATGTGGATGAGGAAGGTTTTTTTTGGCTGTGGAATGGCAGAAGGAGAGGTGAATTTTAGAGGTGAAGGAGTGACAGGAGTGCGGGAAGGGGATCTTCTTGACTTTGGAGAAGGTTTAGGAGGGCGTTGAGGTTTAGGTGCTGGAGGAAGGCTTGACAGGAGTGCAGGAAGGGGATCTTCTCGACTTTGGAGGAGGTTTAGGAGGGCGTAGAGGTTTAGGTGCTGGAGGAAGGCTTGGAGGAGAAGGAAGTTCAGGAATGGAGTGTCTGGAGGGATTTGGAATTTGTTGGGAGGTGCGGTTGGTAGGGGGAGAGGTGTGGTTGGTAGGAGGTTACTGCGTTCGACGTTGCTGACGTGGGCGAAGGTTGTAATGACGATCTGTTTCATGACGGTCTGCAATCCGTTTGAGCCGAAAGGGACATCTGTCATGCCAAGCATGATGAGATCCTCTGCAGTTCGGGCAATGGGCGGTTGTCTGGTATCCGGCCTTGTGTCTGGCAATACAATAGGCAGTAGGGTGCTGCCTGCTGCTACACACTCCACAAATCTGTGTCTATTTCATTTTTCGAGGTGTTTTATTTCCATGATGAATACTGTATTAAAAATTGTGTTGGATCTATCTATTGCCGGTATGAATATGTGGGTCCTTTATTATTGAAACCTCCAATAGTCAAAGGAAATATTTGACATGTAAATATAGTTTTGCTTTTTTTTCTAATTTCATTGAAAAATCTTTCAATTAAAAATTTCACGACTAAAAGTTTTCTAACGGTATTATCATCAGCTAAACTCATTTGTAAACTACAAGCTCTTTTTTGTTAGGTAGGTTTTAGAAAACACAAGAGAATCTTATTGCTTTTGCCAGCTTTCAGAACTAAGAATGATATTAGGATAAAAAGTTTACCACGGATTATAAAATTCGATCTTTGGAAAAGGATGTAAGACTGCATCAGAGAATAGTTTGCTTGATCAGGTGAGGGCTGTTAAGTATTGTTTGGTGAACTAACCTCTCGTGGGGAGTACGAAGAGCAGGCCCAAACAATCTCCATCTACCCTCATCATATTCTCATCCACATATGGCACTCGAGTGATCTTGCTTATAGTTTCATTTCTAATTGTGTCCTGCCACCTAACTCTCAATATTCTTCTGAGGGCTTTGTTCTCAAATCTTCTAAATCTATTGGAGATTTTTACATTGTCATGCCATGACTTATGTTCATACAGTAACACCAATCTTGCTAAACTGATATATAGTCTGATTTTTATATGTAATTGTAGGCGATTTTATTTCCAAATTTTACTTAACCTAGCCATTGTCTGATTTATTTTTTTCAATCTTTCACTAAACGCTAATTCTATAGACCCGGTATTGGAGATCATAGTTCCTAAATACCTTAATGATTCTACCTCATTAATCCTTTCTCCTTCCAATGGTATTCCATCTTTCATTATATACTCCGTTCTCATTATCTCTGTCTTTCTTCTATTGATCTTCAGCCCAACCTCGTGTGATATTTTATGCATTCTGGTAAGCAAGCATTGCAAATCCTGTGGTGTTCTGCTAGCAAGGACAGCATCATTAGCATATTCTAGGGCTGCTAAAGTCCTATCACCAATTCAGTCCAATCCTTCTCCTACCTCTCTGACTGTTCTACGCATTACAACATCCATGAAGAGGATAAAAAATCTTAGGTGACAACACTTTCCCTTGGAGTACTCTGCTGTTCACTGGAAATTCATTTGATAAGACTCCACTTTGCACTTGCTATGCTCATTTACAGAATTAATCAAATTTACACATTTAAGAGGAATTCCATAATAACGCAGGACTCTCCACAAAATTTTCATAGTCCACAAATGCCATTATAAGGTGATTTCTATATTATATGCATTGCTGTACAACATGTCTCAAAATGAAAATTTAGTCAGTGCCACTTCTATCTTTCCTAAATCCTGCTTGTTCATCTCTCAGCTTTTCATCAATCTTTCTCTCCAGTGTCCTTAGAATAAGTAAACAATACATTTCTATGACAACTGACGTAAGTGTTATGCCTCTGTAATTATTGCTATCAGTCAGGTCTCCATTTTTTTTTTTTGCCAACACTCCTAGCTCCCATTCATCAGGCTTTGCCTCTTCATGCAACATTCTACAAAATAATCTTATAAGTAGTCTGGGAATCACTTCATTTTCAGCCAGTATCATCTCAACAGTTATTCCATCATGTCCAGGGGCTTTCCATCTCTTTAGTTTTTTTAGGATAGCTTCAACTTCAAACACACTTAAATCATTCATGGGCACATTAAGGTCTTCATCAGCTTCAGGTATATCAATCAAATTATTTTCTTCATATCTCCTATTCATAACCACTCTAAGGTGTTCCATCCAACGTTGTCTTTCTTCATTTTCTGTTGTTATAACAGACCCCTCTCTCTATTTGATGGGTATATGCTTCTTCTTTTTTGCCCCAGTTGAGATTTCATTAATAATTCTATGAGAAATTCTTACACTATAGCCACTTCCTGAATTCATAGCTTTGTCAGCCTCATCTGCTTTACTTTCTAAACATTCTCTCCAGTCATTCCTGGCTTTTCTTTTGACCTCACTGTCAATACTGGACTACTTAGCATGCTCTACCTTGTAATTTTCTTTACTTCCTCGAAAACTTTCAGCAATCAATTTCTGCCTTTGTCTCCTTTTTATCTTATCCCAAGTATCATTTGATATCCATGGCTTTCTCCTTGTAACTCCGTGTCCAAAGACTTCACCGTCAACTGACTGATATATATTCTTAATAACACACCATTATTCATTAATTATCTGTTCTTCGTCTCTTAAAGTCTCTAAGACTGCAAATCGATTCCTACATTCAATTGCAAATGTTTCTTTGTACTCTTCTAAAAGCTTAGTTGTATCAAACCTAGGTATTCTTTCCATCTTTCTGTTGAGTGCTTTCAGTTTTAATTTCATTGTGGCAATGAGGAGCTGGTGACCACTTTCAATATCGGCACCTCTATAGCTTCTGACATTTCTCAGAGTCCTCCTTCTCTTTTTATTAATGGCAATGAGATCTATCTGATTTTTGTAACAGCCACATGGTGAAGTCCATGTATACTTGTGGATGTTCTTGTGTTGAAAAAGAGTACCTCCAATAACAAGATTGTTTGCTATATAGAAACTCATGAAATGTGCCCCATTTTCATTTGCAACTTCGCCAAGACCTTTGACACCCATCGCATTCTCTATCCCTTGATTATTTCTTCTAACTTCAGCGTTGAAGTCGCCAATCATAATTTTCATATCTCTCTCCGGGATCTCATCTATTATCCTCTGCAGTTCTTCATAGTATTCATCTGTCCTTTCTTCAGGGGATTTATTTGTTGGGGCATAGAAAACGTTAATACTCATATTGCACGGCTTTGATTTGAATTTTACTAGTAACAATCCACTATTTACAGCTCTGCATTCGGTTAATGCCTTTCCTGCTCTTGGTGTCATCATCATTCCTACCCCTTATCTTCCAACTCCATCTAATATATATATATATATATATATTATATATATATATATATATATGTATATATATAAGTATATAATATATATATATATATATATGTGTGTGTATGTATATATAAATATATAGGTATATATATATATATATACACATATGTGTGTATGTATGGTATATATATATATATATATATACATACACACATATATATGTGTATATATACCTATATATATATTTATCACATATATACATATATATATACACACACACACACACACACATATATATATATATATATATACATATATATATATATAGGCTATATATATATAATATATATACATACCATATATACACACATATATATGTGTATATATACCTATATATATATATTTATCACATATATATACATATATATATACACACACACACACACACATATATATATATATATATATAGTATATATATACATACATATACATGCACATATAAATATGTATGTATACATATGCATATATGCATACATATATATATACACATACATATATATATATATATATATATACATACATATAAATGTATGTATGTATGTATGTATGTATATGTATGCATACATACATACATACATATATATATATATATATAGGTATATAAACATATATATATATGTATGTATTTATACATACATATATATATATGTATATATATATATATATATATATAATATATAATCTGGACTTAAAATCATGTGATGGTCTACTAACCACAATATTGTAGGATTCTGACCTTTTAGCGCTCCAATCCTCCAGGATAAGATCCTATAATTTTGTTATGGAATGGTCTTCCCAAAAAGTAAATTCCCACACTTCGTTACATTCTTTCACAGTAAACACCTTATGTACTACTTTATTTCCTGGTTACTTTAATTCGAAAAATGACGTTCTATGAAGGATGTTACTTTATGTTTAAACACTTGTTGAAAGAAAATATATGATTTTCAAAACTTTTGGAAATGCAAACGCCTTGATGAAGCCGCTGAAAAGGGGATAAACATCACCATTTGAAGTGCCATCAAAGAATGGCCAGTTATGTATGGCTGAATTGCCATTAGTCACTAGATGTAACCTTGGTGGGACAGAGGGGTGGTCTCTTGAAGGGAAGAACAGGAAATTGTTTTTGTTAATATCGGTACCGTTAAGTTGGCTTCAAGGGCAAAACAATATGAACATCAGGGAAGATTCATAAAAACTATTACATATCATATCTGACATTTCAAGAAAATTTTTGTTTTTGTGAAGGAAGTCAAGAATTGCTTCTTCATGTAATATGGAACTAAAGCTGTGCAGATAATCTTCTAAGTCACTAAGAAAATAGCTCATCTTTTGATGTTTGTAATTTTAGAAAATACTAAGATGATTACAGACATTGGTTACAGCAATATGCATTACTAAGTTTTAACTTGCAAGGGTACTTAAAAACCAACTACGCCTGTTTCCAAGTTCTTGGAATAGAAAACCCTTTACTTATTTAAAAATTTGACAAAGTGGTTGGAAAATATAGTACAGTATAAAGTCTAACTACAAAACTGGATTCTAACTTTCACAAACGACTGCTAGATTACATGGTATAAATAAAACCAACACTTAGGAAAATCTTTTTTTATTTACACAAAAAAACACATCTTCATAATGCACTTTGGCTATACATATAGCATAAAAAGTAACTTGATGGTATCTTAACAGTTTTTAGATATGTCAGTCTAAGTACTGAAATGTGATTATCTCCCAATAATAATAATAATAATAATAATAATAATAATTAATAAAGCAAGTTTTAATTCCCAAGGGAGTGGGATATATAAATCCCATAAAATTACAGTACAGTAAACTGCAATCTGCATTGTAATATTAATCTAACACCATCTACTTCATCTGAATGTAAGTATAGGTTACTTAAAAGTCATGTGGGCAGAGCATTGCTTCAAGCAGGGACTTGTGCCTCAAAATTAATTTAAAGCATATATGAATTCTTCTCTGAAAATAGCTGTAAATATACGTTTGAACACTATGTCAGAATTCTGGACATATTGTTTATACATTAGTAGCCTATACACAGATTTTCCCAAAATGGTCATAAGTCATTATCTATGAGTTGGCTAATGTATAATTTCCAGTTCCACAGTTAGAAAATACATTTACAACTTACCAAAATTCTTATTTGAACTTATGTATTTTCATATTTCCTATGATCTCATACAATTGTAAAATGTGATGCATTGGTCTGCTAGGCAAAATCCTATGAGAATGCTATTTCAAAATCAATTATAAAGTTGATGAGATCAATATCAGACTGTTAATAAGCAACAAATAATGCACAATTATTTCATTAATAAAAGTTTAAAGTTAATTCTTGATCTTTTTAAATATCTTCCCCTACTACAATATCAAAAAGAATGGTGGCAGATAAAATAGGTTTGTAAATTCAACAAGTAAATGGAATTACTTAAGTAAATAATAAAACGGAAAAAATAGCAATTAAATTTTTTTGTTTCCGTATGTGTTAAATATTGTTTTTATTTTTTTTTTTCAATGAATCAGTGATGCTCTGTTGTATTTAATAAATATTTATGATCATAAAATTGCTAAATTACAAGCCATCTCGTGGGGATGACCTATGCAAATATTAGGATATGTACATTAATATTATTGTTGCAAAGTCTCTTAAAGCATTCCAAGAGTAAAATATCCATAACCACCACATGAAAAGTGTCTTAAATTAGCAACAGGTAAAGTCGTTCAATAGAAATAAGATTAACTCAATATTCTATTGGCAAATTGAAATAAAGAACACTATCAGTAATATTAATGAAGACCCATCTTTGCCAAACTGTGGCAACATTTATTTTATGCCTGTTATTATTTTAATATTTATAATGTTTTTAGTTCTTCTTTAATTATAAGATAATGACCCTCATACAAAAACAAAGTTCTCAGCAAGGAGTCTATACACTAACATTGTGTAACATTTAAGACTTGGTCATACGTCAACTGCCTTTATTAAAATAGAATAATCAATGTAATCATATACATTTTGCAATTAATTATAAAGGATTCTTTTAATTTTTATGAAACTATAGTTACCAATAATGAATTTCCAATCACCAGATGCTATCCACTCTCCCATAAGATTTAAGGCAAATTGCAAAATCAATGTCTTGACTATATAAGAGACAAAGAAGTACGCATGTCTACATGCACATAAGTGTTTATATGCATTTATCGAATCAACCTAACTACTGATAGGAGGATTATGCTCGGTATAAAGTTCTATTCATCATTATTTCTTACTTGTCACAGATTATTCTACTCGTAAAAAATAAAAGAGAAAACTCTTCTCTTTTGTTTTTGTGGATATAATATGACATGTTATATTTTTTTAGCTTTTGACAATGTAACATACTAATAACTATCATTGAAAATCTAGTCAAAGGGTTCTATATTCATTTTTGTTTCTTATGTTTTCTTAACCAGGCTATATATGTGAACAATGTTTATCTCTTCAAAAGTTTTCTATTGTCTTTGGACATGGCTTCTGAGACCGTTATGCACATTACACATTTAACTTTATTTCTGTAAATTTTCTTATCTATCCCAAAAATTCATAGATAAAACCTGATGATAATTCCTTATATGATTTTCATGCAATAGTGTATACAAACACAACTAAATCTTCAATAATTCTAGTGCTATACTGTACTGAATTCATCATCATTGTAAAAGTTTCAACCTAAAACTTACATACTGTATAATTATCATATGAAAAAATTTAAATAAAAAATTTTGGCTTTCAAGCTACTAGAATCACACATCATTTAACTAAGATACTCCTCCTTAATAATGAAGAAAAGATTAAATAAGAAATTTTTTTTAAAGCAAATACATTCATTTTAATGAGACATAAATTTAAAGTCACTTGACATTTCTTCTGTCAATTCAGGATAGGAATAATGTAGCTTAGCATTAGGTATGAGTTTTGCTCTAATTTAATATATAAAAAAAAATCTATTCAAGATAGAAAAGTAGTTTCGGAAGAGATTATGCAGAGCTGATAATCTATAAATATGAAATATGAATAACTTTCACCAAGCAAGCCATGAATAATATTTTAGGTTTTAAGATCCAATAGCTTAATTGGTTAATTTCAGTGGCTTAGTGCCTTAGATTTCTTGGTATTTTACAAGTCATTCTATCATAAAATGCTCGGCAGTCTTGCCAATCCTTTCCTCCATGAATAATAAATTATCGTTTTAATGGCTTGATATTACCCTACTGTATTTAGCAAAGATCTTTCAAAGACAAGTCAGAGGAACAATATTTAACTTGCAGAAAATACAAGGGTATTTATGTTTGTATGTAGAAAGCACCCTGATGTAGTTATTTTGTACACTAGTTGTGTCAGGTAAAGCTCTCCTCACAATTGTGAAAGAATACTTGCACATTAACTTCAAGATTAAAAACTACAATTTAAAAAAAATATATATATACTTATTTGTTGTATAATATTTATACAGCATCTATAATAGCAAATAAATAGTGTATTCTCTATTAGGTAAGGGCTCACAACCATCACTTGCAGAAACTGAACGCACAAAAACAAATTTGTTTTTGTAGGTGAATATAGAACATTTTTCATAACTTTTTCTTACCACTTTCAACAGGAACAATTGTAAAGATACAATAGTATCAGAAACGTATAAATAAGTAACTGATATACAGTACAGTACTGTATTGTACAACACAAACGCAATCATTGCTCACAAATGTAAATTTGATATAACCGTAGTGGTTATGAATAAAGATGGTAAATTACATGTAAATATCAATCAGCTTTCCAATCTACCTACAAATAACTAATCTAGTTTGAGCTTCTAGTCATTTCTGGATGATAAGAAAATTACTTTAAAGTTAGGTAGGCTAAAAATCATTTTTCAAATACCAACCATGGAAGTAAAAATCTTAATGTAAAAAAAACAGGTTTGTATAAAACCTGCATGCAAAACATTTAATGGTATGCTCCTCCGATTTTGAAGAATTCACAATGTCACAACTGACACAGTACTAAACCCTGATTAAGTTGGTTGTTTTAAGATATAAACGGGCATCACTAGAGCCAAAAGGCAATAATGATACATAAATGCCCCACAGCAATAAGAACCCCCCAAAAAAGAAAAAAAAAAACATTGAAGATCTTCCCCGAAGTACTTTTAAAACCAAGAATATTCAACTTATTTTATTAGAAACTACTACTTTTGCATAGCCAGATACTCCAAATTTGTAGAAAAGATCTACTCTTTCAAGGTTGGCACCTGAAAATTTGGTTTCCCACATCACTCAGAGAGTAACTGTTGCCCTGACAGGACTTCTGGTGTATTTCTAGTTAAGATAAATAACAATTTATGTAGTCAACCATGAAATAAAGTACTTTCAGTTAAAACTTTTTAAGTTTTATTCTTCTACGTGGTGAAGGTTAAATGGTACCTGTAAATATATCGGTAACCTATATTTCTTAATAGTCTTTTGTCAGAAGCTGACAGTATTATACACAAACCATTATGTCCCTATCATTTGACTATCTTCAGAACTCCTATTAAACAATGCCATTACCCAGTTTGCATAAGTCAGTAAGAATTTTATTTGAAATTGCCTTCACGAGACAAACATCTGTTCCAGCCATCTTAAGTGGGGTTTCGTCTACAGAACTTCTGAAAGTCCTGGAAAAAGATCAGGGCAGAGCCCTTGGTTGTAAAGACAAGCTGGGTATTGACTACCTTTGGTCAAAATGGGGTTAATTCCTGTAACACACTCGCTAATTTTCCAGTTTTACTTTAAATACTGCACTTAAAGAGGGTTTCTAGCTCCTGACAAAGAGGGGCAAATAATGATGGAGATGGAAGCTATATTAGAATTAGAGGAAGACTTTCTGAGTTTTAACGGCATATTTTTGTAAACAAAATGGTGATAGGAGGATGGCCTCATTTCTCAACCTAAGTCCTTTTAATCAGTGCAGGCATCAGTTGCTCTTCTCATTGGAAAAAAACTAATGAATGCATTATCCACCCATAAAAAGGGACTGCTTGACATCCATAGACTTAACAAGGTACACTTTCAAGAACAGTACAAATCTGAATGATTCACTTTAGTCATAAGTTGGAACTGGTCAGATCTAAAACTTGTAAATACCAGTTATTTAAGAAAGGACAAGTATGATGAGCACTAGCATCCACTCTATTGGAAAGGCTATGAAGGCTAAAATCCTCCACAACAATAACCCTAGCAAAGGCTTACTAAGTATTTATGGGCCACCTGATCTCATGGGAGAATCTTGTTGCTTAGAGCTGCACACAGTGACACTTATTCCAGATGCCTTACTAGTAAAAAGGATTACCAAAAGCTGCAGCCATGGCAATTGGCAGACCAAGCAGGAATTCCATAAATAACCCAAACCAGTGCAAGTTGATCCTCTCAAAGCCTCCCTCCATCCTTTGGAAGATTTTCTTCCATTTTATTGACAAAAAGAGTTTGTCCCTTTAAACTATTAGAGGCTAATAGTTCATATTTTTAAGTTTCACGGCTTGGACAATACGGTGCTTCCTCTTCAGACCTCAAAAGAAACCATGTTAAAAATTTAAAAAAGAAATCTCAACCTTAGACATTAAGCATCCTAACTGGGATTTTCCCCTATACTGCCAAACAATACATTGTCTGAAGCCCGTGATTTCATCCTCAAGACTTATTTTCTTATCCTTGGCTTCCATAAATCAAGTATATAAATTTTCCACCTTGCCTTGCAGTAATCTTTTTCCAATAAATGAAACTCTGTTGGTTTCTCCAGCATGGCTACCTTTATAGACAAACATCTTTAATTTTCAAAACATTAACAGTATCAAGCTACAATTTTTAATGATGACCTTTCTTGCCTTTCAAACCAATAATAATGACTGAGTTCTATGAAATGTTTTGGCAATCCAATTGTATCTAGACTTGGCAAAAAGCTTCAGGGAGGACAGTTCTAGACTTATTATTCCAACAAGCCAACTGCAGAAGTATATTATTATTATTTCTAGCCAAGCTACAACTCTAGTTGGAAAAGCAGGATGCCATAAGCCTAGGGGCTCCATCAGAGAAAAATAGCCCAATGAGGAAAGGAAATAAGTAAACTACATGGAAAGAAATGAAAAATTAAAATAAAATATTTAAAAAATAGTAACAACATTAAAACAGATCTTTTATATATTAACTATAAAGAGAGACTATGTCAGTTTGTTCAACATAAAAACATGTGCTGCAAGTTTGAACTTTTGAAGTTCTACTGATTCAACTACCTGATTAGGGAGACCATTCCAAAACTTGGACATAGCTGGAATAAAACTTTTAGCATTCTGTGTAGAATTGTGCCTCATAATGGAGAAGACCTGACTATTAGAATTAACTGCATACCTAGTATTACCCAGAATAACATTTCCTTAAAGGTAAAAAGAATAAAGAATGACCTTTCCTCAGGGGTCAAAAGAATTATCCTTTGAGCCTAAAAGAATGTTGGTGAAGGTGTAGCAACTCATCTCAAAGTTAGGGTGCACAAGAGTAGAGCTCATTTAATATTCCTATAGGAAATCAAAATATATATTTTAATGACGGGTAAAAGGAATTATCAGTCTACTCTCTCTATCCCTTTTTGAAGAGAAATCACCCATTAAATTTAAATGGTTTACTTGTAGCATACTTTTATTTCAGTTAAAATTTAAATTTCTGACATTTAAGTATCAAGGCCAATTGAATCTAACAAACTCCTTTATCTAGACATTTAATCACTGAATTCTTTAGGGTATATATTTCCTCGGACACTTGGTTTGCCTTTTGAGTATGATAAGTGTGCATGTCTAATTATAACAAGAACCATACAATTACAATTATCTTATCTTTATTCATCAGGGTCTAGATCATCATAAAAACACTATTAATTCCATAAGTTACTGGCCATGGTCTTCTTCCTTTTAGGTTGCTTCAATTGTATCTTTTGGTAAAATGTTATATCCAGCAGCTCAGTTTCCTTCCAACTAAGTTCTGCAATTGATTTACCAAGAAACAAAAGTAATTTGATTCTTTTTTTTTGAACGTAAACCTATCACTTTTAGTTTTGTCGCACCTTCTCAGACAACACAAAAAATAAAACTTAGTCATACAATGACATGGGGAAAGGAAACATATGTGCAAGAATCTACCTATAATGAATGCGAAATATAGTCTTGCCTACCAGCCTTGAATATTATTATTTGAGCAAATGCACAAACTGACTATGTAAATGTAATGTCTGTATTCATTCTATTTATTATAGATTTCAACTTTGCACATAAAAAGTTCAGGGAAAATGAACTTCATAATATTTCTAATTCTATTTTATTCATCTTCCTCTTTTTTTTAAGTCTTTTATACTTTATATATGGAAGATCTATTTTAATGTAGTTATCTTTAAAATATTTTAGTTTAATTGTTTATTTCTTCTCTTGTAGGTAATTTATATCCTTGTTTCCTTTCCTAACTGGCCTATTTTTCCCTGTTGGAGCCCTTGGGTTATAGCATTCTGCTTTTCAAACAAAGGTTGCAGCTTAGCTGATGATGATGATAATAATAATAATAATAATAATAATAATAATAATATTAATAATAATAATAATTATAATTATAACAATACTAATGTCAACATAGATACAATTGGCATTGCTTTTGAAAACTGACTAGCTTAGCAACAACAGATTTCTAAATAATCAGCCAGTAATAAAAATGGAGAGCCAGTAGCTTTATGCTGCCATCAACAGCTGGAAATCTTGAACAAAGGTAAAAAGGAAACCTAAAAGAGCCCTTTTTATTAGGATCCTCAGATTAATTCAAGATAGGAAATTTCCTATTATAACCTAAATATTTCTTAAACTATTTTTGGCCATAAACAACTACTAGTGATTCAACTGCAAGACTGCAATTATTTTTAAAACTTTTATTCCTATAAAGAATGCAAAAATACTTCGAAGCTGTTGCTTATTGGATCATGATGCTTCAAACACCAAAGCCTAATTGTAACACTCCACTTAAAGTATCATGTTAAAATACTCAATATTTCTTGCATTTCCCTTTTCTTGAGATATATTAATTCGAAAGCAGGATTGCAAAAATAAAATCTATCTGTTTCATACCTTATTTCTAATACAAGAGACTATTGCTTGCAACCTCCAACTTGACGACCTCTGAATAAAATTCTCTCTCTCACTGTTATCTCCCCTCCCCCTCCATGGGATCGCTACAACAGTGCCACCTACCTGCTAGGTAGACCTACCCAGAAGGGAGTAAAAATAAGGTGGTTCCAGCTGAAAATCAAATACAAAGATTCAGATTTATGAAGTTGTAAGAACTAACTTCAAGTACCACCTTAATCAATCAAGGAGGAGGGAGGGAACTTATCTCTCTTCACAGTTCAGTAATTGATTTCATTTTAAAAATCTTGTTTATTTCCATGAATTTTACCTTCATATAGAAAAAGACTGAATAATTCACTTCCCAGGTGGGAAGAAAGTGATACATAAATATGAATGAACATTACTATGTTTCCAAAAACAGAAAACATTGGAGTTCTCACCATTGTCTTTTCTTGACTGTACTCTTATTTAAAAAAAAATCTTTAAATTGAATCCAGATGTATATATTAAAGTATTTTCTCAGTAGTTTTCCTAATGACATTTATTACAAATTAGAGTTTAATCACATTGAATCAGTCTTGAAAAATTTGTGATCGAGTTACTTGACAGTCTAGTAATTTGTTTTAATCCATTATATTTACATAAAAACCACTAATAATGCTTTACATCATTAGAAATACTTCCCCATAAAACTGGTACAGGTATTATGAAGTATGTTGATCACTTTGTGTAAATTTCATAGATTCAATTAATTATATTTGTATAAATTGAATTATGAAATAGTAACAAATCTTCAACATAGTACCACCGTGATACAATAAGTTTTCAAAAGCGATATAATAACTTTTAAAGGAATGTTTACTGAAGTGCCCGTGTTAAATAGTTGTCTAAATTGGTGAACTGCAGTGGTTGGAAAGAGTAATGGTCACCACATATTTCTAATACAAAAATTGAAATATATTAGAAATAAGAAGAAATTTATAAAAAAAAGATGAGTCAATAAAAACTATGTGAACTTGGGATCAATAAGTACAAGCCAAGAAAATAAAACGCAGTACTTAAAAAATGAGTAACCAACCAGGCCTACAGGAACATCATTCACTACACCGTAGCTAGTTGCAAGCACTATATTATGCAATAGAAGAGTAAAATTTTGAATGCAGAAATACTGTAGCCACACTACAAATACAAGCTGTATCCATGCAATACAGTAAATAAAACTGTTAAAATATTAGTGATTCAAGCAATACAGTATAAAAATGTAAAGATGGAAGTGATTCACGCAATGCTTTATAAATTTAACCATCATATTTTTTTAATGGAACAAAGGAAGCACAGTGTTCATAAACTCATTTTGGAAATACAATCAATATGGCAGCCCTGCACATAAAAATCTCAACATCCATAGTGAAATGGAGCTATATTTATAAGCCCTTTCTAAGAAAAACTCTGGGGAGTAGTTTAGTTTTTCTCCAGTGAATTTCTGCATAGCTGGATGAGTTCTTACCTAAATCATAATCAATAGTTTTTTGCACGAAAGACTATTACATACCTACTGTGCGTATGAAAATTGGCCAAGTGTTACCATCTCTTTTCATATTTGATTGTAATTTGAAAAGTTACAATACAATGTTGAAAAATATGGATTAAAAACTAGATTCCACCAACAAATTTACATCTAAAATTTCATTCTATTTAGTAAATATATTTAGGAAAACTATATACTGTAGAATTATACAGCTAACCCTCCACCTAAAGATACTGGTATACTGTATTATATTACGACTCATGATTTCCCGTAGTGTCCTTTGAAAGATACATATCAAGCCATTGTGTTACGTCATCTAAATTGTGCTGATGCCATTGAATATGCAGACGAATTGTTTCAAGAGCTTGTGCTAAGGCACGCTCTCCTGGTCCTATGTCCACACCATCAAAAAAGGATTCAACCTGTAATTAGAGAGATCATAAGTACAACATTTAATTTCACCAAAACTAATATCAATATAAAATCAAAATTAGAATTGAAAAAAAATATACAGCATGCTGAAGGTCTAAGTTCCAAAATTACTATCAATATAGTACTATTGGTATTAATCCTCATCACACCTGCAGCTTCTTTCTCCACCAACATAGATATGTGTGTGTGTATATATATATATATATATATATATATATATATATATATATATATATATATATATATATATGTATATATATATAAGTATATATATATATATATATATATATATATATATATATATATATATATATATATATATATATATATACCGGATTTTGACAAGGGAAATATCTATTTTTGGGTGAGACAGCCATGTCGTCCTGATGGAAGTTCCTCATGGCAGCTTCTACTTGGGATATTTGTGCAAGTGATATACCAGAGAAATTTTACCTTAAAGGCGTCAACAATTCTGACCTCCGGAGCGAATATCCCGAGATATCGTGTAAAACTCAGGGACGTGTTAATATCAAGCCATGGTTATCCTTCCTGAATAGTGTTAACCTTGTCTCGAAGAAAAGGTGATGGTAGGATATGTGGGAAAGAGAGCCGTTACAACTCCAAATCTCAATGTGCTACAACTAACCCGTTTCCTGTTGAACCATTCCAGGAGCAGCCATCCATGACGCAGGTCCCACACCGAGAATTGGGAGGGGATGAAAAACTAACGGGCGGGCCATCGGGATGACATGAGTATCTCACCCAAAAATAGATTTTTCCTATGTCAAAAGCCGTTTTTTGGACTCGAGAGCCATGTGGTCTTCATGGAAGTGTACCAGAGAATTATCATTCTCAGTTGTGGCCAGAAGAGTTTTAACTATGTAACTCTATAGATATAAGCATACTTTTTGCAGCATTGGTAACTATGGTACCAAACAATGAGAGTAAGCAAGAAGTTTGTACAAAAGTAGGAACAAAGTAAATCAATAGCACAGTCCCACTCACTGTGAAGAAGAACTTTGACTACAATAAATAAAAAGACAAAAGTCTATAAAAGGAGGGGTTAAAATTTTTGATACAATACTTTTATATATAAATAGCAGGTCCAAAGAATAGGAAACACAAAATGGAACAGTAGTCTTTTATTGTTTCTAAAAGTATAAACATGTAGTATTAGTCAAACAATATTATATACTATATATATATATATATATATATATATATATATATATATATATATATATATATATATATACATACATATATATATATATATATATATATATATATATATATATATATAATTGGAGTTTTCAGACTTCCAGCGGCCACCACAGAGTGTTTTTTGGGCTTGAGCCATGTCGTTCTGATGGAAGTTCCTTCTGGCAACTTCTAAAGTATAAAATTTCTGCAATTGATATTACAAGAGAATTATTGTCAGGTATCACTGGGTTCCAACCCCCAGAAACGACTATCCGAAGATATTGAGTATAATCAGGGACGTATCCTCAGATAACCATAGATATCTGCACCCCAAACAGACCTTACCCAGTCTAATCCACTAGGGGGAAGGATAAATAAGGAGCCGTTACACATCCTATCACCTTCCAGTGCCCCTATACGTTTCTGCTTCTCATAACTTCGAACGCAGCTGATGACTACAGTGTGGTTGATTTTTGGGGGCGTTTTTTCGCAAATTTTGATGATTTGTTTTGTGAATTGGCTTCCTCTTTTCCGCCAAAGGTGAGTATCTACCTATCTTTGGCTTTGTTTATGCTAATTTTTATTTTAGCTCCCTTCGGGGACTTAGATTTTAGCATTTGGTTAGAGGAAGCAGGAGCGCTTCGAGTCCTGCTAGTATGACGTCGGGCTTAGTCCCTGATGGCCTCTTATTTGTTGTGTTTACTTAAATTTATTGGGTAAGTTTCACGTTAGCTAATTTTGGTTTAGCATTACGATGCTAAGGACTCAATTTTATATATAATTCCATTACAATTTATAATTTTAGTTCTTTTTGCGAGTTTGTATCAGTTTCGGCTAGCCTAAACTAGAGTTGGCAGTTTTGTTGGGGCTCCTGGCCATCGTGCTACAAACGTCATCCCCTTTGTGAAGGGTGAGCTCATTTTTCTTGTTCAGTTGGTACGCTGATTGGCTAATGCCACAATCGTCAGAGTTTCTCGGGACAAAGAAGGCAATGTTTTAGAGGTCCCCTTTGCGAAGGGTGAGCTTATTTTTCCTTGTTCAGTTGGTTCGCTGACTGGCTATGCCTTTTCTTTAGTTTCTGGGTTTCTGCAAAGGACATATATGGGAAAAATTTAAGGAAAAGGCAACTTTTCTAGGATCATGACCCGCTGGAATACTTTCCGGGTCAGCCCTTCTGATGAAATAGGTGAGTTTGATAGGTAGGCCTTAAGGCACTCTACAGGGCACAGAGAATGGTCCTCCTGTAGTATGACAATCTTCCAGGGACCCCACGTTTCGTGGGAAGTTCGTTCTTCGCCAAGAATGCAGGATCTAGATAAAAGTTTACCTCCCCCGAATCTGAGAATTCAATGTAGCCATCATCCCTTGAAAGGGCCACAATCTCACTGACTCTAATCTCAGAAGCCATAGCAAGAAAAAAGATAGTCTTTTGAGTAAGATCCCTCATAGAGGCAGAAGCATTATCTATCGAAGAGGAAAGAGCAGGACTTTATCTAACGACCATGAAATAGCCTTGGGAGGAGCATTAGGTTTCAGTTTATGTAGTGTAATAAAGAAAGAAATACAGAAGTCCATAGAAATGGAAGAGGGCTGACGACTTTTCCCGAACGCAACCCATTTTTTTCAGGAAGACAGATATTGTCGTTTCGTGGTGTTGGACTTGTACTCTTCTATGAAATTAATCCTTTCCCTCGCAATTCCGAATTTTCTTTGAGCCGCAAGGGCGAGAAAATTATTAGCTGAAGGGTTTTCGTTATCCAGGAGGAAGTAAAGGCAGTTGTCTGTTGAACAACCTGGGACAGCACTAGAGATGGTAGAGGGACCTGGAGGGGTTTGAGTTCCAGGACATGATGTTACCAATTGCTCTTATGCCGCTTGGGAGCCACGAGAGCTGCTGTTCCCCTAAAAGTCCACAGTTTGTTTAGTACTTTCAGTAGAAGGTTGAATGGAGGAAATAGGTAGATATAATCATCACTGGTTCCAATCCAGGGACATCGCATCCATTCCTGTCCGTTCCGGATCTAAGTTTGGTGCTACATACTGGGGAAGCTTCTTGTTGAAGCTCGTCGCAAAGATAATCCATTTGCAGTTCTGGGACTTGCTCTAGAATGAAACAGAATGATTTTGCGTCCAGAGACCATTCTGTTTATTGAGGCTTGGATCTTGACAGGGCGTCCGCGTCACATTGCGAACCCCTTCGAGGTGAACTCCTGAAAGATGCCATTTCGTCCCTTTTGCTAAAGAGAGAATGGCTAGGATTACATGGTTGATCAGAGATCTGGAGCCCTGGCTGTTGACATAATGTACTATTGTATTGCTGTCGATGACCAATTTGATGTCTGATTTTGTCTTTGGGCATAGTCTCTTCTTAGTCAGAAACACTGCTCTAGCTTCCAGAACATTGATGTGAAACTTCTGAAATGCGATTGACCACTGACACTGCACTTTCTTGGAAGAGGAGTGGTCCCCCAATCTTATTCCGAGGCATCCATGTGAATAGTTACAGGAGGAGGAGGGCACTGTAGAGGGATGCAGTTCGATAGACTCATGGCATTGGACCATGGCTTGAGCTGCTTCTGCAGTAAGACTGGGGTTTTGTGGCGAAGATCTCTCCGAGCATTAAATACTTTTCTTCTGCAGACTCTGTTGGTATCTTTGAGTCTTGCTTTCAGGATTGAGTCTGTCACAGTAGTGAACTGTAATGACCCTAAGACCTTTTCCTGTTGCCATCTGGTGAGTACTTTTGAGCGAAGTAGGCACCTGACTGAGTTTGCGATTTCCTTTCTCTTGCCTTATGGTAGAGAGAGGGTGTGTGACTGTAGATTCCAGTGAAGTCCTATCCACTGGAATTTCTGAGTTGGATATAGCCTGGACTTCTCGAGGTTGATTTGCAAGTCCAGAGATTGTAGAAAGATCATAACCTCTTGGGCTGTTCGAAGACATTCCGACTTCATTGCAGCCAAGACTTGCCAAACATATAGGCTATGTGGAAAGTGAAAACAGTCACCCTAGGGCAACTGATAACACTATCCAAATCCCAGAAGGACCTTCAAGACCGTAATTCTCCGCTGTGACGAGTTGACAGCATGGGAGGATAGACTGCCTCACTCAACCAGTAAGGTTAGGTGAAAGACTGTATGGCGCACAGTGAAAATTTAACAGGCACGGCTGCCAGCTAGGTAAGGCTAGCCTAAGTCAATGCTGATAAAAAACACACAAGAAACACCAAGAAAGTTATAGGGAGATACCATAAACATACAATAATAAAATAAAACATATTACTACAGTAAAATGACCAAATAACTAAGTGTTTCTGAGCAATTTGGAAGGTGATGCAATGGCGGCGTCCGCATGCCGGCCTCCTAACAATAAAAGCATGCAAATCGAAATAAACATGGGGTGGAGATGCGAAATTCTCCAACACACGAAAAAGGGGTACTCAACTTAGTAGAGGAGGAAGAAGCTGAAGCATCCATGATCGAAAATCACTCAAAATGCTAAGAAAAACTAGCAGAAACTTTCCAAGTGACCGTCAAAGATGGCAACTGCGAAGGGGAATGGATCAATAGGAAACGTTTTAGTTGTAGCACACTGAGATCGGGAGTTGTAAGAGTTGTCTTGCCCACGTATCCAAACCTCACCTTTCCTTAGAGACAAAGTTAACTCTATTCAGGGAAGGATAACCACGGCTTGTTATTAACATGTCCCTGATTTATACATGATATCTCTCGGGATATTCGCTCCAGAGGTCAGAACTCCGTTGAAACCTCTAAGGTAGAATTTCTGTCATATCACTCGCAGAAATATCCCAAGTAGAAGCTGCCAATGAGGAACTTCCATCAGGACGACATGGCTCGAGCCCAAGAATTTATATACAGTATACATATAGTGTATTTATATATATATATATATATATATATATATATATATATATATATATATATATGTATAATATGTATTATATATATAATCTATATAATCTCTCTCTCTCTCTCTACATATATATATATATATATATATATATATATATATATATATATATATATATATATATATATATACATACACACATACAATCATACCTCTCCTCACGAAAAAATCTGCTAACAAAATTTTCATGCTGCGAAACGAAGTGCAAACATTTTTATGACTCACATTATGAAAAATGTTTCATGATAAGAAAGATTGGCCAGCCAGGCCAAGAATAAAATAGTCAACCATTAAAAAAAAGGTGAAGAAAATGGATTTACACATTAGAAAATGTAGCGGTAGTCTATAGTAGGAGTAACTATAATAGTAGAGTACATATGGCAATGTATATTTTGTCTATGTACATTATTGTACTATACGTATTGTATTATTTTCCATTTATTATGTCCTAAAAACTACTTAATTTACAGGTATTAACAGTTAGTTTAGGTATACTGCGTAGTTCAAATGTATTTAGCTGTACAGAATTTCATTGTGGTTATACTGTTGTTTTATTTTAAGATTTAATATGGTATTTTGTAGGGTTTGGAACGAATCAGGAGATTTACATATAAAATTTGACTAACAACACGAAAAATACTGTAACAAAAGCCACTCCAGAATGAATCAATTTTGTGTTGTGAGGCATTACTGTATATTCACACACACACACACACACACACACACACACATATATATATATATATATATATATATATATATATATATACACACATATGTATATATATATGTATATATATATATATATATATATATATATATATATATATATATTATATATATTTATCGAGATCTATTCTTACACCAACCTCTTACTTCAGTTCTTAGTCAGGGGATACGAGCAAAGCACTGAAATAAGTATTGGTGATCGAAATAATACAAACCACAAGAATAAATATATTCTAAAAAAATAACAATTCATTGGTAATACCAACAAATAAATCACTTGAAATTTAATTCTGAAGTACACCTTAGGCTAAGACCAAAAAAATGACACTTAAAAATATTATATATTCACTTGTTTCCCTAGAAATTAATCTATGAAAATATTTAATTTAGACAATTAATGAAAAAAGTTGACACTTTTACACGATAGGAAATAAACAATGATTACACTTACATATGCGTAACTGTTACTCTTATGTCCTTAGGCTCACACAAGGTTACCCAACGGTTAAGCAATAGTAAATACACTTCAATGTTTAACCTAATCTCACAGGGCCAGTCACAAAAACCAATTAATTCTTATAACATACATGTACTCACATATACACAGCACTTCTTATTAATTAAACTACAGAAATTCCAATGATTAATCAAATACTATTCACATTTGAGAGAAAACACTATGCATGTTTGAGAGGAAACACTATGCACTTTGGAGAGAAAACACTATGAACGTTGGAGGGAAAACACTATGCACGTTGGAGAGGAGATACGTAGTGGCTGGATAGATGCTGGTAAGTGGACTGTCGGACGATGGATCTTTCTGAGGGTCAGGCTGGATCTCTCTGTCTCCTAGGACATTATATATCAACTTAATTCACTCTAGAAACTTCTAGTGAAGCATTTACCTAGCATGGGGGCATGGCTCTAGCGGCGTCAAGGTTGCCAACGTGGCAGTTTGAAGTAGGGTACTGTCTAGGTAACTCTCTCAGCTAATTCCGCCCACCTTCTCTCGTAACATTAAAAAAAAAGAAAAAAAAAGAGTAAACTTTAATCTAGAATCTTCCTGCAACTTCCAACCACGTGGAAACATGATGCAATCCTTAGCGTGTGTGTCATACAAAAATTTTTAAACTACGTGAAATGAAAATTTAATTCTTTAAAATAACGTAAATACCTTGAGATATGAATACACTAAGATAAGTTTTTTTTTTTTAAATATGACAATACATTGTATCTATATTTATGGCCTAAGATACAACAATTTTTTTTAGATACGATTTCAAAAATCACTCGACGCCATCAGTAGGTGGCAGAGTGTTCATTCGGCTACCAGTGACGATCCAAACTCTCACTCGGCACCTGAGGTTACCCGAAATTCTCTATCCCAGTTTGTTCATTGTCGTCGTATGGAAAATGTTGTGTTGTGTGTTTACGATTCTCGTGTGTTTTCCTTTATTTCATTAACATTTATTAACATTTATTGTGTGAACCATGGGTCCTAAGTCTAAGGATAAGGATGCGGATAAGAAAAAAACCAAGAAAATTATCTCAATGCAAATAAAGCATGAGATAATAGGAAAGCATGAACGAGGTGTGAGAATCTCAAACAAAATGACAAAATGAAGAAGTTGCAGCCTTCTAAAGACATGACTATTAGGTCAAAGTTGCGTTCTGATTTGCATGATGAGATGGAGCGTCTACTTTTGATATGGATAAAGGAAAAGGAACTGGCTAGTGACTCTGTTACAAAAACTATAATTTCTGAAAAGGCTGTCGCCATCTTCAATGACCTTAAACAGGATGCAGCTGAGGAGGGAGGAGAATCATCGCAAGGTACTGGAGATGAGTTTAAAGCCAGCCATGGCTGGTTTGAAAATTTAAAAAAACGAACTGGCATTCACTTAGTCGTTAGGCATGGCGAGGCAGCAAGTGCAGATGTGAAGGCTGATGATGAATTTATTTAACGTTTTAATACTCACGTTGCCCAGGAAGCCTACATACCTCAACTGGTATTTAATTGTAATGAGACAGGGCTTTTTTTTTGGGAAAAAAAAACGGATTTTGAGAGAAGCGAAAAATCTATTTTTGGGTGAGATAGCCATGTCGTCCTGATGGAAGGTTCCTATTAGTAGCTTCCAAGGGATATTTGAACTACAGTGATATTCCCAGAGAATTTACCTTTAGGTCTTCAGAATTCTAACTCCTGGCGCGAATATCCTTAAAATTTCTCTTAAGGATATCACATAATCAGGGGACGTATGCTTGATACGACACATAGCGATCTTTACCCTGAATAGCGTTTCCACCTCGAGGGGGAAGAGTGGCAAAATTAGAAGGGGAGCCGTTATCAAGGTTACCCTATTTCCCATACTACTAGTGAGTTTCAAGATGGCGGCATATTCAAGATGGCGGTTATTCCTTGTAGCACTGAGCATGGTGCTACAGATATAGTAGTTTCGGGAGGGATCCTGCCAAGGCCTTTTCTATAGAAAAGGAGGGCGGGTCCATCAAGACGACATGGCTATCTCGCCCAAAAATAGATTTTTTGCTTCGCTCAAAATCCATTTTTTGGGCTCAAGCCATGTCGTCCTAATGGAAGTTTACCAGAGAATTACTAGAAAGTACTGCATCTGTGGATTTTCCTAGGTGCCTTAACCTTGGGACAATTTTTCTATGGTCATCTGGACCATTGAGACAAATGACATTACTGTAATCCGTTATTACCAGTAATCATAGACAATGTTAGTGCTTCCTGCCCCCTGCAGGGAAGAGTCATACTAGACAGTAGAAAAGGGGCCTCAAGGTTAGCATATATTGTATGAACAAACATAAGTATCCACCAGATATACAAACGGTCTCACAGTTTGTATATACAGTATATCGGAACAATATAAGTGTCAACTATATCCATTGTTTGTAAGCATACAATGATATGAGGTTTACTTAACTAAATAAGTAAGAGAACTCTGGCATATTTAATGTGCAAATTGCAGGGCGAAATAGGATGCAATTACATTCTAATAAACATTTATTTCGAATAAATGACTAAATGGAAAACGAGTGTAACGAATGTAACGTGTTAAAGGAATTATACGAGCAACATATACAGAAAATATTTTTCCTCCCTGAAAGGGAAGAAATGATGAGTGCCACTCTAAAACTGAAAATTTTGATAAATTTTCCCAATATAAATTCTGTAAGTGTTGTATACTATCAACACTGTGTACTATGTACACACGGCACAAGTGTTATCTGTGTAATTCCAGACCTGAGATTTTGAACAGTCTTAGTAGGTGAGCTTCGCCCTCAGTTGTTTTAGGGATAAGTTTGATCCTGGGGTTTCTCCTTTGAAGAGCTGTCCTTCCCTGAAGTCTGAAGTTCTACGAAGATATACCTTTAGACACTCTACTGGACATAGAGAGACATCTTCCTTCAGAGGGCAGATTCTCCAGGGACCCCATCTCTTAGTGGGTAGCTCGTTCTTAGCGAGAAAAGCTGGATCAGGAAAGAGATCCAGTTCTCCCACTTCTGTGAACTGAATGTGGCCCTCATCTCTTAACAGGGCTACTATTTCACTAACTCTAGCCCCTGAGGCTATAGTGAACAGGAAAATAACCTTCTGGGTTAGATCCTTGAGAGAACAATCTTCATTGTTCACCGATGAAGCATAATGTAGGACCTTGTCCAAAGACCATGAAATGGGCTTCGGAGGAGCTGCAGTCCTAAGTCTAGCGCATGCCTTCGGGATCTTGTTAAAGAATTCGTTCGTCAGATCCACTTGAAAGGCATATAGAAGAGGTCTAGTCCAGGCTGACTTACACGTATTTATCGTATTAGCTGCCAGACCTTGATTATGAAGGTGGATAAAGAAGGACAGACAGAAGTCTGTTGAAATTTTTTTCGGTCCTTTTGCTTTAACAAAAGCAACCCACTTTTTCCAAGACGATTCATGTTGTCTTCTAGTCGATTTAGACTTGTATTCTTCTAAGAAGTCTATACTGCCTTTTGAGATCCCAAATCTTTTCTTAACCGCTAGGGCGAGAAAATCATGAAATGAAGGTTTTTGGTTCTCTGAGATGAATCGAAGACAGTTAACTTCTGAGCCCGTTGAGATAGTGCTGGGTTCGGTACAAGGGCCAGCCTCAGCCTCAGTTCCCTCACTAGAGGGAATCCGTTGCTCTAGGGCTATTTAGGAGCCACTAGAGCTGTCGTTCCTTGTAAGGATCTCAACCGGTTGAGGATCTTCAGCAGGAGATTGGATGGAAGGAACAGTAAATTCCGGATCCATCCATTCCAAACTAGGGACATGGCCTCCGTTATCTCCTCTAGAGGGTCCTCGTCTGGGGCTACATATCGAGGTAGTTTCTTGATGACGCTCGTCACAAAGAGGTCGTTCTGCAGTTCCAGGACTTGTTCCAAGATGGAAGAGAATGGGCCTGCGTCTGTGGACCATTCTGACTCTATCGGCTTGAGCCTGAGTAGAGCATCCGCTGTCACATTGCGGACCACTTATAAGTGAACTGCGTATAGGTGGATTATATGTGACGATCTCAAGCCTTGTCGGTTCAGACACCTCACTATCACTTCGCTGTCCAAGATCAGCCTAATGAGGACTGATCTGCGTGGGGAGAGTTTTCCCAACATCAAAAGGACTGCCATGGCTTCCAAAATGTTGATGAGAAGGGCCTTGAACCGAGATGACCGAGTCCCTTAGACTTTCCTTTGCTGGGAGTGAAATCCCCATTCTTCGGTCGAGGCATCCATGTGGATGATTATTGATGGTAGAGGTGGTTGCAAGGGCACGGTCCTCATTAGGATCTTGGCTTTCAACCATGGGTTGAGAAGTGATCAAAGTAAGGCCGATATCGGTCAACTTATATCTCTTTGAGCGTTTGATGCGTATCTTCTCCACTCCTGATGCATCTTTCAGCTGTGCTCTTAGCACTGGGTCTATCACTGCTGCGAACTGGAGAGATTTCAGTACTCTTTCCTGTTAGCGTCTTGAAATCCTGTTGGATTACAGTAGTCTCTTGATGGACCCTGCAATCTCCTTCTTCTTCCCTAAGAGAAAGGAAAGATAATGTGACCTCAGGTTCCAATGGTTTTCCATCCATTGAAACCTTTGAGCTGGAGAGAGTCGAGACTTCTTGAAGTTGATTTTGCATCCCAGATGTTCCAGGAACTGAGTTACTTCTTTGGATGCTTGCAGACCAGCCGCTTCAGGTGCTGCCCGCACCAGCCAGTCATCCAGGTACTTTGTTACCTGAACAGTTTCTAGGCGTGGTTGTTGCACGATTGCGTCTGCCAATTTATTGAAGGTACTTGGGACTATGTTTAGTCCGAAGAGTACGGCTCTTAGAATATACTTTATCTTCTGTAACTTGAATCCTAGGTAGGAGGAGAGGGGGCGACTGACTAGAAGATGCCAATAGGCATTTGTCAGGTCTAGAAGGATTAACATCCTGAACTTGCTGTTTCTTATGAACTTGTTCAGTGGCGACAAGTCCAGAATGACTCTGAGTTTTCTTGAGTCCTTGGGAATACAAAAAAGCCTTCCCTGGATTCTGATGCACTTTCATCCTAGTCCAATCTTGATTAGGCCTTGGGCCCAAGGATCGAAGGTCCAACGATCCTGAAATTGTTGGAGCCTCCCTCCTACCGGAAGCGTCTCCTTGCTTCGATTGATCGGAGGGTTTACCTTCTCGACCGCTTACCTGGGGCACCGGGGTCATAGAAACTGTGGGATGTTGTTGAGCAAACCGAGGAAAAAGTCTAGACTTCTTCGTCTTCCTTTTAGGTTGGGGACCCACATCCAGGGAAGACTTCCTCTTTGAAGAGATGCCCCAGTTCTGGAGAAGGTTCCTATTCTCCGTGGTGGCTTTCTCGACTACCTCTTTGACTACTTCGTTTGGAAAGAGGTCTTTACCCCAAATGTTGGAAGATATCACCTTCCAGGGCTCATGTTTCACAATTGCAGCAGCGAACTCGAACTCTCTACAGGCTCTCCTAGCCTTCATAAAAGCATACAGGTCTTTTGCTAGGGTGGCCATATGCATTTTGGCCAGGACCATGAGCATGTCTGGGGTACTTTGTTGGGGTGCACACATCTCTATGCAGTTTTGTAGGGATAAAGAGGCCGCAAGTCTCTCCTTTGTCTCTTGTTCCTTGCACAAGAGAAACTCAGAAAGTTTAGGGAGATTCTCGCTAAACTGTTGTCCAGCGATGTCCGCGTCCAGTTTCCCTACTAAGAAGGTTAGGTGGATTTCCTTCCAATCCTTCTCCTGCATGGGCAAGGCTAGTGACAGAGGCCTGCACTCCTCAAGTGCAGGCCATGGTTTGCCTGGCTCCAATGCCTTAGCAACAGATTTAAATGCCTTCCATGTAAAGGGGAATGCTACTGAAGCAGGAGCAAGAAAGGTAGGGTGTTTCTTGCCCAAGGCGGACACTTTCAACACCGAGTAACCGGCCTTTCTCAGGCTACTTGACAAGAGAGCCTGTGCCTTATCGTGGTCGAAAACCATGACTTCCTTCGGTTCTGTATCTTTTTCTGACATTGGTTCATGCTTCAGTCGAATGAAGCAATCAGGGAAAGCATTAAAGCTTGGCCAAAACTGGATGTCGTCTAAAGGGACAGCTCCCATCTTCTCTGAGATGTAGAGTTTGCCGTCCAAAATCGGCATAAGCTCCGCATACCTCCACGGATTGGTTTTGGAACATGTCAGGAGGTCTTGGTCTCTGGGTCGTTTGAATGACCCTCGGGAGGGCATGAGTGGAGCTTCACGGAGCTCTCTCTTGAATTTCGCTTCCCTTGTTTCGCCTCGTTTGCGAATGTTCTCCATTAGACCTGTTAGATGGGCCAGCGTCTGGCTCATTTTGTCTAATAGAGGGGTAAAAGGTGAAGACGTTGAGGGTAACGGCTCTGGGGCTGGCACAGACGGAAAGAATTCCGACACAAGATCGTCATCTTCCAGAGGTGCCTTCCTGCCCTCCGTCTCGATAGAAATCTGGATGCAGGGAGGTGCGAGTCGTGCTTGGGGTACCACCATTTCACTACTCGCTTTTGGGAACAGTAAGCTACGCATCCTATCGTTAGGTAGGTATGGTCCCGGAGAGTTCTTCTGGAACCCTCTTACCTATTTGCGTAGTTTTTTACGTGCCGCATCCCTAGACTTCATTGACTTGGGGTCATCAAAACCTTCGGTCACTAAGGTCCGGCAGATATTGCAGACTTGGGGGTCCCAATATTGCAGGGATACGGTAATAAGATTACAGGGGGCATGAGACCTGCATGCTTTATGACTGTAAAAGTACTTACTCCTAAGATTGCAGAAGACTGCATCGCATTTCATCTGGGGTTCCTCCTGTAAAGAAAGGAAAACAAAATGAGTATACGATTGTTTATCTCACATGATAAACAGATATGCAATTATTCATATTTTAATCATTATAGCTTAGGATAGTAAGCTAGAAAAAAATAGGGAAAGACATACTTGTGCATCCCTCCCAGCCAATTGCTGTAACCTTCCCCCAATATTAAAAATAAAGAGTTTCCTTTATCAGGGCAACTCAAAAGATAAGGGTTCTAACCCCTAGGGATAGAATAAGTGTACACTGCCGCTGACCCTTCTAATTATTTAATATTCTTTCAATATAGGTTCGGTCTCAGCAAAAACCTGTACAAGGGTACTCAAGATGTGTTAGAAATTAACTACTGTATAATAATACTATAGTTCTCTGTTTGCAGTATATACTATATTGCAAATATATTGGCTACTGTATAATCATATACTGTAGTTCAGCCGGTGTGTTGCCGACATGGCTAGCACCTGGCGGCACAGTCCAGACGGCATGTTGCCGACTGGACTAGAAATTAGAAAAGACACAAACTTGTGGATCCCACTCAGCCAATTGCTGTGACCTTCCCTTCCAATATTAAAACCATAGAGTTTCCTGATCAGGGAAGCTCAAAGATAAGGGTTCTAACCTTTAAGGATAGAAAGTGTACTACCACTGGCCCTTCTAAATTATTTAATATTGTAGGGTAAATTGTAAACTGATTTCTAATCAGAGTATTGAAGGAATTCTATTCTTTCAATATAGGATTGGTCTCAGCAAAAGACTGGGCAAGGATACACAAGATATGTTGGAAAATAACTACTGTATAATATATACAATAGTTTCTATCTGCAGTATATACTCTACTGCAAATATACTAACTACTGTATAATCATATACTGTAGTTCAGCCGGCATATAGCCGGCATAGCTAGTCCCTGGCAGCACAGTCCGGCCGGTTAGTACCCGGCGGCACTGCTACAGTCTGCATGCCGCCGACTGAGTATGTGCCTGACGGGCCTGGCCCGGCCGGCATGCTGCCGGGCGGGATAGAACCTGGCGGCACTAGCTGAGAGAGAGAAAGCATGGAGTGAAGGACTGCCTTATTACTATGTATGTTTACACTAAATAAGGATGTAAGTATATAACTTACTGCCTTCCTCCAGAAAGAAGGTTCAAATGGAAGGGGAAAATGCATCATTCAGGCTTCCATCCAACCACAAGGACTATTGCCGGCATAGTCCGACCGGTATATGGCCGGCTGGTTAGTACCCGGTGGCGCTGGTACAGTCGGCATGCCGCCGACTGAGTAAGTACCTGCGGTGCCGGCCCGGCTGGCAGCATACCCGGTTACAGGACTTGTGGATGGCAGTCCAAGGGAGGACTGAAGAACCTTGGTGACAGAAGGGTATCCCACCGGCAGCCGTCATGGCCGGCACAACCTTCCCGGATCCTTATCCATAAGGGAAAGCTGAGTGACTAAACAGCTGCTATGTAGGAGGCCGGCCGGCCCCGCAACCCGCCGGCAAGCGGTGAGATTGCAGGACGACGGCCATAGCTAAAAGGACAGAGAGGGGCAGGGAAAAGGGTCCTGTATAAAGTGTAGAGGGGGGCGGCAATGTTGCCGCCCCCACTACACAAGGGAGAAACTCTGTTTCAGTATTGGCGCCGTCCTAGGCGGCAGAAGAATGTTTATTCTTCAACCTAGGGTCTGCCGAAATAGTGTTAGGAGGAGGCGGCAGGTTTGCCGCCCCCTCTCAACAAGGGAGAAACATCGTTTCAGTGCCGGCGCCATCCTAGGCGGCAGAAGAATGTCTATTCTTCAGCCTAGGGTCTGCCAGGACAGGACTAGTCTTCTAAACCGCAGGGAGAAGGTGGCGGCATCATACCACCACCCCAGGTGCGGTTTAGGGAGGCTTAGCCTGCTATGCCGGCGGCTATAAGCCGGCAGGGGAGTGACTACTTACCCTGCCGCTCTGCCGCCGGCAAAAAGACCAAAAACCAAAGCCAAACACTCGCCGGCAAAGGTGGGAGACAGAAAAACCCTAGCCTAGTCAAGCCGGAGTGAACTACTCTATGGCAAGACCAGAAAGGGTTGCCGCCAGTGGCGGCACTCAAAGGGAAAGAGGGATTACCCTTAACTCTCCACAGGAGAAAAGTATCGAGTTATATAATTCTAGGAGATGTACTATCTCCCTTAGAATCAATAAAAAGATACACAAGGGTAAACAGGGATAATGTCTGAAAGTATACTACATCGCCTAGGTTAGGTAGCCTAGGCAAGATGAGATCTCGGTTACCTAAATCACTGAAACTCTAACGTATACGATCGACAAAGAAAGAGGAAAATTATGCATACCATAAATATCTTTACTAGTATAATTGTGCCTAAATAGCTTTCATAATTTATTAATGCTATTTCAACCGGGAAAATCGTTCTGCTAACTAAATAACATATGCATAACGAATGACAGCGCCCATGGCGCCTCCGGTAATAGGCCTAGCTTCTAAGCACAATAAATTACTCTAATTTCACTGTAAAACAGGAGCTAAAAATATATACACTGTAAAGAATCAATATTCAACTTTCCAGAGGCGAAAGAAGCTGGAGATTGCATAATAATTCTCACAAAATCGATCAAAAACATTAGATCAACAGGGAACACCACCGAGCGAAATCACTAAAAAAATAGGAATAACTGCCACCTTGAATATGGCGCCATCTTGAATATGGTGCCATCTTGATACTCAATAGTAGTATGGGAACTAGGGTAACCTTGATAACGGCTTCCCTTCTAATTTTGCCACTCTTCCCCCTCGAGGCGAAAACGCTATTCGGGGTGAAGATCACTGTTTGGTATCAAGCATACGTCCCCTGATTATGCGATATCCTTAAGAGAAATTTTAAGGATATTCGCACCAGGAGTTAGAATTCTGGAGACCTAAAGGTAAATTCTCTGGGAATATCACTGTAGTTCAAATATCCCTTGGAAGCTACTAATAGGAACCTTCCATCAGGACGACATGGCTTGAGCCCAAAAATGCCAAGGAGGACCTATATCACAGATAAGGAAAAGAAGCTTCCTGGACATAAGCCTATGAAGGATAGGCATACTCTTGTTCTTTGGTCCTGGTAGGAAATATTTAAAAAAAAATGGTCTCCTGCTTAAATGTCTCCTGTTGGACAATGCTCCTGGTCATCCTCCAGGTCTTGAGGATGACATCTTGGATGAATATAACTTCATTAAAGTGTTGTATCTGCCAGCCAACACGACATCTATCCCCCAGCCTATGGACCAAGTGATATCGAGTTTCAAGAAACTCTACACAAAGCACCTATTCAAACGGTGTTTCGAGGTTACTGAAAACACTAACCTCACTTTAAGATAATTTTGAAAAGATCATTATATTATCGTAATCTGCCTTAAATTGATCGATCTTTCCTGGCAAGGTGTTACCAGGAGAACCTTGAACTCAGCCTGGAAAAAGCTATGGCCAAGTGTTGTTACCGAGTACGACTTTGAGGGGTTCGATCAAACACCAGAAATGAGAAATTGCATATAGGGCAAGTGAGTGCCTATTATAATGATACATGGCTAACACACTTCAGAAACATCTTGAAAAAGAGGAAAAAGCAAACCTCTCTTGATCGCTTTCTTATAAAACGACCATGCAGTCCAAGTGTTGAAGGTGAGAAGGCCAAAAGGGCCAAAAGTGATAGTTGAAGTGATTAGCCTTTGTAGAGAAAAAGAAAAGCAAAAAAAATTACAAAACGAAAAGCCAAAAAAAAAAAAAAAATACAAAAGGAAAAGGCCCCCTAAAAATACAAAATGCAAAGCAAGAAAAAAGTGTTTGTGTGTGTGTATGTGTATCGTAGGCTAGGCTATGCTGTCTCAGTCCTCTCTCCCTGCCTCCTCTGCCTCCTAGCTCACCTTCGTTAGCCGCTCATCCCTATCTCCATGGTAAGTTGGTGACAATTTTATTCTTGATTTTCTTTTATTCATCCTTTCTGTTACATGAACACTTAAATATTAAGCATTTAGTAAGTTCATTCAACGTTTTTAATTGTGTATAATCTTGCTGCTTTCTACAGTTAGCATATCGTGTGTGTGTGTGTGTGTTTGCTAGTAGCCTTGCTTCTCTCCCTCCCTTCTTCTGGCATGCATCCCGTACGTTGCTAGTGCTCGCCGAGGAGGTGAGTACAACTCTATTCTTTTATTATTTTTTACTCTTCAGTCTTAAAAAATGAAAGCCTTAAATATTAAGCATTTAGTATGCTCATACAACGTTTTAATTGTGTTTATCTTGCTGCTTTCTACAGCTACCATATCATGTGTATGTGTGCTAGTAGCCTTGCTTCTCTCCCTCCCTCCTCCTTGCATGCATCCCATATGCTAGCACTCCCCTAGGCGGTGAGTACAACTCTATTTTTTTATTGTTTTTATCAATATTCATTATTATATATCAATTTCCATGTCATTACTGTTGTCTTTATCTTTCTTTAGTGATTGTCGAGTGTAATTTGAGCATAATTTGAGCTTGTTTTGGGTAAAGTTCCCTTGGACTGGATCAATTCTGTTTCTCTTAATCAAATGGGAATAATTATTTTGAGATGCGATTTTTTTTTGAGATACGTCAACGGTCATGGAACGAATTAAATTCGTATCTCAAGGTATTACTGTATATGGTACTGAATGAAAATACAACTAAAGGAATAACGACAGTCTTGTGTAATTTCCATACATATACTTAATCCTACATGAATAAAACTCATCATATGAGCTGGCTATACATCTCTTAAATACACAAATGAAATACATGAATAAAATGATCTACTCTCATGTTAGACCAGCTTCGTAAGATAGCTCCCGCAAAAAGATTATTTATCCCGGGCCTGAATCCACCAATTCAGCCCGAGATAAATAATCTACAACCAAGTTCTCTTTACTGGATATATGCTTTACATTAATACAATATGGTAGTAAACATAATGACCATCAAGTAAACCTTTGATTATTATTCTTCATTTTATTAACAAAAGTTAAAGGATTGTGGTCTGAATAAACCATAATTTATTAATTCTGGGGTCTATTTACATAAACTTCAAACTTCCTTATCACTGTGATTAGCACTAGCACTTCCTTTTCCACACTCAAATAGGCTCGTTGATGCTTCTTCAGCTTTGACGACATAAACAGACGGGGTGAAAAATTCCTTTTTTGC
This sequence comes from Palaemon carinicauda, assembly GCF_036898095.1. Taxonomy (NCBI): domain Eukaryota; kingdom Metazoa; phylum Arthropoda; class Malacostraca; order Decapoda; family Palaemonidae; genus Palaemon; species Palaemon carinicauda. The sequence goes on along the minus strand of NC_090725.1, from coordinate 208,893,497 downwards.
CTTCTGGTAATAGGACAGCCCTATCCCATTGTCCAATGCATCCACTTGGATAAGGAATTTCTTGTTGGAATCCGGTGATTGAGTATCAGTTTTGAAGTTAATATGGCCTTTATCCTGTCGAATGATTTCTGGCACTCGCTGGTCCATACAAAAGTTTTTCTTGGGGCTAGTCAAATCTGTCAGGGGAGAGACTACAGCTGAAAAATTTGGGCAAAACCGTCTGTAGAATCCTGCCATCCCTAAAAATCATTGTAATTGCTTCCTCTTTGGGGGGAGGGGTAAAGTTTTCCTTATTCCTTCGAAGTTAGCGGCCCTTTTCAGACTTCAAATCCTAAGAACCAAACTGCTACCTTTACAAATTCGCTCTTCTCCCGGGTAATCGTCAGATGTGCTCCTAACAGCTTTTGAAAAACGTTCTCCAGGATTCGGAGATGTTCTTCCCAGGTCGATGAATATATTACAATATCGTCGAGATTATTCATCACTCGTTGAAAGGTAGCGGGTGTGTTCATTAGACCAAATGGCATGACTATGTACTGATACAACACAAAGGGGGTTATAAAAGCAGATAATAATTTTGCATTGTCATCTAAATGAAATTGATAATAACGTAGCCTTTTAAAAAATCGATCTTGGAGACGAACTTCACTTGTCCAATGTTGTCGAGCAGTTGGTCTATGAGTGGCAATGGATAATTGTCGGCCACAGTGATCGAGTTCAACTTTCGATAGTCCGTACACATCTTGAATGATGCGTTGGGTTTTTTTTCATAAACACGCATGGAGAACAGTAAGGGCTAGAGCTTTGTTTGGCTAATCCATTTTGTAACAAATAGCCCAATTCTTTTCTCATGACTTCTTAGTGATATGGTGACAGTCGATCAGCACATTGTTTGAACGGTCTTTCCATGTTCTTGAGGTGTATCTTATGCCTTGCTACGTTGGTTCGTTTTGGGACGTCTGAGACAAATTCAGGAAAACTTTTAATCAATCGGCTTAATTCCTCTTGCTGCTCCTTGTTCAAATGAGTTAATTTCTCTTCTTAGTTCCTAATGATGTACGAATTATTCACTTTGCTTACAGCCCCTACCTCAAATCTGTTGTCATCTTCCGTGGATGGAATGGTTTGTGCAAAACACAACTGTGAAGCTTCAGTCTCGTTTTCGTTTAAGATTGTTTTCAATATGTTAACATGTACCTTCCTTTGGCTTTTCATTCTTCCTGAGATTTCGATAACGTAGGTTCGATCACTGATCTTCTCCAAAATCTGGAATGGTCCTTGGAACTTGTTGGTTAGAGGGACTCTCCTTATTGATATGAAAACTAACACCTGTTGTCCTTACTTTTCATATCAAACCTTTTCTTCATTTTTATTTTGCTCGTTTTCTGGTTTTTGAGGGAAAAATTTCCTATCTTGCCGATCCTTTTCCTCAAATTCTTGACATATTCTCCATCCATTTCTTCTTGATATTTCCATTTTACTGCTAACATTTTAATTGGTCCTCTTACTTCTCGACCAAACATCATTTCATTCGGGCTACATCCCATGCTTTCTTGATATGCATTACGTACCTCAAATAACATTAAAGGTAGTCTGTTGTCCCATTCATTTCCAGTTTCGTTGCAGTAATTTGGTAGCATACTCATTAAGGTTTGGTGAAATCTCTCTAATGCACCTTGGGTCCCCGGGTGATAGGCAACAGACAGTTGTTGTTTCACATTCAACAGTTTCATCACGCCCTGAAACAATTTTGATGTGAAATTGGTTCCTCGGTCACTCTGAAGGATTTCTAGAATATCAAACTTGGTAAAAAAAGTCTAGTAAATTCTCGGCGATCACTTTGGCACTTAAGTTTCTGAAGGGTATGACCTCTGGGTATCTTGACACTGGACACATCATCAGAGTTAATATATACTCGTGGCCTTTCTTCGTTCTTGGTAATGGTCCCACAATGTCTATCATTACCTTGCTGAAGGGTTCTCCACGTACTTCAATAGGGTGTAAGGGAGCCTTCTTGATGTACTCGTTAGGCTTTTCAGCCATCTGACAAACGTGACATGCACGGCAAAACTGGCTCACATCCTTATGCATGCCAGGCCAGAAAGTGTCCCATAATCTTCTCCGTCGTTTTTCTTATTCCCATGTGTCCCATCTCAGGCGCTACAGCAATCACCTGTCTTGTTAGTGGTGAAGAATCAATATCTGATGGTATATGCCCCATTTGGCATTCCCGGCGATACCGGCGGGTCTATGCTTCCTTATATGCAATTCATCCTTGAGGGAATAACAGGTGGGAGACTGCTGCACCTCCGTCTCATCCACCGCAAGGTAAAATAATTCTGTTAACGTCGCATCCTTCCGTTGCAATCCTATCAGCCTTTTCTTGATGACTCACTTGTCCTAATTCTAATGTTGAGTTTTCTATTTCTTCCAAGTCCATAGCTTCCTTGTCTTCCTGTTCATTTGTCTGCTGTTCCTCTTCTCTTGGGAGCTCACCTCTTGTGTACTATCATAGGAAACTTCTTCCGTAAATGAATCCTTCAAGTCTATCGTTCCTTCGGTTTCTTGCCTTCTTCGATAGCCACTTCCGTACTTCTTTCATCATACTCCTAGTCGCCACACAACTAGGAAACAGATATGGGCACTCCTCGAGTTCAATTGTAGGACTATACTTCAGTGGTTTCTATGTTACAATGGGACAAGGCACAAACGGCGCTTCACCAACCTCATTTTCCCGTAGGACTTCCACTCCTTCGGCAGCCAATGAATCCTTTACTGAAAAATCAAAATGACCATTCACGAACTCACATGACAGTTTCAAACGGCAAATAGAAATAACTTCCTCTCCTCCTATTCCCTTCAAAATGACCGAATCTCCCGTGAAAGACTTCCACCAACGGGTGTACGCCTCGTGTCACCATGCTATGATTACATCCCGTGTCGTGCAATATCTTGACCGGGATCTGCTCGCTCCTATCCAGAGCAGCTAACATACCTTCATAAATATACGGTTTAAAGGCATCCACGCTGTTTGGGGTTGCCCTATTCGTCATGTAAACGTTAACTGGTTTATTTTCCTCGTCGACGTTTCCTGTTTGATTCTTCGTCTTCGTATTCTGTGGAATTGAATTACCCCTAACTACTTGGCCGAATGATTTCAGTTGGTTTACATTCCTTACTGATATGGCCTTGTTTTTGCCACACTTATATAAGACAATATTAACCTTTTGCACATCTTTCAGAAGACCTGAAGGAGGACAATTCGACGATTGTTGCTGTGGTACTATCTGCTTTGGAACAGTACCAGTGGTACTTCCGCTGTAATTATTGAACTTGTTCCCATAGCAATTACTGAACTGGTTTCCATGGTTCGACGAATACTTGACACTTGGTCGGAACAACGGTTGAAACTTCATACCCAAGGAGGGTTTACAACTGATAATATTATAATCTTCACCCAGCGAAGTGGCTCTCTCAAGTTTTTTCACCTCTCTCTCTCTCAAGTACATTCGAATATGTTCAGGAATTTCTCATAAATATTGTTCCAGAACTATCAAGCTCATCTAAATTAGCCATCTCTCTCACTTTGGTAGCCTCTATACATCTCTTTAAAACATTGTCGAACCTTATAGGCGTAATCCAGGAAAGTAATTTTCTCGTTCTTCTATAAATTTTGGAATCTTTTATTTTAATATTCAGGGGTCATCTGATACACTTTCAGCATGCTCCTCTTAATTTCTTGGTACTCCTTCCTCTGGTCCTGAGATAAGACAAGATATGCACTGAGTCCTTTTCCAATAAGGACACTCGGCAATAACACAGACCATTTATCTTCTGGCCATTCCATCATCAACGCGACCACTTCAAAATGATCGAAGAACTTGTAGGGAGCTTTTTTTTGTGAATTTTGGGATCAACCTCTGTGCCTTTGCCACATCAAACACGGGATCATGCATAGCAGGGGTCACATATGTCTGAGTTGACGACAACCTTTCAAGAGCATTCAATAGTTCCAATTCCCTCGCATATCTTGCAATTTCTCTTGCTTCTTCTCTTTCATCTCTTGCAATTTCTCTTGCCTCTTCTCTCTCTCTCTCTTTCTTCCCGTCTTGCAATTTCTCTTGACTCTTCTCTCTCTCTTTCTTTCCATTCTGCCATCATCTTCAACTTAATCACATTCTCTTCTGCTGCAATTCCTCTAATCTCAGCCTCTATATTTATTTCAGTTAGTGGGTCCTCTGATACTTGCTTCTCTACGAATTCTGCTTCAGCCTTCTCCAAAAGGTCGCGAGCTGCTGCAATATCTTCTTCTGGCAACTTTCCTAAGTATATCAACGCTTTTAAGGCTAGACACTTGATTTGGGCTTTAATCATTCCACCAGTTGCATGGCCACTACATGCCATTAAAGTAGCAAGCGACTGAGCTTTAGTTACATTAAATTCCGACAATTCATGAACAATTGGGTTTTCCAAAAACTTCTATACATTCAACTATGCCATCTTGTACTTTACAAAAAATATACCTCTCCAAAAAATATATCTCATCAATAAAGAGAATCCTATCACTACTAAACTGATCAAACCTTTAATCAAAACACGGCCCTACTAACACCAATATCTAAAACAGACTCGCTCGATTCCAGAGTCTGAGCACCAAAATATATATAATACGACTAGTAAATTACGTAAATTCCCGAGCTCCAAAACTCATCGTCTTTATATTACATAATCTGATACAAAGAGAAAAACCTCCGAGCTCTGAGAATAATATGCAACTCCCAGACGACATTATACATGAACACTGAATATCTAAAGGTCTCGTTACGTTACACTCAATACAAAATTGGGTGATTACTTTACTTTAATGGGAACTATTCTAAAACCAACCTCTTACTTCAGGGGACACGAGAAAAACACTGAAATAAGTATTGGTGATCGAAATAATACAAACTTCACAAAAATAAATATATTCTATAGAAATAACAATTCAACGATAATACCCAAAAATAAATTACTCAAAATTTAAATCTGAACTAGACCCCCTCCCCCCCCCAAAAAAAAAATGACGCTTCAAAAAATTATACATTGACTTGTTTCACAAGAACTTAATTTATGAAATTATTTAATTTTGGCAATTAATGAAAAAAGTTGACACTTTTACTCTATAGGAAATAAACAATGATTACACTTACATATATGTATCTGTTACTCTTATGTCCTTAGGCTCACACAAGGTTACCAAATGGTTAAGCAAAAATAAATACTCTTCACTGTTTAACCTAATCTCACAGGGCCAGTCACAAACACTAATTAATTTCTATATTATACCTGTACTCACATATACACGGCACTTCTTATAACTTAAACCACAGAAATTCCAATGTTTGAACAAACTCTATTCACATTTGAGAAAAAACACTATGGACGTTGGAGGGAAAACACTATGGACGTTGGAGGGGAGAAATGTAGTGGATGGATAGATACTGGTGAGAGGACTGTCGGACGATGGTTCTTCTGAGGGTCAGGCTGGATCTCTCTGTCTCCTATGCATTGGGCGAGGCAACTCTCTCAGCTAACTCTGCCCATCTCCTCTTGTAACATTAACCCTATATGGACCATGTATATTTTGGTCGGACAAAAGAAATCATGTCTTCGTTTCTAGGCTATTATGAACCTGAGGAATATTATAGATTAGTTTTCGTGACAATTGCTGCACTCTATACAATAATACAGTACCCTGACTAATTCGTCATGTTGGCCACTGGGGAATGAAATATGCTAATAATTGTATTATCAAGATTTATTACATTTTTAGAACATAGAAAGCAATTCTGTTGCTCGTCTTACCATAAATTATCATATTGACAAATGGAACATAAATGCATATCATTTTGATGACTTGACATCTACTATTTGAAAGTTGATTGTTTTTAAGGATAGAAATAATTTCAATACTACGTTTATTCATAATATGACACATTACAAAAGATATTATACATATACTGAGCAGTGTAAACGCTTATGAAAAGTGTCAAAATAGCATTAATAACACCTTTATTCATAATGTTACACTTTAGAAAAGAAAGCACAACTGAACTGATCAGTGAAAAATCTGTTGGAAAGGGCAGAAATAATACTAATCCTGATTAAAAAAAAAATATATATTTTTGTTTCACTCCTTACACTAGAGAATGGGAGGGAGAGAGTTACACTGTCTTATGTATGAAACTGCATTAAGCAGTTGTTTCTCTCATTTAGACATGAATGTGACCCAGACATCCTACTCATTTGGAATACAAACGAGGATTTTTCACCTCTGGGAAGCACCCTACTTTATCAAGTCTAACGTGTCTCTGTGGTCTGACTTGGCCAACAGTTTGAATTCTTTTCAATAGCGGAGTAACCATTCTCTCACTTGAAGATGAACGAATTCGCTTGGGGACGTATCTCCCCATTTTGATGATCTTGAAGGTCAGTAAGGAATGTTTTTTTCACCACATTATCTTCGGTATACCAATCATGTCTCATTGATAGGCATGTCAATCCTGTCATCCTGTGATAATTTTTCTTAAAATGCACGAGGATCCTGTATAATGCTAGAAGACAGTCAGCGAGATCTACACCTCCAATGTTCTTATTGTACAAATGTACGTTAGGCAATGGAATTTCCACAACTTGCCTCTGACTTCTATCATAGCGTTTTGTAGTGCCAGTTGGGTTGTCTTCAGCAACAGAAGACAATAATGCCACACATTTATTGTCAAACCATTTGACTGTTGTTAACTGGCTGTCCTCACCAGAGGATTTTCATCCCTCAAATGCACCTCTTCCTTTCTTTATATCATTGTCTATGTGAACTTGAGGCCTGGGAGCTGATTTGCCCGAACATCCCAAAGCATCATAAGTCCCTGTCAGCCAGATGCTCTACAAGTGGTAATGATGTAAACCAACTGTCATAATAACGATGATTCCTGTTGTTTGGAATGGTCTCAGCCAAGTGCACATAGATCTGGAATACCAGGCTGAATCGACCCTGTGCAAGGTATGAAGTTATGAATTAAACCCGCAATGTCTGCAAGAACAAATAACTTGAAACACCATTTTTCTTTTTTTTTTTTTTTGTTTCATGGGCAAGTATTGTTTCATGGGATGCCTTCCCTGGAAAGACATCATTTGTTCATCAATACAGAGGTTTTGTTGCATTGGAAGTTCTTGGAATTTTTTCTCAAATGATCTAACATTGGCCTGAACTTGAACAGTTTATCATTGTTCACCTCGCCATTATCGTCCCAAAGAAATAAGTTGTATTTTATAATCTCCCATCTGTCAAGACTCATAACTAGAGCAGTAAACTCTCTGTACCTCCCAAACAATTTACCAGATTGATGGAGACATTTCTGGGGAGTTTAATTGTGCTTAAATGAATAAGAAAAACTCTAACAATTCCTAGGATTCTTTCTTAGGGAGGTTGAGAGGTTTGTTCACAATTTTTTTGTGTGTCCACAAACGTGTTCTAGAGGGCCGTGATGCTTGTGTACGGGTGTATGGATGTACAATAGGATCTTGTATTTCCTCTAAGTTATATACCACTAGGAATTTCGATAACAATACAATTCTCTTCATTGACAATTTTGTTAACTCTGTCGTTCACATTGACATTCTGTGGCACCTCTGTAATATATATATATATATATATATATATATATATATATATATATATATATATATATCTATATATATATATATATATATATATATATATATATATATATATATATATATATAAATATTACTAATGAAATTCTTAAAATTATTATTATTATTATTATTATTATTATTATCATTATTATTATTATCATTATCATTATTATTATTATTATTATTATCATTATTATTATTATTATTATTATAAGCATCTTTTGCCTGCTTATAACTCTTGGGTAAAAGGAACTGACGTCAAATCTTGTAAAGAGAGGTATAAATACCGAAAATATTAGTAATAAACTAACGAATACTGACAATATCAGAAAAAAAACAACAACATTATAATGCACTGTTTATTTGTGTGCACCGTATGACCAACATGACAGATTCGTCATCTACATTAAAGACCTCATAATCTCCTTATTTCATCAAACGATAAAACAGTATGGCATTCACAGTGATCTATAACTATTCCTATTTCAGAAAAAAAAAATACTATGAAACTGGTTACATGCCTGACGACATATCCATAATCGAATAAATAACGAAGAATTACACGTCCGATAACACTGTAGTTGTCGTCAGCTGATTATGAACTGGCCACATGGCTCTCGACCAATCAGCTTCTAGTTGTTTTCTGGGAGAGGAAGCCAAGACGAATTCGCCATGACAGTCACGCAAGGTGTATCTGCTCCTCTGTCCCAATAAAAGTCCCTGGAAACTTGACTGACGAATTCGTCAGGTTATGATATATAGGGTTAAATAAAAAGAGTAAAATTTAGTCCAGAATATTCCTGCAACTTCCAACCACATGGAAACATGATGCAATCCCTAGCATGTGTGTCATACATACTTTTTAACATATTACATAAGACTTTGTAACAAAGCTACGGAAAATGTAAATTTAATTCTTAAAAATAACGTAAACTTACATATACAGAACTGAATGAAAATACAACTAAACTTAATCCTACATGAGTGAAACTCTCCTTACGAGCTGGCTATACATCTTTTAAATACACAAATGAAATGTGTGAATAAAATAATACTCTCATGTTAGACCAGCTTCGTAAGAATATATATGTATATGTGTATATAATATATATATATATATATATATATATATATATATATATATATATATATACAGTATATGTATATCATCATCATCATCTCCTATGCCTATTGATGCAAAGGGCATATATATATATATATATATATATATATATATATATATATATATATATATATATATATATATATATATATATATATATATATATAAAATGAATAGACAATGTATATCTATATGGTTATTCTTGTTTATATTTCATTTTTATTGTTTTTTACTAACCCATTAATTACAGAATGACTATACGATTTATGTGCACCTCAATTATTATTCCCATTTTAATTATTTCTCACTGTTTTTTAACTATACCCTTGCCCGTGGAAGAACCATATTATTATTATTATTATTATCATTTTTATTATTATTATTATTATTATTACTTGCTAAGCTACCACCCTAGTTGGAAAAGCAGGATGCTATAAGCCCAGGGGCTCCAACAAGGAAAATAGCTCAGTGAGGAAAGGAAATAAAGAAAGTAATTAACAATTACAATAAAAGATTCTAAGAACAGTAACAATATCAAAATAAATATTTCATATGTAAACTATAAATACCTTAACAAAATAAGAGGAAGAGAAAGAGAAATAAGATAGAATAGTGTGACCGAGTGTACCCTCCAGCAAGAGAACTCTACCCCAAGACAGTGAAAGACCATGGTGTAGAGGCTATGGCACTACCCAAGACTAGGGAACAATGGTTTGATTTTGGATTGTCATTCTCCTAGAAGAGCTATTTACCATAGCTAAAGAGTCTCTTCTACCCTTACCAAGAGGAAATTAGCCACTGTACAATTACAGTGCAGTAGTTAAGTGAAGAATTGTTTGGTAATCTCGGTGTTTTCAGGCGTATGAGGACAGAGTAGAATATGTAAAGAATAGGCCAGACTATTCGGTGTATGTGTAGGCAAGGGGAAAATGAACCGTAACCAGAGAGAAGAATCCAACGTAGTACTGTCTTGCCAGTCGAAGGACCCACTAATTCTCTAGCTGTAGTATCTCAACGGGTGGCTGGTGCCCTGGCCAACCTACTACCTACTAAGCTGAATTTATATCTAAACTACTAATCTACGCCATAAACTGCTTACATTTTTTCATTAGTTAGTTTTGCACATTCTTATTAGGTTAGGCTCATAAAGTTGTGCAAATTTTATGATTAAATGCATACGACAGATTAAAACAATAATTAATTTTAATTAAACTCCATTTCCTATTTTCTAATCTTATTTTACGAGTGTCTTTACGAGTCTAAATTGAATCATCGGGAAAAATCATGGACATAAACATATACTGTAACCTCCATGGTTTTTTTTATAAACTCATTATGGATTAACACCTCTGAAAAAAAAATTAAATACAATTTTTCCAAGAATCATGGATTTCAACAAATCAAGAATCAAGGGATTCTTAAAAGGAATCATTTCCATTTACTTCTGTCTCAAACTATTTCATCCAGAAGACTTTTAAATCTCACATGGTTTATGAACATGTGACTACAAGTGTCTCTTACATTTTTATCAGTGCTGCTGAAGTGAACAATTGTCCATAGTAGGTTGGCCAGGACACCAACCACCCGTTGAGATAATACCGCTAGAAAGTTATTGGGTCCTTCGACTGGCCAGACAGTACTACATTGGTTCCTTCTCTTTGGTTATGGCTCATTTTCCTTTTTGCCTACACATGCACTGAATAATCTGGCCTATTCTTTACATATTCTCCTCTGTCGTCATACACATAACAACACTGAGATTACCAAAAATTCTTCTTCGCTTAAGGGGTTATCTACTACACTGCAATTGTTCAGTGGCTACTTTCCTATTGGTAAGGGTGGAAGAGACTCTTTAGCTGTGGTAAGCAGCTCTTCTAGGCGAAGGACACTTCAAAATCAAACCATTGTTCTCTAGTCTTGGGTAGAGACATAGCCTCTGTACCATGGTCTTCTACTGTCTTGGGGTAGAATTCCCTTGCTTGAGGGTACACTCGGGCACACTATTCTATATTATTTCTCTTCTTGATTTTTTTTTAAGATTTTATTTTTTATATAAAAAAAGATTTGTTTTAATGTTGTTACTCCACAAAAATATTTTATTTTAATGGTTAATTACTTCTCTTGTAGTTTATCTATTTCTTTATTTATTTACCTCACTTGGCTATTTTCCCTATTGGAGCTCTTGGGCTTATAGCATTTTGCTTTTCCAACTAGAGTTGTAGTTTAGCAAGTAATAATAATAATAATAATAATAATAATAATAATTATAATAGTAATAAATAATAATAATAATAATAATAATAATAATAATAATAATAATAATAATAATATCCCAAGCTATAGAGAGACCGTTCAGGTAAGCTTTAGTACATCTTAAGCCATACAATATTGCCCCCCCTCATGCTCTTGAATCATTGCCTTTACTTTTAACTGAGTTCAGCACTCTCGTTTCTGGGTGTACTATTCCATGCTTGGTGTAGCCCCTGAATACTGAGGTGATATTGATAATGACAAAGCCAATTTTGAGTATATCAATGAACTTCGCTGCGTAACAGTTAATGAACTGCATCATTTTTGTTTTCTGATCTCTTTGTGCAGGCGTGTTGCTGTTCTAATCCCCCAAGTTAGGATCTAGATATCCTGGAATTATTTCCCAGACTTAATATATAAGTAAAAGAATAGAAATATCCTACTATTAACTTTAAGTCTTCTTCATAGAAAGACTTGTTAAGGTAATAAAATCTCTAGTGTTGACACTTACCTAAATAACGTTAACACACGATGAGCATGCAAGCGAACAAAGCGGAAATGCAACCGATAAGGCGATAAGCTTTAGCTAAGACATCACAAACAGCATTAAAGAGCCAAGAGATTCACATGATATGAATCGCCATTCACAAGTGAAAAACGTGGTTGTTTAGGAGATCCAGACTACCAACCCTGTCTTCTATCTCGCAATCTATATATTCTAATAAGCGATGAGTAAGAGTTTGGCAACTGAAGGATCTAAAGTGATTAATAAAAATAGAGGCCCAATGAAAGGATCTGTAATGTGTAGTGAATATTCAGACTCTTCACTAAATGAAACTATATTATCACAACACCCGACCATGGAAGTCAGGTTAGGGTGGGCAAGTAAGTAAGACTTCCCGCCTGCAAGCGAAAAATCATTGGCCTTCTGAGATTTACAAAGGAAACTACATAAGCTTTGAAATTTCAAGGCTCATCACTAACAAATCTTTGCCGTTTAAGTAAGTATTGGTGAATGGTGCTGTTGTATCATATCATCATCAACTCTGCTATTCTCATCTGGATTTCACCTTGAACTTAAAGAAAGTCTCAGCAACTTACATTTGAAACATACTTTCCCTGAGAAACAGTGAGGCAACCCCGCACCTCACAATGGTTCTTTAAAACACTATCCCTGTGCAGTAATACTAACAAATCCACAGCTTAAAACGCAATGAAACTTATTACAATCTGGCAAGGGATATGTCTTACGATTGCCGAGTAGACAGAAAAAAAAACATTAACCACTGTAGTGTCTCATTACTTTAATAAAGGCATGTGTCTGTTAAAAGGAAAGACAGTGGAATTTACAAACAAATCCAGATGTAAACAACATTGATAAGCTGATCTTCTGGAGCGGAAGCAATATAAAAACCAGGAGAAGTACATAGAAATGTTGGCTTCATCATGAACCCCAACCAATATATTTAGATATTACCTGAAATTTGATAGATAACACGTGTGTTTCCAATGTTATAAGAAAATTGTTTCAATTCTAAACTTTATCGTATAAATTTTCTGTAAATCTGCATACATAAGATTCCTTAATAATGTTAAAACCCCATCTAAACTCCTATGAACATATGTTCAACAGGCAATTTATAATGAATAAAGATTGCAGGCCTATTCAATGCCCTCTGATGATGATAAATCTAATCCAATAAGTTTAAGAACTAACCTATAACCATATACTGCCAAAACTGAAAAATTCTCATAAAGACTCATAAATTGTAGATACTTTACTGTACTGTAAAGTATCATCCAATTTAGGTTAGAAGACAGATGTACCTCTACAGGCAGTGCACCAATCATAAGGTCACCACTGATTCTGATATAACTTATCCTTTGAATTCTTTTTCAAAGAAAGAATCAACAATCTCCAGAGCTAGATCTTATAAGAACCCTCAAGGAGAACTTAACATTCTTTTAAAATTATTGTGTCTTATGGATGATTTCTTAGGTATTAGTGTTAGCAATTGTCCTCCGAAATTGAAATACCATTGTCTATAAAGCCAAAAACTGCTAGGAGAGTTACTGAAGACTCCCTGGATTTGCTCAGCAGTTTACCACAGTTTTGATGGCTGTGAAATAAATAATTTACCAGCTTTTAATAGATGTAGGATATAACTAGATATGCAAAGGTAAACGAGACAACCGCAACTCTCTTCTCATTAATTCATTACATCCAAATTATGAGTTAAACTATTGAAAACTGCGTGCAGTGAATCAAGCAAATGCTTTGCAGTAGATGAAAACTTAAGTTTTATTCTATACTTCCAGGCACTTCCCAGAAATTTCTTCCAATAATAAAACCAATTAGAGCTTCAAAATACTTTCATCCTCTCATCCTAATAATAATTGCCAGGGAGAGCAGCTGAAGGAGCAATATGAGACCTAATTTAGGTTACTAAGAAAGATTTTGACTATTTAAATTATCCTTTGGCAAACCTTCATCTTATCAGAAAAACCACTTAAAGGAGAAAACTCAGGTAAGATATCCCCCAGAAAAGCTAAATGTCAATCTCAATTAAAATTTGAAATAAGGGATGAGAGTTAACTGAAGAGGTAGTAGCGAGGTCTGTGTATATTTAAAGGAACTTTGGTAATAGCACATACAGTTACTGCACGTAACAAGTTAGTAGGCTGCAAACTTATGGTATTTTAATCAGCTAAAGAAAGCATAAAAATCTTATGTAGTCATTTCGTCTTAGGAGAATCTAGTCAATTCGTGTGTGTAATCAAAATAACCTCTTAACTCTTTTAAACTTTATACTTTTTCACATAATCTTCTGCTCATCATGTTACTTACAGAAGACGTGGTGTGCTGATTAGACCATGAAGATCATATGGAGAGTAAATGATTATTCATTTCTATTTATCATAAAATCGTGAAACCCACGCTTGAACTAACAGCGTAAGGTGATTAGAAGATAAGATTAATGGAAGATAAGATGTCATAAAGTACATATACTTCATGAAATTAGAATAAATTTAAGGGAATAATCAATTACTCTCCATATGATCTTCATGGCCAAGTCAGCACACCACGTTTCCTGTAAGTAATGGCGTGAGCTGACCCTAAGTGAAATAGCTTAAAGTTCAAAAGAGGTTTTTAGATTAATTTTGATTATACAGATGAATAGAATAGATGTTTTTTTAGGACGAAAGGGCTACATTAAATTATTGTTTTCTTTTGTAGATTCAAATATCATCATGGTTTCATGAAACTAGACAAAAAAGATAAGGAAAAATACTACCGAGTGATAGTTAATAAATTATGTCTCCCCTCTGGACTAGCACTAATAAAGACCCTATAAAAACATACCTCTCCTAAGTCAAACGAGGATGTGAAAGGAGATGTGACCGCTTTGATGATTGCACCAATAGTGAAGGATCCATGACCAAATAGTTGAGATATCTGGGGCCAATGTTGCCGAACCATTCTCCATGCAGACACCCTTCCGCCTGGATTTCTACTGACCTCCTTCAAAACAGTCATAACATCCTGTGGTCTAATTTTTGAACTATCCAGTGTGTATTCTAGGTACCTGGGACACAAAATGAAATTTTTTTTTTTTTATATACATCCTAGGCTTTATGACTGATACAAAACATTGCTGAATAAGTCTGTAAATACTAAAACTCAGTTTTAATCATCTTTATAAAAAGTTCTTAAGCCTTGTTAACTGACTACAGCATCGAAATAGTGATTTGAAGTGGCTAAAATTTTTAAACAACTATGAGTTAAGAAAATGTTTAAGGTTTCTAATAATTGTCAAAAAATAAGACAAACCAATGTTAATCATTCAAACAGATTAATGTTTTCTCACCCACGGAATGGTAAAAAGCATATTGAATGTCTATTCATTTTATGAAATAATACAATACCTAAAAAATCATCAGTAATATAAAGTTGCATTAAGATATATATTTTTTTCTAAGTTTTACCAGTCTGACAAAGTCGTGTGACTATTCCACACACTTACTGCTGCATAAGCCAAGGATCTCTTGTTTGAGCCATTGCTTCTAACATTAACCGCTTTTCACTAGGGATAGTTGATGAATTATAAACATGCCAACAATGCCTCCAGTCTTCTTCTGTACCATATCTGCAAAGGAATTCAAAATTATATAAATTAATTAAAAAGCCTGCTACTTGACTAACAATAATCGCAATACGTATTTATGACAGCTCAATACAGAGAACATATCTGCTTAAGTAAATGAACAGTGAATAAATTGCCTCTTGATAATAAATACATGGTTGAATTATATATGAGACGTAAACAGGTATTAAAATGGCATGCCATAAAAATGTAGCCATATCCAAAGTTGTATATCTTTTAAAACCTGTCTTTTATAATCCAGGAGACAGTTTTAGTAGTTGTAAATTGTCAATGCTCATCTGTTATATCTCAAAATCTTATGAATGTGAGTCAAGCTCACTTATCTTAAACGAACAATATTTCATGTTGACAGACATGTGAGAAAATATAATCTCCCACCTTTGCATGTAGAGGTGAGATGATGATTAATAAACAATCCAATTTTAAGAACTCCCATAATATTTTCATTCAATCTTCCAGAAGGCCTCAACTATTCCATTTAATTTTCAAGTTCTAAATAAAAAAAAAATTGAGTTTAAAGTTTACTTGGTTAAAAGAGCTCAAAAAAAAAAAAAAAAGCTTTTGAAGTTGGTATTGTTTAGTCTAGTAACATTACAGAAGAATTTCCAAAAAAATGAAAAATACAACTCATGCAGGTGGTTTTACAATAAAATGGCCACCAAATCTTCCAGTCTATAACTTACGAAGCACCACAATTTACTTTGAAAAGTATCAGGTCAAAATGCACTCAATCACATGGTTTAGAAATTAACGATTTTCTTCATTGTTTTTAGTTCCTGGTTGACATTTTATTAATCTAATCATTTGATAAAAATGACGAGAAAGCTACTGTAGTATTAATAAAGAAACTGGATGAGATTATTTTATGAATTAAAACATAAGAAAATAATATTCAATGCAACTTTGAGTTATATGTAAAAAAAAAATAATTTAAATAAAACGATTTCATTTACTGCATCATTAATGTCTGAAAAATAATTAATATCATTCTAATATTTGAATAAATTATTTCTATTAACTTTTTAGTGAAAGCTTTAAAACTGCATACAAATTTAAAAAGAATAATTTTACAATCGTCCTCTTTCATACTATGCCTACTTCATACATCAATTCCTTAAATTGCCATCGAACTGGAAATCAGTTTGACTTGTATCATGACGTTTCCTGCACACAAAAATTAACTATCCAAATTCATGAAAAGTGGGGAGGAAGTGAAAGAATCGCTAATGAGTCATAGGCGGGTATAAAAAAAAATTACTTCAGAATTGAAATCATATGCTTCATACCAAAGTCGTCAGGAGGCTAATGAATCATGCATTATCATAAATCCAATCCCTTCCTTTCAACAATGAATCAATCATAAAGGTATACAACCAAGTGAACTTCTTATACCATCTTCATAAGTCTCATGCTATTCTCTCATTAACCAACCTTTGTCTATTTCCTGTCTTTGAAGGGTTTCCATTACTACTGAGGTCTGAGGTTTCGACAGAATCATAGTCTATAAATGTCATACAAAGTGGGTTGTCATACTCTGTTGATTTTTCCATTAGCTGGTTAATTACATGGATATGATCAGTACGTAGTTGAATACCCACTTATACTAATGCCTGGTCTCTTGGTTTATTAAATTGTATCTGTCTTTCTATTCGGCTTACTATGATATTTGTAATTTTTTTATAGTACAGAGAATAAACTTATTGGGCAGAAATTTTTTCACGTCTTTTGTGTCTCCCTTTCTGTGAATTAGAATAATGATAAAGTTTTTCCAAACTGTAGGAATAGAGCATTCTTGCAGACATTTTGTGTAAAGTTCAGTGAGTTTTACTACTATGAAATCTCCACCATCTATTATCAAATCAATTGTTAGACTATCTTCTAATGGTAATACTGTTGCATATATAGAGATTTAAGGATGTGTAATGAGTGACCTAGAATAATTAGCTATTGAAAAGATTCCGTTACCGGCAATTCTTTGGTCACAATGGAGCCAGATAGTAAGGAATTTACTATAGTAGAGTATCTAATTTTCATCTTTGAAAAAAAAGGGATTTTGACGAAGGAAAAATCTATTTCTGGGGATCGACCTGTGACGGCCAGTGAAAAGGGTCCTTCTTTACACTTTTCTGATATAAACCTTCCAAATATACCAGAGAAAGATAAAAGCATGGAATGCAGAGGTTACTACCCTCGCGCGAGCACCTTGTGGGTGTCGTGTATAAAGCAGGGGCGCGTGAAAACCACTATTCACAGGCTGTCTTCCATTTAGATAATTCCTTCATCAAAGGGGAGGGCCGTAACAAAGGCCCCAGATACCGCACCTGAGCCACTCCACCGAAGCCCGACGCGAGCGCCCTCTGAGACATCCTTCTGTTTTGGACTTGCTAGCTTGGTCTTAGACTTTTGTGTTCTCGGTGTTTTCACGTTTCGTGGATTATTTTCATCATGGCCGAAGCTCCAACTTCACCAATACCAATGTTAAGTACCATAGTTTGTTTTGACAGCTTTTGCAGTACCGGGCAGTTGTACTCTTCCCAGTATTGTGTTGTTTTTTATTTCGACCGGCTTGGCCTTCCGCGGTGTCGGCAGCCATTGTTGTTTTGATTTGCCTCGCTGGGAATTTCATGTTAGTCTTGCCCATTTGGTACGCTGTCAGTTAGGTTCTTGGTTAAGTCACTGGCCTTACGCCTTTTTGAACCATTATTAGTATTATTATTTCCTATGGTACTTTTTGCTAGCAAGTCCAGTCTGGACGAACAAGATAGTGTTCTGGCTTTATTATAGTTTAGTACCCGCCCTGAGAGGTGTTCGTCAGTGGACTATATCCTTTTAAATTTTGTTAACGCAGACGTTATTCTTCGTTCGTAGTCTTGTATTTGACGTTACAATTTTATTGTTATACTTATATTATATTATAGTGTGCTTAATTAGGTTCTTTATAGTGTAACCATGAGAGCGAGAGCATGGAGTTCTCGTTTTCTGTCGCTACAGTCACGAGTTACCCTTTCTCTCGTTTTCTTTTGTAGCCTCGAGTAGGAGAGGTGGATATCCCGTTTTCCGTTTTATACGATCACGGGTTCTCCCTCCCCCCTCTCCCTCTACGGGTATATGATATTTTACGAATTATTTTATTATGTGGTTACTGTTAATATAGCTAGCGTTATTAATAGGTCCTGTTCGTGTGTGAGTCATTGTTTTGGGCCAGCTTTATGACGCCACCTGTTCTCCTCGTAGTTCCGTCCTCTCCCCGCTACGGCTAGGGAGTAGGATCAGAACATTCATCCACTCCGCCTTGAGTTCTACTCCGCCATGAGGGATACTCATTGAGATTGGAACCTATAGTTATATATCATTTGGAGTGCAACCCTCTGGCAGGGCCTCATCCCCCCGGTGGTCCCTTGCACCCAGACTCCGGCCACGGCCATATCCACACAAAATATTCATTATTAATCACAACTTATTTATTCCGGACCTTTCACCGGACCTCCGGCTTCACCGGAGATCACCAATACGCTTAGCAATGATGTTAGCCTTAGCTTTTAGCTACTGCTTGTATTTTATAATTTATTTGGTTACGGGCCTATCACTGAATCCTCGACCCTGTCGGAGGCTCCGCAGCTTACATTAATTTATTTTATTCTTATGTTAATAATATTTATAGTGATACGGACCCATTTTAGATTGCTACGGCACACTCTGGTGCAGGAAAATTTTATATTTAAAATATTTTAATATGGAGCTCCGGCTCTCATTCATTGAACCATTCTATGCACACATATTTAATGCTATCTAGACTCTGTTAGTAAATCTTAATCCCTTACCAGAGTCTCAAGGAACATCCAGACTTATGTCTTCTTTCTTTTACAGAAGGTCCGCTGCGCTGCCAAGGGCTGCCCCGCCTCTTTCAACGATCCCGTTGGACATGACCTCTGCCGGTCGCATGCACATTGCGCTATCTATTTTATTCGGGAGCCGGGACAAGCCCCATACATGGTTTGGTTCCCGGAATCGTGCACGCTCTGTTATGAGTTGTCCTCCTTACTCCTGAACGATGACGTAAGTTGGTTTTCGTTTTGTTCCTTTTATCCTTTGGCGATGATTTAATTTGTTCCTTAATTATGTATAAATCGCTTATTTCGGAGAACGATCCTTCTCCTTCATCACTAATCCCCTCACCTCTTTTCAATGGTTCAGCTAATTAGTGGCAGCAGGAACTGCCCAGGGCATAACCATTGGCCTAATGTGATTGCAAATTACTTTTATAGCATAATACCGATAACGATTATGATTTTTTTTATAAAGCACAAAGAAGTTTAGCATCTAATTAAATGAAATGTAAATAAGACTCCAGTTGTTGTGCGAAATCTTCCTTTAAATACAAGTTATATGTGTTTTCATCATTGGCTAATTGGTTAGGCTTATTTCAATAACCAAGATATGAAAGAATTTTGTGGTTACTACCGAGGAGATTGAATTCTGTTAATGACAATTTAAATTCTTACACTAATTGTTGAATGTATCTCATCTTTCTTTTTCATTATCAGCGTTGACAAATAAATGTAACCATATATATATATATATATAAATACACACACACACACACACACATATATATATATATATATATATATATATATATATATATATATATATATATATATATATATATATATATATATATATATCCCCTCTGATGGTCCAGCACTTTGCTGCAGTAGAGGGGCTTGAGTGTCTCAATGATGGGCTGGGCAATGGCAGTGGGGTAGTTTATCCACCCTGGCAGGCTCAACCATACCGCTAAGGCCAGTTCTGAGAGACCAGACCAAGACTGGACCCCCCTATAGGCCTTCTCCTTTATTTAAGATAGGCAAAGGCTAGGAGAAGGAAAACTCCAAAATCAAACCAAACAAGACCCCAACGGCGGAGCTTCCCAGCGCCGGCGGAAGAGGGCAATGCCTGTCGGGCAGGCAACAAGGCGGGCCTTGACATAACAAGAACCCGGCAGCCCGATGCAACCAACATCGTAGAAGCCGCCTGTCTCATATGTCTTGAGCCGCGGTGAAAACGGTGTGGGCCAAGTGTGTGTGCGTGGCCGTTGCAAAGCCACGACCACCCAAAACAATATACCCAGCTACTGGCATTCTGTCGTTTCCTCCACCCCCCTTCATCTCTAGATAGGAGGCTGATGGCTAACGACAAAACCCAATACTCGCACACGAGTGGGCGCCGACGACGATATATATCTATATATATATATAGATTTGACAATATTTCAAAAAGATGGTAATATATTTTTCATTAGGAATTGTGATTATTCTTTGACTTTTTAATTCTAAGATTTCATATCTATATTTATATCTATATCTATCTATTTATCTATCTATGTATCTATCTATAAACTGTATATACTGTATATATACTATATATATATATATATATATATATATATATATATATATATATATATATATATATATATATATATATATATATATATGTATATATATATATATATATATATATATATATATATATATATATATACATATATATATATATATATATATATATATATATATATATATATATGTATATATATATATATATATATATATACATATATATATATATATATATATATTTATAGGCTACAGCAGAAGCAACTCTAGGTCATCAGTGTCAATCAGGCTCATGTTAAAATGTTATCTATTACTTCAAAATAGGTAGTTTTGTAACTAATTTTCGCATCTCTGAGGATCTACCTCATCTACTGTTCAGCGACAGCAGCTGTATCGCGCTAAATGTTTTCATAGTGTTGGTCCTTGCGATAACCTTCAACGTAATGGATGAAGTCATTTATTTTACTCTGACCATAGTTTATTTTGAGTAGCTTGCACTATAGGATATGAAACACTTTCCCTGCCCAAGAATGTATGATATGAAATTAATGAAGAAAAACTTGAATGAGAAATCATTCAACTTTGCTAGGTAGTAGGTTGGCCAGGGCACCAGCTACCTGTTATGATGCTAGAGAGTTATGGAGTCCTTTGACTGGCCAGACAGAGCTACATTGGATCCTTCTCTCTGGTTATGGTTCATTTTACCTTTGCCTACGCATACACCGAATAGTCTGGCATATTCTTTACAAATTTGCCTCTGTCCTCATACACCTGTCAACACTGAGATTACCAAACAATTTTTCTTTCAAAGGGTTAACTACTGCACTGTAATTGTTCAGTGGTTACTTTCCTCATGGTAAGGGTGGAAGAGACTCTTTAGATATGGTAAGCGGCTCTTCTAGTAGGAGAATGACACTCCCAAATCAAACCATTGTTCTCTAGTTTTGGGTAGTGACATAGCCTCTGTACCATGGTCTTTCACTGTACTGTGTTAAAGTTTTCTTTCTTGAGGGTACACTCGGGCACACTATTCTATCTTATTTCTCTTCCTCTTGCTTTATTAAAGTTTTTATAGTTGGTATGGGAAATATTAATTTTATTTTTCCTTGCTTCCTTTCCTCACTGGGCTATTTTCCCTGTTGGAGCCCCTGGGCTTATAGCATCCTGCTTTTTCAACTAGGGTTGTAGCTTAGCAAGTAATAATAAAAATAATAACAATAATAATAATAATAATAATTATAATAATAATAATAATAGATTGTTTGTTTGACAAAGTGTATCTCCCCATAATGCGTGGCAAGAGATGCCAGTTAGTCTTCCACACCTACAAGCCTCGTTCGAATTACAGCTTGCAAATTTGCCTATACTGTACATATTCCTTTTGGAAAATCTAATATTCAGGCTAAGCCTGAGTGCCGGAGTCGTCCTCAAAGGCAGCTTTCTACTTGGGATATTTCTGCGGATGATATACGAGAGAATTTTACCCAAGAAATATCACAGGGTTTTATCCCCTGGAGTGAAGAATATCCTGAGATTTATCGTGAATGCAACAGGGACATGTTTAAAATAAGCCATGGCTATCCTTCCCCGAAAAGAGTTAACCTAGTCTCGAAGGATATGGAATAGGATTGGATACGTGGACGAGAGGGCCATTACAACTCTCATTCCAATGAGCTACTGTAAACATGTTTGCTGGTTCTTCATTTCTTCTGGGTAGCGCCATCTTGACGGTTTTGCTTGGGAGTTTTCTGCATGTTTTGTAGCTTTTTGAGTGATTTTGAGATCATGGACGGTTCTGCTTCTTTTTCATCGACTACAGTAAGTTGAGTACCATTTCCTTTTGTGTTGGATAAATTTCAGAATTTCGAATCTCCACCTTGGTATATTTACGCTGTGTGCATTATTTGTCCGCGGCCGTCACAGGGCCGAAGCTGGCAGCTCATATATGGCTCAGTATATTTTTTATAGCCTTCTAAGAATGTTTTATATACTCTTTTACAACTGTGGTATGATTATGGGTTATATATACCTTTTTCTATTTTCCACGTTTGTATTCTATCAGTCTTGACCTAGGCTAACTCTGATTCTTAGCCATCGCCCATAACTGGTACTTGTGTACATATGCATCCTCACCCTCGACCACGTATAACCTTATGGTTTTCATGAGGCCGCCCATTCTCCCATGCTATCGATACGTCATAGCAGGGAGCTGCAGCCCTGAAGGTCCTTTTGGGAGCAGTGGATGGTGTTTTACAGTTGTCCTAGCGTGATAGTATTTCACTTAGTGCTTGCCACGGCAGCACGGGTTGTGGGGACTTGTTCCCTGTGTTTACACTCGGTTGATCGCTAAAATGCAACCAATCTTGTTCTAATGCTGACAGGTAGACTTTCCTTTTGTATCGCCTTACCCATTTACTAGGCCTCATTACTTAGTTTTTGGTAGGCTGGCAGCCGGTTATGAGGACTTGTTCTCTGTGCCCAATAACTGCAGACCCCTTGGAACAACATATTAGTTCTATTACTACAGTTAGGCCTTCCTATTCTGCCAACTCACCATTTTCTAAGCCTCCCTTCCTTCCCCCTCTTTTTGCCTGGCTAGTGCGTCTACTTGCTGTGGAACATTATTCCCTTCCAGTCCAGTTCCCTGGTGATGAGGTGACCTTAATTGCTATATAGATGAACAAGATAGCTTGTGGGCTTTCTAGGCTGACCCTAGGTAGGCAAGATATTATTCCTTCCCTGGATTAATTCTCTCTTCCACCTTCGAGACTAGTTAGGCCATAAATCCTTCACTGTCCTAGGAACTACAATGCCTTTGTCTAGTCTACATTCCCTTGCACTTGAGCATCCCTCAACCGCTATATAGGCTAGGCTTTCCTTCACAGTGGATTTCTTATGGCCTAACCTTATCTAGGCCCAGATTTAGAACCCCTTGGGGCTCTCCTCTGCCACCTTAGTAGTTGCCTATTCTCTGACTGCAGCTTTTCATCCTGGGCTATGTATCTTGTGCTGCGGAGTCTTGACTCATTTGCCTGGTCGGAAGCTTCCTGGCCGGAGTATTACCATTTGGCAATACTTCCAGTCCTGTTGGCTTGAGTTGTTCTAACCTTGGATGTGGGTAGGTTAAGGGGGTACCCCCACCCCTCTGCCGCCTTAGGCTGGTCATCTGCGTCTTTTCCCACTTCCAGAACTGAGGAACATTCTCCTCTAAAGTTGGTCAATTGGATTCCTCCTAATTCTTAGTATCTCCCTTGAATTTACGAATTCTCAGCATCCTGGCCATCTCGTACGGCTCTCATTATCTTAAAGGGCTACTCTTCTTCCTCATGATTTAATGTTAACATCTAGGACTTTGGCAGATTCATTTATCTACTCCCTTCCATTAACCTTGGCATTTCCCCTTGCCCGTGGACTTTTTCCATATAGGATTGTCCAATTTTTCTTGCCGACTTGACAATGCTACTGCCGCATTGTGTCGACATTTATATGGGTATTGAAAGGTCAGTTCATAAAGCCATGGTTGCTAGGAATAGCTTTCGCCTTAGACACGGTTGCTGCTGCCTTGGGGACAGTCACTACTGGCTCAGGCAGGATCGTATGTGAATTTACCACCTTACGGTGTCTAATAGACTGACTTTGGGGGATATGGCGTTCCACTGATGTGATCCTTTTTCCCTATTCTACCAGACTGTTTTAGGAGTCCTTAAAGAATTCTGAGCTGTTTGGCATGAGCTTTCTACTGTAGTGTAGCTGTAGCCGTAGCTAGTGTAGTAGAAAAAAATGTAATCTAGAGATTGTTTTAAGAAATTTCTATTCTAATATATATTTACCTGTTTACTGTAAGATATGAAAATTTATTGATACACTACTTGTACTCATTCAAAATTTTCTATCTTTACAGGTTGCTGAAGACATGGAGTGTTTGACAGTAACCTGCACCAGGCGGATCAAGTCGCCTTGTGGCCACATGACTTGCCGGAAGCATGCAGACTCATGTTTCTAAAGGGTCCCTTGCAATCTGGGATCCTTCCAACTGCAGCATATACAAGGGCCTCATCTACACTGGTTTCCACACTACCAACGTCTCCCAGGATGAGAAAGTGAGGGGTCAGAAGACCATTAGAGATTGGGTGAGAGGCTTTCAGAATAGTTCTGATGGTGCCCCTTACCTTCCTTCCATGGAACTCAAGGACCTCCTCTTCCCCAAGGCCGAGGTGACTGCTGTTTTTGGTCACCAGATACTGATGGTTCAACTCCAGTCGGTACAATTGGATCATGTGGAAGATGAAGTTCGGGACGCTCTTCAAGTGATGAGCTAGAGGCCGACAACATGTCGGGGACCTCTTCTGTAACGTCAGAGAGGGAAAGGATCCTGCTGACCATGGAAGCCTCTGATGACTCCATAGATATCCATCAGGTAAGTACATTGCAGAGTATTTCTTAGGCTCAATCCCCCATCCCTATATCTACCGCCCCTGCCTACACCTTGACTCCCATTCCTGTGCCAAATACATCTTTGTTCTTGGTCATTTGGAGTTTATGGCTTCCATGGAAAACATACATAAACGAGCTCAAGCATCCTTAGAAGCGAAGGTAGACGCTTTTCAACAAGCACCCAAGTCTAAGGCTCCACCTGTGCCGAGCCTGCCAGAGTACTCATCTACCCCTCTATTGACAATTATCCTTACTGTTATGTAAGGCTAAACTCAGAAGTGTCCATTAGAGATGATACAATTCCTAAGGAGACTATCATCCTGGACAACAACAAGGCTCAATCCTTATTGGTAAAGGAACTTAAGACGGCCGAATTACCAATACCCAACTTTCTGCCTTTGGCAAAAAACAGGTCACATTTATTGCCCCTAAAGATACTGTCTTTACTTCGCCTTAAAAAGTTTAGACGCTGTGAAAAAGGCAGTAATGGAAGGTAGACTATTACCAGTGCTAGAGGAGTGCAAACCTGTCTCCCTAGCCCTTCCTTATGACTAGGACAGTTGGGAAGATGTCAAAATTTTACGGTTAGAAAACTGGATAGGGACATTGAAGGCAAACAGTTCAATGAAAAGTTGCCTATAATTTCTGAATTCCTTTTGAAGGAAGAATTGGAAGCCAAGGAGAGGCTATCTGCTTATTTGTCCCACTAGTTCTATCTGGATATGTTAATTGGGAACTATTTCAAATCAGACCTCTTCCCAGTCCTGGCAAAGACTCATCTGGCTACTTTCCACAGAAATCTACACGCTTTCTTTTTAGCCAGAAGAGCATACAGAGAACACGTCCTAGCTGGAGCAGTTATTACGCATGAGCCTAAGAAGTTGATTGACTCAAACATTTGGGGGGAAAGGTATCTTTCCTCAGAAATTGGTCAAGGAAGTAATGGGCAGAGCAGCTCAGGGGAATAAGAGCCTTATGCAAAAGTGGGGTATGTCTTCTAGGATGCCCCTGCTCCGGAACATCTGGGATGATGTTACCGGAATAAAGGGGACAACGGTCTCAGCAGCAGACTGAGACCAGAACTAACTCACCTTGGTCCAGAATATTTGGAGGAATGATACCTCTTGGAAGAAGAACTGTCCTCCTTGTTCTTTCCACTCCCTTATACGCGGGACCAGTCCCTTGACCCCATGAGGAGAGATCGGCTCCTTGGAGCCACTGAGCGAATGCTGGGAATAAAGATGGGAGGCCAATCTCCCCTCAACTCTCCCACCATGGCAAGGAGGGTGGGGTTTCCCGGCCATGGATGGGGAAGCGTGAGGATCTGACCGGTCCCGCTACCTCCTCTGCCACCGTGGGCATCCCTGGAGACAAAGAAGTCGCCAAAACACTGGATACTGTTGAGCACGCGTAAGAAGGACGAGACCTAATATCCTTTCACGAGGGCGACCTGTCCTCCTCTGACTTCTTTGTGGTCATATTGGCCCATTGGGCATCGCTCCAGACCACGCACTCAGCACACATGTCAATCTGGGAACACACACTGCCCCTACACGATGTACACCACATGTGGGTCAAAAGGCAGCACATAACTTCTCACTCACTCCTGGGCAATGATGTTGCACTCACCCAGGATCCATAGTAGGGATCGAGGATCACAAGATCCACACACGATAACACAAGGTTACAAGGAAAACTCTGATGAAGGTAAGCGCAACGTGTTGTCCGTACGACGACCAGAGAGGTAATGGCCGGTGTTGACAACATCATGGAAGGCTGAGCCTAGCATACCCATGGGACATTCCAGGGAAACACAAAGGAGGTATAGTATCGCAGTTGCGAGGAGGTCTGGGGGATTGGGAGGTGGAGGCCTGTGGGAAGGGAAATCTCTGATCGATAGAGATACCTGTAGAGATTACTCCTACTACTGGTGATGCAGGAAGTATTTGTAATATATATATATATATATATATATATATATATACATATATATATATGTATATATATATACATACATATATATATATATATATATATATATATATATATATATATATATATATATATATATATATACAGAGAGAGAGAGAGAGAGAGAGAGAGAGAGAGAGAGAGAGAGAGAGAGAGAGAGAGAGAGAGATGAAGTTTAACTTCATCATTTGCATATTTCCTTCAACTCTGTAGTTGTCACTTGGATATATTTTAAGGTTATATTTCATGGAACGGACAGAACTTTCTTAGAAGCATTTCACTCGTATTCTCTGATTTGAAGAGACTTTCTCTAGATGATTGCTGAAGTGAGATTCGCTACTGAACAAAACAAATGTTTATACAGTTGTAACCATACTGCATTATAAAATAGATTTTTATACAGTTGTAACCATACTGCATTATAAAATAATTAATAGTTATTTTATGTCAATGTGAAGAAAAACTACATATCAATAGGCAAACTTTCATGTTTTCAATGTCAAAATAACGGAGAAGTTCATGGATATTGCATAATCAACCCTAAGAGTACTCTTGTAATAAGTTCTAGTAAGGCAATTATTTGTATTCTTATGAGGTCACTAAAAGTTCTGAATTTGAAATGAATTAGGTACAAACAGCAGCATACACATACACACACACACACACACATATATATATATATATATACAGTATATACACATATATGTATATATATGTATGTATGTATATATATACATATATACACTATATATATATATATATATATATATATATATATATATATATATATATATATTTAAACATACATTTATATATACAATGCTGGCATAGGTTCGATTGCTTGTCCAGCCAGAGGCATTTATCATATATGGATTTCTCAAAGGTAAAATCTGATATCAAATGCCATTTTGGTTGATATTTACACCTACAAAAATGTCATGAGTTTTACTGATAAGTAGTCACCATGTATATATATATATATATATGTAGTTGGATATATTTTAAGGTTATATTTCATGGAACGGACAGAACTTTCTTAGAAGCATTTCACTCGTATTCTCTGATTTGAAGAGACTTTCTCTAGATGATTGCTGAAGTGAGATTCGCTACTGAACAAAACAAATGTTTATACAGTTGTAACCATACTGCATTATAAAATAGATTTTTATACAGTTGTAACCATACTGCATTATAAAATAATTAATAGTTATTTTATGTCAATGTGAAGAAAAACTACATATCAATAGGCAAACTTTCATGTTTTCAATGTCAAAATAACGGAGAAGTTCATGGATATTGCATAATCAACCCTAAGAGTACTCTTGTAATAAGTTCTAGTAAGGCAATTATTTGTATTCTTATGAGGTCACTAAAAGTTCTGAATTTGAAATGAATTAGGTACAAACAGCAGCATACACATACACACACACACACACATATATATATATACAGTATATACACATATATGTATATATATGTATGTATGTATATATATACATATATACACTATATATATATATATATATATATATATATATATATATATATTTAAACATACATTTATATATACAATGCTGGCATAGGTTCGATTGCTTGTCCAGCCAGAGGCATTTATCATATATGGATTTCTCAAAGGTAAAATCTGATATCAAATGCCATTTTGGTTGATATTTACACCTACAAAAATGTCATGAGTTTTACTGATAAGTAGTCACCATGTATATATATATATATATATATATATATATATATATATATATATATATGTATATATATATATATATATATATATATATATATATATATATATATATATATATATATATATATATATATATATATATACATTAATCATAGAACTTACCTAACACCAGTATTATAAACGACTGAACGTATATTTGGGGGAACAGCTTCATTCTTAGAACGCCAAGCTGAAAACTGTCTCTGTGCTTCTCTTATAGCATTCACATTACCACAATTTACGGCTGCCATTAACAATTTAGATCGCAGCAATCTGAAATTATAAAAGATCTCATTCAATATAAAAAAAAAAAGCCTGTAATGTTTACAATTTAAAGTATAGAATCATTTTCATGTTGCATAATATAAACCTTAGTTATTTTCCCATACTGCCTAATATAGTGATTTGAGGTAATGACTGATTGATTATTTATAAATTTCCTGGCACTGCATCCAGGGTCACTGGTGCAAAAGGGATCATATATTCTATTGCTGAGAAATGCAAAAATGAATGAAATTGTGAAAATATACGATAATTATCAGAATACAGTTAATAATTTTAATATTACATATTTATTATTGTCATACATACTGGTAGGTCACTGCTAATATTCCTGAAGCGTGAACTTCTTTTGACCTTACAAATGAATCAAACGTTTTTCCTTCATTTCCTATACCTTCCCCTAAGGGAACGACAATCCATACGAATGTTGGGAGATTTCATGAGATCGAATCCGAATTCTGTGATCAATACTCCACCTTACCGCTTTGATACCATAATAAAGTATTTCAGTCAACATACATCTCTGGGTGAATCACTTAAGTGAGGAGAGCGGGACATAATGTGACCCTCATGTAAGCATCAAAATAAATATTATCAAAATTTTGTTTATTTTAATGTTACCTCTGGGTCACAATGCTAACTACCCCATTCTATAGGAGGTAGGAAAAAGCTAATCACAAAACCAAAACTGAATTTTTAAAACCTCAATCAGGAATACACTTGACTTCCAAAATCTTCTCTTTTTGGGGGGATTGAATGAAGCCAAACGATAAATATTTCCTATTTAAAATATCCAATTAGAAAGAAAAGGCAATAAAAAATAATATTCTCCTACGAACCAAGACTAAAATGAGTTAAATGCCAAATCATTCCCTAAAATATATGAATTTTGATTCAAGCACTGCATTTTGGACCTCACGCTTACATTTTCATTCTGTACTGGATCGCCAATCCCCATTTTATGGGCAATGTCCTTGATATAGGAAAAAAAAAAGTTCCAGAATCTGAATTACTCTGATAAAAAAAATGCTTGCTCATTACACTTCTCACCTCTATCACAAAGCATCTTCTGAAGGAACATTTTTTGATTGTATAAGAATGTGGTTCCGAAAATGAGTAAAAGATACTATTTCCTTATCTACTGTATATCTTGAAATTACTCTGGTATTTATGATATCGTATTAAATCGTAGTTCAGTATAGAAATACTCTCCAAATCGGAATGAGAATGTATTTCTGAAAAGGATGATACATAAGGTTAAAGACAATACCATATAATCCACAATGAGAGCCTATCTACAGTAAATACTTATCCCTAAATTTAAAAAAAAAACAGAAGTCAATACACTAGGAAAATAATACTCTATTGCTCTCTCTCAATCTTCAACTTTTTGAAGATAATAACTAGAAATTTCTATTTTTGGAGTAACGGTGCTGTCGAGTCGGCTTTGGCGACAGACTAATATGTACATCAGGAGAGGTTCCTTTATATTATAAAAATCTTTCATCAGTGTTTTCGAGATTAGGTGGAATGTAGTAAAAAACTAAAAAAATGATTCAAGGAACAATGACCCTATAGTTGGATGGAAGTGTTAGGGGAGGTTGAAGGTTTTTTTTTTTTTTTTTTTAATCAACTTTGCCACAATGACCTACAGTATATTCACTATAGCAATTTTATTTAATTTTGGTAGCATTTCTATTACTTTATTTTTTCTAGTCAAGACTTGAAGATGGGTAATTGTATTTCTGTGAGCATATCTTGATAAAGTTTAGTTTAGGGACAAATGAGTGTTAGAATTTGGATAGTCTGTATAAATAGCAGGTCAGCTTAGATTAACATGATCATTTAACTTGCAGGTCACAACCTAAGCCCATCATGAGTTGGTCATTATTTTGACTATGATGTAAAACCCACTAATAAGAAAGGCCATCTGTAAAACATTCTAATGTTGTAATATGATAATCATATCACCTTACTAAAGTAAAAAAAATAATATGGTAATGACACAATATGTAAACAGTATACACAAGACCGTCAGGGTTACGACAATTCACTGTTAAGAATGGGTTCCCATAACGTACTTGAAAATCAGTGTACTCAGTTTCAAGTAATGACATTTGTTGCGTTAATACAGCAAATCACTTGCTGACAAGGCGAAAACTAATGCCGTTGTCTGGCCATGTAGTGGTGCATTACTCATTCCATTAGCATTAGCTCACCATCTTAGCTTGCGATACGCATTCGGGATTTTGGTGTTACTCTTTTCTGGATACTTTTGTACCTCTATTTTGCTTTGTATCATGTTTGGAAAACATAAGGGAGACTCTTTTGGTGACAATGCATCCAAGAAGAAGAAAGCCATTATGATGGAAATTAAATAGATATAGTGAAGCGAAACAAAAATAGGGAGACCTCTACGAACATAGGTCATATGTTAGGCCTTATTCATTTTCTGGTTGCGACTATCATCAAGGTTAACCATCACATCCTTGAGCATGTGAAAGGATCTTTCTCTATGATGTCGACCATTATTACAAATCAAAGGAGTGGTCTCATTACTGAGATGAAGAAGCTATTAGTGCTCTGGTTGGATGACCAGGATCAGCGGCATTTGCCAGTGAGTGTTATAGTTATTCAGGAGAAGGCTAAACATTTGTTTGAGACCTTGAAACGTCTAAAGGGGGAAGGGAGTGAAAGTAGGGAGTGGTTTATGAAATTTAAGGCTTGTGTTAAATTGCATAACCTTAAGGTTCAAGGTGAAGTTGGTAGTGCTGATATTGAAACAGCAAGTGAATTCCTTGCTGTGTTGGCTGAGATTATGGGATAAGGTGGGTTTTGTGCTGAACAAGACTTCAATGTGAATGAGACAAGCTTATTTTGGAATCATATACTGAACCGGAACTACAGCAATAAGGCGGAGATGACGGACCAGGACACACGTTGGCAAGAAGAGACTGACTTTGCTTCTTAGGGATAATGCTTCTGAGGACTCCAAGCTGAAGACTATGCTTGTGTATCAGGCTGAGAATCCCAAGGCATTCACGGGGGTTCAGAGGAGTCAGCTACCTGTCATCTGGAAGTTTAATAGGAAGGCAAGGGTGACCTTGTTATTTGGGGATGGATTTTTTAACCATTTTATGCCTGAAATTGAACAGTATTGTGCTAAGGGGGGCTACGTTTTGAGGTTCTGCTATTGCTGGACAATTCCCCGGGTCACTCTGTCAAATA
This sequence comes from Palaemon carinicauda, assembly GCF_036898095.1. Lineage (NCBI taxonomy): Eukaryota > Metazoa > Arthropoda > Malacostraca > Decapoda > Palaemonidae > Palaemon > Palaemon carinicauda. The sequence continues at coordinate 208,861,205 of NC_090725.1, read as the reverse complement.
AGATGACTTCCATCCCAATTTCAAGGTGGTTTACTTACCCTAAAAAACTAATTCTCTGTTACAACCTATGAACCAAGGGGTAATTGCTTCCTTCAAGGCTATGGCTTTGGAGGTAACAAAAAAGGAAAATAACATGATCCTCAAGATGTTCTGCAAGTTCTACAAAATCTGAGATGCCATTAGGAACAAAGCTGAAGCTTGGGATGAGGTGAAGCAAACCAACATGAATGGTGTCTGTAGGATGCTTTACTCCCAGTTTGTCAATTATTTCTTTGACTTTGAGGAGACAGTTGAGGTTGTCACCAAGAGGGTTGTTGAGCTCAGTTAGCAGCTAGATCTTGAGGTGGATGCTGATGTCCCCAAGCTCTTGGCATCTCATGTAGAGTTGTCAGCTGAGGACACCATTGAGCTTGAGAGCCAGATGATTGCAGACACCCCGATCCCAGAAACCAAGAAATTTAAAACCGAGGCCTTGGTAGAAGGTTTAGCCCTGCTAGAGGGAGGTTTGGCCAAGCTAGAAGGAGGTTTGGCTCTGTTAGAGGGAGCAAATGCAAAGTTGAGGAACAGGATCCCATAATGGGAAGATTTATGAAGGTGTCCAGGGGTGTCATGAATGCTGTGAGGTTTTACAAGATTTTGGAAGACAAGAGTAGGCAATCCTGGCAGACAAACCTGTGTAGGTACTTGAAAAAGGTAGAGAGGCCTGGACCTGAACCTAAAACCTCTACCTCTGCCGCTCCTCCAACACCACATCCTAATTCTCCAGCACCTCTTCCAGCATCTCATCCTGATTCTCCAACACCTTTTCTAGCATATTATACTGACTCTCCAGCATCTCATACTGACTCTCCACCATCTCATCCTGACTCTCCAGCCCCTCTTCTAGCATTTCATTCTGATTCTCCAGCACCTCTTCCAGCATCTCATACTGATTCTTCAGCGTCTCTTCTAGCATCTCATCCTGATTCTCCAACCCCTCTTACAACGTCTCATACTGATACTCCAATTTCTCCAGCATTTCATCTTGATTCTACAGCACCTCTTCCAGCATCTCATTGATTCTCCAGCTTCTTTAGCACCTCTTTCAGCATCTCAAACTGATTCTCCAGTTCTACAGCAACTCTTCAAGCATCTCATCCTGATTCTCCAGCTTCTCCAGCACCTCATCCTGATTCTCCAGCACCTTTTCTAGCATATTATACTGACTCTCCAGCATCTCATACTGACTCTCCACCATCTCATCCTGACTCTCCAGCCCCTCTTCTAGCATTTCATCCTGATTCTCCAGCACCTCTTCCAGCATCTCATACTGATTCTTCAGCGTCTCTTCTAGCATCTCATCCTGATTCTCCAACCCCTCTTCCAGCGTCTCATACTGATACTCCAATTTCTCCAGCATTTCATCCTGATTCTACAGCACCTCTTCCAGCATCTCATTGATTCTCCAGCTTCTTTAGCACCTCTTCCAGCATCTCAAACTGATTCTCCAGCTTCTACAGCAACTCTTCAAGATCTCATCCTGATTCTCCAGCTTCTCCAGCACCTCATCCTGATTCCTCAGCTTCTCCAGCACCTCATCCTGAATCCTCAGCTTCTTCAGCACCTCTTCCAGCATCTCATCCTGATTCTCCAGCACCTATTCCAACATCTCATACTAATTCCCAAGCTTCTCCAGCACATCTTCTAGCATCTCATCCCGATTCTCCAACATCTCTTTCATCATCCCATCCTGAGTCTCCAGGTTCTCCAGCTCATCCTCTAGCATCTCATACTGATTCTCCAGCACCTCATCCTGATTTTCCAACTTCTCCAGCACCTCATCCTGCTTCTCCAGCTTCTTCTTCACCTCTTCCAGCATCTCATCCTGATTCCTCAGCTTCTCCAGCACCTCTTGCAGCATCTAATACTGATTCTCCAGCTTCTCTTCCATCATCTCCTCCTGATTCTCCATCTTCTCCGGCACCTCTTCCAGCATCTTATCCTAATTCTCCAGCTTCTCCAGCAACTCTTCCAGCAGCTCATCCTGATTCTCCAGCTTCTTCAGCACCTCTTCCACTATCTCATACTGATTCTCCAGCACCTCCTCCAGCATCTCATACTGACTATCCAGCTTCTTCAGCACCTCTTCCAGCATCTGATACTGATTCTCCAGCTACTCCAGCATCTCATCCTAATTCTCCAGCTTCTCCAGCACCTTTTCCAGCATTTCTCCAGCTTCTCCAGCACCTTTTCCAGCATTTCATCTTGATTATCCAGCTTCTCCAGCACCTCTTCCAGCATCTCATACTAATTCTCCAGCACCTCTTCAAGCATCTCATACTGATTTTCCAGCTACTCTAGCACCTGTTCCAACATCTCATCCTGATTCTCCAGCACCTCTTCCAGTATCTCATACTGATTCTCCAGCTTCTCTTCCATTATCTCATCCTGATTCTCCAGCTTCTCCAACATCTCTTCCAGCATCTTATATTGATTCTCCAGCTTCTCCAGCACATCTTCCAGCATCTCATCCTGACTCTCCAGCTCCTCTTCCAGCTTCTCCAGCATCTTTCACTTCATCCTTCCAATAAGCCTGGCTCTCCACCACTTGCAACGCATCTTTCACTGTGCTTGCCAACCATAGGAATAAAGGTAAGGAATTGTTATGTGTATTATTTATTGTCTACTAGGACTGCATTAGTGTTGATACACTATTGTATAGGGTAAAGGAATTTGTATGTATAGGGTACAGTAATTTATGAATGGTGAGGGACTACTTTCTCCTTTTTTAAAAGTATATTATACATAATCTATGAATGGTGAGGGACTGTTTTCTCATTTTTTAAAAGTATATTATACATATACATTATGTATGTATGTTTGTATGGATGTATGTATATACGTACAGTATGTTATGTATTTTATGTCTTACTTGGAAAATCAACTTACGTTGCTTCGTACAAACAGAACTCATCAGTATCTTAAGAACCTCCTAATACAGAAACTATTTTATTGAACATTTCTAAACAAAAACACTTCCAATCAAGTTCCTGAAATTAACTAAACATTTATGTTTATTATATGAAACGGAACTTTTCATAGATAATCTAATAGATAATTTTCTCAACCATTGTATTTTGCTCATAAAGTTAGTTTTGAGAAAAAGATAATTCAACTGACCTCTCTAAATGATGTCCGGTATCATTCCATCCTATCCTTTCATACTGTGGGTTGATCAGCGTTGAGATGAATTCAAGCATATTCTTATGGGCCGGATAATTAAAAAGGAGATCCACCCAAGAGAAGAGATGACGCAATGCTGTGTGCCACGGTATATATCGAGTTTCATTGGACAGATACAAACTCAGCTTCAAGGCCACAGTTGCATTAATTGTCCCAGCCCTGGTGATACAATAACAATCAGTGAAAACTTAGTAAATATAATGACTACACTATACTATAATTCAGTTAATCCCACTTAAATTATCTATCAAAATACAAATGAACTTGTTAGAGATTTCATTCATTAATATCTTTTACAATCTGCAGACTGTAATTAACCATTAAAGCATCAACTTAACATTGATCTAACCTATGGCATTGAAATAAAAAGTAAATGATTTAGTAAGAAATAAAAGTCAAATACAGTATCTTAAAAGGTGACTTGGAAACGCAAAAGCGAATAAGATATACCTTTACCCAAGTTTCAACTTTTAAGCAAAGGGTTCTGCAAAAGCTTTAAATATCTTTAAAGAATATGCAAAGTTTGTACCAGTTCAAAGAATAGACTTTAGTAATTTCAAGAGCATAAAATACAGAGAGAAATGTAAACTACTGAAATATGTCTACTGTATTATGATAGTCATTATGGCACATAATAATTTAAATACTTTTGTAAAACTGAGAAAAGTACCATTACCTACGAAATAATTTGAAACATGCTATACATTGCTACAAGTATGCAGAGATGAAAACACTGATGTTCCATATTACTGAACATTATTTAAATATTCCATTCGTACAAATAAATCACTTGGCTTAATTATAATCCAACCAAGAAAAAAATAAGAAGATACATGGTTTCAAGTTTCCAGTCTATTTGACTTCATAAGCATAGGAAAATGTGTCATCAGAAGCCTTATTTATAAGTGACAGATTTTTCGTATCATAAGATTAACAGCTGTGAGAAAATTCATATTAAATAAAAACTAAGAAAATATGAAAGAAAAAGACAAGTGCATTTACTTATTCATCAAGTTATTGATCATGAAAATTCCAATTGGTCATTAACTATTGATATCATTCATAATCAGTTTCAAATCCACAGATTTTATATAAAAACTTCTCTGCTCATGAGCAGTAATAACTGAAGTCATGCAAGGGATTATATCACTGATATATGACACCAACAGTCAAAGACTAAATGCTTTGCACATGCATACAGTGGTACCTACAATCTCTACATGCACACTAATGACAAAAACAGTAATCATACGTCTGATAAGAAAGATTGCTGACCTGACCTGAAACACTTTCATAAAACTATTGTAAAAGGACACACTCAAAATAGTTTGTTAGTACAGATTACTAATGTAACAGTAAGTGTACGGTATATAAACTGAGTGGTGTTAGACCTTGACATATCCAAACTTCATAACTAAAAACAAAAATTTCTGAAACACAATGGGTGGCTTATTTTGCTGCATATTATATTAAATTAGAAACTGATAAATACACACACTGCACTTCTCTCATATTTTCCCTTCTATATATAGAGAAAAGTACCCTACCATTAATTTTTTTATACAGGTACTAATGAGTATAACCAAAAGCCTTTATCGCCGCAAAAAATAAAGGTATTAGCCTAAGTAGTTTTTTAATATAATCGAATTACATCACAACAGACTGTTTACATGCAATATATACTATACACAACAAACACACACACACATTTACATAAATATATATATATATATATATATATATATATATATATATATATATATATATATAGATATGGACATATATATATATATATATATATATATATATATATATATATATATATATATATATATATATATATATATTGTGTGTGTGTATACCATACAATGAATGGCATTTTCACTTCTAGGAAACTTCATATTTACTAGAAAGGTGATAAAAAACAAAAAAAATCAACAATTTGTATTGCATTTATCAAAATCAATCAAGCTTTATGGAAAGAGTTTTCCCATCACCAAGGTTAAAAACATTTGAACCGAATCACTTAATAGCTATTCCCTACCTTCTAGGGTCATTTTTCAGTCAATAACTATCCCCAATTCTAAATCACTCAACTGCACCTGTTCTTTTCATTCACATATTGCCTAATAATCTTTGCAGCTAATATTCTAATTACCCCGTAAGCAATCAGACTTTGAAACGTCTAAAACCTTTATTTTATAGTCTCGGATTTTATCTTACTCAATAAGTCACTTGCTTGTGTTGATTTTTGCTTTTGCGCTTTTGTGTTATGCGAATCATATTTTATTTCAGGTTATTTCTATGTATATTCATTTTGATTACTATATCTGTATTTTTGCCTTAGAGATATTAAAATTCATCTCATTTCAATATAGTTCTTATAATTCTTGACTTATAATTTATAATTTACTGATTTAACAGAATATTGTTTACTAGTGTACTCACACGCACCCCCATCTCACCAGGTATGATTACTCTCCCTCCCCCTAAACCTGAGGGATGGAAAGTGGTGAGTGTGACTGGAAAGATATATATATATATATATATATATATATATATATATATATATATATATATATATATATATATATATATATGAACATATATCACAGGAATTCGACAGGAATATGTACGGGGATTTATCATAAACTTTTAGTCTCTCTTGATAGCTCAGTCGGTATGGTCACTGCCAGCATGGTTTCCAGCCGTACAGGTGGTGGTTCGAATCCCCACCCGGCCAGAAGCTGTTACCATAAAATGAATTCCAAGTGGATATATATTCCCAAGATAGAATTCGGTATTAAATGCCATTCGTGGGTGATATTTAATATATATATATATATATATATATATATATATATATATATATATATATATATATATATATCTAAACACTTGCTCTTTATTGTATAAGGAAGATTAATATGTGCGTTCCTGTTTTTAACCCTGGTGACGGGAAAACAGTATCCCAAAAACTTGATTGATCGTAAAATAGTCAAAATGTTGAAGTTTATGCTTTCAATTACCTTTCATGCATATACATACATACTGTAACACACACACACACACACACACACATATATATATATATATATATATATACATATACGTATATATACGATATATATATTTATCTATCTATCTATCTATATATATATATATATATATATATATATATATATATATATATATATATATATATATATATATATATATATGTGTGTGTGTGTGTGTGTGTGTGTGTGGGTGTAGTGTATCTTAGCAATCCATTTCTTCTAATGGTTATATAAGCGGATAAGCAACCTGGTGGAGTATACGAGAACTTAAGGTGTGAAGGAAATGCCCCCCTAAATCTCGATGAATTCCCTGGTAGCTGGGTGACGGATTGGGTTTAAGACGACAGACTATATGTCTTTCCAGCTTCTACTCTTGATGCCTGACAGATAATCTTACTGCAATTAATATGGACCTGTGGGGGTCACTTGCCCTAGCTAGATAGGTACTGCACATCACAAGGAACTGGCTATCCTTTGATAAATTTAGCCAATGAATCCTCTATGGATTTAGTCAGTCTATGGAAAGAGAAAATTACAAATTGGCCTCCAGTCCCGGCACAGCAGGGTACTAAGAATCTCCAAGTTTATAAATACTAAAGAAAACTTAAGAACTGGTAATTGGAATGTTAAAACCATGAGTCTGATTGGGAAGTTACAGCAAAATGAGAATGAATTTATGAAATACAGTTTGGATGAATAAAGAAATCTTAGACCAAGGAAATATATATATATATATATATATATATATATATATATATATATATATATATATATATATATATATATATATATATATATATATACAGGAAGGACAGATGGGGCTGGAAGAGAAGGGGTAGGAATGATGATGACACCAAGAGCAGAAAAGGTACCTGTAAATAGTGGATTGCTACTAGGCAAAGTTTAAATAAAAGCAGTGCAATATGAGTATCATAGTTTGCCATATACCAACAAATAATTCCTCTGAAGAAAGGAAAAATGAATACTAGGATGACCTGTAGAGTGGAATATATGAGATCCCAGAGAGAAATATGAAAATTGTGATTGGTGACTTCAATACTAAAGTTGGAAGGAATAATCAAGAGAATGTGCTGAGTGTTGCAAGTCTTGGTGAAGTTCCAAATGAAAATGGAGCACATTTCATAAGTTTCTGCTCAACAAATAATCTTGTCAGTGGAGGTACAGTCAGCCCTCGTATATCGTGGTTTTTGTTTCGTGGTTTCAGATTTACATAACCAAGAATAAAGCAATACCTATTGAATAAAAATTCTAATATTCACGAGAAAATTCACGCTGCATGATGATTTCAAATACATCGCGCTCCTTTGAACTAGGTATAATTCGCGCCACTCCCTTCTGCTCGCCCAGCTCATTTCAGCTCCTGCGTCTGACTTGGCCTCACTCTTCTCCCAGCCAGCTCGTGTGTACCCCGTCTCACCGCAGCCTTCTAACCCACTAATGTATTTTGCCCTACTTTATTTTGCCTTTGCTAACCCTTTTCTTGAAGATCATAGCCCCCAAGCATGCTGCTGCTACTTCTGCTGAAGGGACTACCAAAAGGCAGTGGAAGGTTATGGCCCTTGAAGAAAAGGTGAAAGTGCTTGACAAGTGGAAGGATGGGATGAAGTACACTGCTGTTGAGAGACTCTTCGGAGTCAACGAAAGTACCCCGAAAAGAGCTGCATTAGCTGTGAGTGCCCCTCACATTGCTAAAATTGCGTCAAGAGTGAGGGAGTAGGGCATGATGAAGATGGAGAATGCCCTTTTTATTGATTCAGGACCGGAATCGCAAAGGCATAGGAAACAACTCACTTGGCATCCGGGAGAAGGCCAAGTCTCTCCACCGCCGTTTCCCGGAGGATGACCCGCAGCCGTCGACCAGTCAAGGTGCCGCAACCCCAAAAATGCCTTTCCAACCCAGCAAGGGCTGGCTTAATAACATTTAAAAAGCATTTTGGGTTAAAGAATGTCAAGATTTCTGAGAAGTCAGTCTCTGCGAACTATGAGACAGCAGAAAGTTTCCTGGATGAGCTTAAGAAGCTCATCGTTGAGAAGGGGTATGCCTCAGACCAAGTCCGGAACATGAATGAAACTGGTAAGTTTATGAACATTTTATATTTAAAATTCCTATGTTCTGCAGCCTGTTACTTTACGTAGTAAATTTGTTAAAATCTTGTTAAATATTAGCTTATATGTTTGCATTACATAAATGTACGTAGATATTTTTGCCAAGTTTGAATTATTTTTCAGCAACCTTCTCTTACTGTACAAAATTTTACAGTATTTGACTTATTATTTAAATCTTTGCATATTGAGTGTGCGTGATTGTTCAAATCTTGTTTTAATTTCCCTAACCTAGAGACACGTGAGTGACTAGGTGCGTTCGGTACGGTTGCACAAATCTATAATTTGGCCATTCTGAATTATTTTTGGTACTTTCATGCACAACATTTGGTTTAATATTTAAATCTTTGCATTTTAAGTGTGTGTGAATGTTCAAATCTTGTTTAATATCACTAACGTAGAGACACGTGTCTGCCATAGGTGCATTTGGTACAGTCAAACCTCTAGCTACGAAAGAATCGGCTTACGAAATTTTCACTTCACGAAAGGAGATGCAAAGAATTTTACGACTCGGATCACAAAAATGTTTTGTACTACGAAGAGCGGTATGGAGCGGCAGCCCGACCAAATCCGAGAAGGATTTTAAAATTCGTGCGCTGCCAGCTCGTAAACTTGCTATCATCCTCCTGTGTTCCCATTGGCTATCACCCTACTCAGACTTACCACAACGAGATCCTGCTCTCCTATTGGTCGGCATCTACTGTACTGTATCTCATCGTGCATTTACGCATCGGCGTTCCTATGTCTTCTTGTTCCGGCAACGGTATCATATGCATTGACTTAGTGTTTGTGATTTTGCTTTTGTAACAATTTTACAGTACGTACTGTTATCGTGTGTGATACTTACGATACATCATTAGCCATGGGTTCCAAGAAAGTCGCTGATGTCAATGGAAAGAAGAGGATGATGTTTTCCATAGAGATGTAGATAGAAATAATCAAGAAATACGAGGCTGGCATGCGGTTAATTGTGCTCAGGAAAATTTTAAGAAGCAGTCTGAAACAAGCTTCTTTGGACGAATATTTTATTAAGAGGCCTTTGGTAGAAGCAGGCCAAGCGCCAGCTAAGGAACGAAAGTGGCAGTGATGAAGAAAATACGTAGTGTAACTAAATTTAGAAAATAGAAAATGTAAAGTAAAAAAAAAGGAAAAAAAAAGATATTCTATTTTAAGTTTATCGTAAAGTAAAGTGTTAATACTTCCTGTCATTTGTAGATGCGTTTCCTAAAATTAAGTGTTAATGTTTTCTGTCATTTACAAATCTTTTTAGTAAAGTTAAGTGTTTACGTTTTCTGCCACTTGTACGTAAACGTTTTCCGCCATTTTCCTTTTATCAAACAACTCAATACCATAAAAATGCTTCTGTTCACGATTACTAATTATGATTGCATACTTTTTCCCAAGCTATTGAAAATACTGTAAATATGTACATATCACTGCACAGTCAACGGTTATAAATATCGGATTCCATACAGAGACTGGGCATGAGATGACGCATGAGTTGCGCCATGCTTCAATATTCCTGTGCAGAAATTCGTATGAAAATGGTTAATAGTCTTTGTATGAAATAAGTTCTGCTCTGTACACTTAGTAGACTGTACTGCTGCAATCTTAAATTGTGCACTACTGTACAGTATATTTTGATATGTTATTACACTACAGTACTGATTTGTTTGTACTGCATCGTAGTTTTGTTTTTTGTTTACAAAAGTACGGTTCAGAATGTGAGTTACTGAACAAGTCCATCCAGGCACTCATACCTACTGTACTGTGCCATACTTTTGTATTTTCTGTTATTTTCTGCACCTGTACACGATTAATGTACACGTGGTAATCATTATATTTTTTTCCAGGTATACTGTACATACTGTACCAACAAATACAGGCTAGACTGTACCTTAGATGTGTACGATGTTGGATTACCAACAGTAACCCATACTGTGCAAGAGAGACTTCATAAATATCGACAGCAATGCTGCTTAGAACTCCAAAACAGTGGTTAGTGGTCTCGACACTTACCCTTACACATACACTATGTATTTATTGTAAACTAAGCTTAAATTTTTATATGTAGGTTATAGAAAGTTAAAGAGTATTTCTCCACTAAAATATACAGTTTTTTATTAACTTACTTTCAGTATTGTATTTATTTATGCTTCGTTATCACTATAAATGTTACGTGCATACCTATTGCCTACCTGTGTGGTGAGTTGTCAAATGTTAGTCGAGTCGTCTGAATGAAAACAGCCAACTGTTATAGTAATAGTATACTGTACTGCACACTACACTACAATATTAGCTAGTTTTACATTACTAGATAGGAACAACAGCGGTTTCTTATATTGTACAGTACAGTGAGTGTAAGATGTCTATGTACAGGGTAAAAATTATACAGTACAGGCAGTTTCCTACTGTGCTGTAGCCTTGCAGTATCCTGTATATAGTATACATGTGTGCACATGTCAATGTACATATAATTATAATCTGTGATAGAACCTATATAAAAACAATATTAGGCAGTATTTAGTGTGTTAAATCATCCGCTCGGGCCACCGCTAGTGGCATGGGGCCATAACTTGTTGAATTATGAGTTGCCCACCCTAGTGGAACACTTAGTTGTGATATTTACCATATTGCACCTGTCTCCATTACCTAACCCCGATGATAAACGAGGGGTGACACGACTCTTTTCCGGCACAAGGACATCCACAAATATACATTGACTTCACCATGTGGCAATTACAAAAATCTAATAGATCACATTGCCATCAATAAAGAGAGAAGAAGGACTCTGAGAAATGTAAGAAGCTATAGAGATGCAGATATTGGTAGTGATCGCCAGCTCCTCCTTTCCAGACTGAAATTAAAACTGAAAGCACCCAAGAGAAATGTAGATAGAATACCTAGGTTTGATACAACTAAGCTTTTAAAAGATGAGCAGAGAGAAACCTTTGCAATTGAATGTAGGATTCGATTTGCAGTCTTAAAGAGACAAAGAGCAGACAACTAATGAAGAATGGTGTGATATTAAGAACATATATCAGTCAATTAGTAGTGAAGTTTTGGGACATGCAGTCACAAGGGGAAAACCATGGATATCAAGCGAATACTTGAGATACTATAAAAAGGAGACAATGATAGAAATTGATTGTTGAAAGCTTTTGAGGAAGTAATGAAAATTACAAGGTAGAATATGCTAAGTGTTCCAGTATTGATAGCGAGGTGAAAAGAAAAGCCAGGAATGACTGGAGAGAATATTTAGACAAGAAAGCATATGAGGTTGACAAAGCTATGAATTCAGGGAGTGGCTATGGCGTATGAATTGCTTATAGAATTATTAATAAAATCTTTACTGGGGCAAAGAAGAAAACGCATATACCCATCAAAAGGAGAAATTTATTTATTATAACAGCAGAAGAAAGGCAACGCTGGATGGAGCACTTTAATGAGGTCAGGAATAGGAGATATGAAGGGAGTAATTTGATTGATATACCTGAAGCTGTAGAATACCTTGTTGGACCCATGAATGAATTCAGTGTTTTTGAAGTCGAAGCTTTCGTTAAAAGACTAAGAGATGGAAAACCCCTGGATACGATGGAATAACTGCCGAAATGATATTGGCCGTATACTCCCAGAATACTTACAAGATTATTTTGTAGAATGTGGCATGAAGAGGCAAAGCCTGATGAATAGGAGCTATGAGAGTTGGTGAAAATGACAAAAAAAAAGGAGATCTGACTGATAGCAATAATTAGATAGGCATATAGAAATCCAGTTTTGATGGTATTAGTGGACTACAAAAAAAGCCTTTGATAGTGTGTCCAGCCAATTTTGTGGAAGGTCCTGTGTCATTATGGAGTTCCTCTTAAATATGTAAATTCTATTAGGTCTGTTCATGAGCATAGCAAGTGTGGAGTAAATTTTAGTGGAGTCCTATCATATGAATTTCCAGTAAACAGTGGAGTACACCAAGGGAATGTGGTGTCCCCTTTGTTGTTTATCCTCCTCATGGATTTTGTAGGATTTTTGAGGATGGTAGAGAAGGATTGGACTGGATTGGTAACATGAAATTAGCTGACCTAGAGTATGATGATGACTCTGTCCTTATTACTTGAACACCACAGGGCTTTACAAGCCCTGTGGTGTTCAAGTAATAAGAATGCATGAAATATCTCAAGAGGTTGGGTTCAAGATAAATAGAAAAAAAGACTGAGATGATGAGAACAGAATATGCAATGAAAGATGAAATATCATAAGGAGAAAACATTAATGAGATGGAAACATTTAAATATTTAGGAACTATGATCAGATAACGGTCAGATTAAGTAAAATATGGAAATCAAATCGCCTGAAATTGCACATAAAAATCAGAATATATATCAGTTTAGTGAGATTGGTGTTACTGTATGGATATGAGTCGTGGTATAACAATGAAACATTATCCATCAGAGTTTGATGATTTGAGAACAAAGCCATCAGAGGAATATTGGGAGTTGAACTGCAGAACAGGATTAGAAATGAAACAATATGAGAGATCACTCGAGTGTCATTTGTGGATGAGATCATGGTAACGGGTAGATAGAGATGGTTTGGGCATGCTCTTTGCACTCCTCGAGAGAGATTAGTTCACCAAACTTTCAACTAGGCTCCACAAGGCACTAAAAGAGTTGGAAGACCCAGGACCACAATGTTGAGGACTATGAAGCGTGAAGTAGGAGATGATGAATGGAGAAGTATTGATTTAAAAGCTCAGAATAGAGACTGGTGAAATCTAACTGAGGCCCTTTGCGTCTGTAGGAGTAGGAGGAGATGATGATGATGATGATATATATATATATATATATATATATATATATATATATATATATATATATATATATATATATGTATGTATATATATATATATATATATATATATATATATATATACATATATATATATATATATATATATATATATATATATGTGTGTGTGTGTGTGTGTGTGCGTGTGCGTGTGCGTGTGCGTGTGCGTGTGCGTGTGCGTGCACGCGCATGTGTTTGTGGGCACAATAAACGTGATGCCCTGAAGCAAAAGAACCATGGGAAAATAAAATAGAAAATATAACATTAAGTCCTGACCAATTTCGTGTCACTTCTTCAGAGAAGTGATTTATTCTTATTATTATTACTATTATCATTATCATATATATAATTCCTTTTATATACATACATACATACATATATATATATATATATATATATATATATATATATATATATATATATATATATATATATGTATATATATATTTGAAATTTCATCGATGGATTACGCTATATTTATAGGGATGGTAGAGTGATATACCTATGCATTTCAAATAAATAACGTTAGAAGTTAATGCATGTAATATCAAACACACGCTTAATATTTATTTCACTTTCTTGTGGAGATGTGTGAAGCAGAGAAAACAAGCTCAGCCATCGTCACAAAAGGAAAAGAAACTATTAGCAACACAATGAAGTTTCTGGATGCAGTGTCCCCATGTTGTCAGGTGGAAGTTGACACTAATATTTGTATACATCAGTGATGCAATGACTGATAGGAGAAAGTCTATTATCATTAAGTCCAATGACACAGACATGCTAGTAATAGCAAATGTGTAGCCATCCTTACAGGAAACGGGTCTTGACAAAACGTGGATTTCCTCTGGCCAAGGAGCCAAGACTCAATGGATTCCTGTCCACATGGTAGTTTCTGCAATAGAGCTTGAGAAAAATAAAGGTATCCCATACTTTCATGCTTCCCATGGATGTGACATTGTGTATGCCTTCTGCTGGAAAGGGAAGAAATCTGCATAGTATACTTGAAACATATTTGATGATGTTTCTTAACCATTCACTAATCTCAGCCAGCATCCAACATTGATTCGAGACCTTGACCTACAGGGGTTGGAGATCCATTGTCCTCATGCACAACAGATTAAGCGCAGCTGCTAGTATGGAGGAAGCAAAACTAGATCTCTTCACCAGCAAACAGAGGCTATACAACTCTATTCCATCATAGGGTCATAGGGTAAAATTCTTGACTGGGCACAAATATCTTTTGTTAAAGGAATATCCATATGGGTATGAGATTCCATGGCAGAGTTTAAATTCGATATTAAAGGGTATTTATGATTTATTTGAAAAAATAAAAACACATACAGTACATATGTATGTATGTATGCATGTTTGTATATACATAAACCTGCAAAAATTTATGGTCGAGAAGTTTTCTATCCTCATTTGAGCTAGGCAAAGGGTGTGGATTTAACTTTTATTCCTAATGCCTTTATATGGCACACATAGTATGGTATCTTGTGATAAATATTAATAGGGGAGATAAAGGAAACGTGAGTAACCGAAAAATATCAATCATATTTTTGGCCGTAATTTTATTTTCCATAACCAAACTAGGGCTTATTTACAAGAGGGGGGGGGGAGGGTAATCGCATGAAGTTTTCCACCCCTATGAATGGAGCTTCCTGCTTCTCATATCTACTATGAAATGGGTATTGGAGGGAGAAGAGGGCTACTCGATTTAATCTTTGCATAAAATATGCGATTTTCTTTTCCTACCCCTCTGCGTTATGATTAAGCCCCAGCTTTCAACTATTATATAGTTTGGGAAAAGAGTATGAGTAAGTTATGTCCTCCTTTCCTTACCCTTCGATTCGTATTTTTCTGTCTGAGCCTGTGAATAGTGGTTTTCACACGCCCTGATGTATACACGACACCCACGAGGTGCTCACGCGAGGGTAGTAACCTCTGCATTCCATGCTTTTATCTTTCTCTGGTATATTTAGAAGATTTATATCAGAAAAGTGTAAAGGACTCTTTTCACCGGGCGTCACAGGTCTCTCCCCAGAAATAGACTTTTCCTTCGTCAAAATCCCTTTTTAAGCATCAGATTTCGACTGGTATGTAATTATGAAAAAGGTATGAACAAATTATGGCCACTTTTTCCTTAACCTTCAATTCATCAGAAGGTAACTATCTACTTGAGAGTTAGGTGAAGGGGTTAGCCTTATACATGTTTCTTTTCTTTTATATATATATATATATACATATGTATATATATATATATATATATACATATATATATATATATATATATATATATATATATATATATATATATATATATATATATACACACACTTCAATACTAGTAAGGTCATTTGGGGAGAGGGAAGGTATGCTCCTCTCTTTGGAGATATTAACAAATCAATGTTTTCAATTTTGACTTTTGAATTACAGAGTGAAATTACGGCTAAATGTAACCATGTTGGGTGTAATAACCTGTTCAACCCTAAGTGGTGTTATGCAGCTTGAGGTAGGGCTTGCAACCTTATAAATGGCCTTATCTGGATGCAATGGGTTAATTTTTCTTAGGAAAAGGGATCCAGGGGTTTTAATCTTACCTTCGACAATGTGGAATTTGACGTTACTCTGTTTCCTCATTAGTGTTGAAGTATTAAGGAACAATTTCTCAGGAAATGCACCCCATCTTACCACTAAAGTGGTGGTCTAGATGAGACAAGTCTGCCCTTAACAGCTTGGCAGAGGCAGTGCAAGCATCTTGGAGGTTTTTTCTTGACC
Organism: Palaemon carinicauda; assembly: GCF_036898095.1. NCBI lineage: Eukaryota > Metazoa > Arthropoda > Malacostraca > Decapoda > Palaemonidae > Palaemon > Palaemon carinicauda. The sequence goes on along the minus strand of NC_090725.1, from coordinate 208,845,177 downwards.
ACAGAAAGCTTGATGCTTCGGTGGTCCGAATGACATTGCCAGTCCAAAAACATTCATCTTGGTCAAAATGGTATTAGAATCGATAGAAGACATGTTGCTAAAAGGCGACTTCACCTTGTCCAAAGTATGTATAGTAATCCCCTTTTTACAGGTTTACCCTAAAGAGTATGAAGGATTCATGGCACTTGAATATTTTTGTGGATTTTCTACCCAAAAAAATGAGAGGCTCAAGTGGGTACCGACTGCAGAATTTATTGCTCAACTGACTTAATTTAATCTGGTGTCTATTATGTCTTCTCTGGAAGTGGGTGCTCGATTGGATCTAAGATGGCCAACTCAGCAATGGCAAAATTGTTGTGAAAAACTACTTATGAGACTACAAAACAATGTCAAAGCAAAATTTGAGGGAAGGCTGCATGTAGATAAAGTCAAAGATAACATACATACAGTTAACACCAGTATCAGTTCAAGATGCAACCCGTGAAAAGACCAGCATCACACTCTCATCCCAAGCCTCTCCAGTCCATAACCAAGTTCCCTAAAGACAAATAAAGGCAGCACCATCATCCTGCTTATGTATAGATCCAAAGCCCAGGAAATTTGGGATTTTTTTCATAGGAATAAGAACAACAGAAAGTAAATCAAGGGAAGCTGGGATGCTGGTCAGTCTCACAGAGGTGAAGGACCACAACAGGGAATGACCTAAGGTTGGGGTTGTGTCCATCATTTTCTGGAACAGACCTTTTCTCAGTGGAGATGGAACATCGTTTCAAAGGGTCTGGGCTGGCCATGGCTCTCTAAACCCCCACGCCACCAATTCTATCAAGTCAAAACCCAGGAACTCGTCTCCTGTCTGCAAAATGCTGAAATAAGGAGCCATAAAGCAAAGTTCCTAAAATTCCAGGGAAGACTATTACAGAGTACTAAAGACAGACTAGCCCAACAGAAGAGTGATCCTTGATCTATTCTGTCTTAACAAATACATCAGATATAACACATTCAAAACGAAGACCATTATACATGGCCGTCAATTACTATACCGAGGCGCTTGGATCTATGCTATGGACCTAAAAGACTTTTATTGGCACGTCCCTATAGCTCCTCACTTTAAACTCTACCTAGGGTTTTGGCTCGGGAGCGGTTTACTCGTGTTGAAAGTGATGCTTTTCGGCCTCAATATAGCCCAAAGGGTGTTAAAAACTAGCAAAAGTCAGTGATCAAAATCATTTGGTTGCAAAGAATTCAAACCATAGCTTCTCTGGATGATTGCTTCGTCTGAACAGACAGAAAAATTCTGCCTCATAAATTGAATCTTGTAAGTATTTTAGGACCTAGTTTCGTGATAAATTTCACAAAATCAAGACTAGTCCAAAGAAGGATATTACAGTGGCAAGGTCTTCATTGGCATATATCAATACCAACTCTAAGCCGGCCAAAATCATCTCCATAAAGAATTTTTTGCAAGGTCAATTCGTTTCTTTGGAGTCTCTCCTACAAATAACAACAGGGAAAGGTCTTGGGCCTCCTTTAGTTTGCTTGACTAGTCAACCCAGTTTTGAAGAACATGTTGAACTGGGTGTGGAGATAGCACTTCAGAAGGGGTTTTGAGACAATCAACCCCAATTTTCCAATTTCTGCAACAGAATTCTCAGACCTTGGACCTCACCAAAGGCCTTCTTCATATCGGCCCTGTTGGTATCTCTCCCGATATCAATCATCATTCATATAGATTCATTCAAGTTGGGTTGGGGAGGCCATTCAGAGGAGACCTAGATGTTCGGGAAGTGGATCGCTCAATTTACAGTATGTCATATAAATGTGTTAAAACTGATAGCAGGTTTTCGGCGTTAAAGAGGCTCAATTTAAGAAAGAACTCTCATATCAAGATGTTGATTGACAACCAAGGAACAGTTTTTTGTCACAGGAGATGAGGATCTTGCTCGAGAATTCTCAATGCAGTGATTCTCACAATTATGAACCACCTTTAGGAGAGAGGTTTTTTCCTCTACCCCCTATCTGATCAACCTTTAGGGTTCACTCAACCCTCTACCCGATCAACCTTTAGGGTTCACTCAATGTGGCAGTGGATGGTGTATCCAGATAGATATCCCTGGTAACAGAGACGACCTTAGATTAGGGTTCCTTCAAAGAGATCTTCCACGATAATTCTGAATTGCTTAGTGGACCTGTTTGCAATGAAAGGGAACCACAAGCTTCCACTGTATATAGTCCCGAATGTAGATTCTCAGGCAGTAGACAGAGATGCCTTGAACCTGGACTGGAACTGATGGTCCTTGATTCATATGTTTTCTCTGTATATTATTTTGGAGGATATGAATATTCGCCAGGGCTTCTTAGGGACAACGTGCTTGTAGCTCCACATTAGTTGAACAGACCTTGGTTTCCACTGCTCCAACGTTTGAAACCGAGGTTACATCCTCTTCAATCAGCCCAACTATATTAGAGAGCAGGGAGTTGGAATATCTTCACTTCTCCCTTTCCGACCCAGAACCTTCACTCTTGGATTTTGATTTACGTATACGCGGCAGGGAATGATCAGCATACAACTCAACATATTTTATGAGCAGTTAGAGCTTGTCTTCAAACAGACAATACCATCGATGGTCTACCTGAGTGATGGGTTGCCATTCCAGTTAAATAAGGAATTTTTGGATATCTTTTTTGGTCACCTCTTTGCTTCTGTTTTTTTTTTTTTTTCTTTTTTTTTTTTTGCTAATATGCAATTTCAGGCCATCAAAAGCTTTACAGATTGGTTTAGGTATACTGTAAGGTGTTTATAAGACACTACCTGCAACAAATTCAAGTATTTCAAAATCCATGTGTGGTACTTGGCTCATTCATGGCACCTGTAAAGGTTAATTGGATAGAAGAGGGAGCCATTCAACCTGTTCCTTCTGTATATACACCATGCCAAACTTTTTACTTCGTCTTTTCACCAATACAGATATGAATTGGACATTTCCTTAGTTGTACAGTAGATGATTATACAAGTCTACTCTAGTGCTGCAGATGATTATACAAGCCTACTCTAGTAATGCTCTGGTAATATTAGTCCTTGGAACTAACAGCAAAATAACCACAAAAGGTGTATTGAAAAAAAAAGAAGCTATATATGGGGGGATGCTATTAGATCTCCAAGACCATCCCTCCTTCCTAGTCTTGTGTAGGAAAGGGGAACATATGAACCCTACTTCAAATATGGAAGATGGCCACTGGGCACAAACAAAGCACTCGGGTAGTATTGTCTCCAGTATTAGTATTAGTTACGGGTGATGGCAGGTTCAGGGTTGCCAGACAAATTTCAGCATTAGAGGTGGTGTGATTGGTTCAAGAGTGCCTGAATCAATGGGTTTCCTTTATACACACCTAGTACTTGCTTTGTACTTTGAAACACTGGCTCTAGAGTGAGGGAGGCAATATTTCTCTGGAATTTTAAGTCGTATTGGATTCACTGTTCTAGCCTTTCACAGAAAGGTCCATGTAGACCACACATCACCTCCCCAAAATTAGGTTTTTCTTTCATCAAAACTCCTTTTATACATTGATAGAATTGGTGGGCCAAGTGTCATTGCCTACCTCACTTTACATTTCATATATTCATTATATGAATACTGTAATATTATATTGTTAATACACACATATACACACACACACACACACACACACACATATATATATATATATATATATATATATATATATATATATATATATATATATATATATATATAGAATTTATAATTCTTCTTCATATAAACAATTAGCCTAGTTTAAATTCTTATTCTTTTTCATAAGTTTTAACCTTTTGTAGCCTCGTTTTTCAATCAAGTTATTCCACTCCTATTCTCTCAATGACCTATATACAGAGTTGAGTGGAAGTGTGGTTCCTTGGGGATGAGACAGCTAGGGCCCCCTCAAGGATACTAAAAAACTAATATTTTCAAACATGAATCTTTGTATTACAGTTGAGTGAAATTAATGTTAGTTGTAATTCCGGTTGGGTACAGTAACCCGGCCAACCCTAGGTGATGCCATGCTTCATGTTGCTATTGTTGTATCTGTTGTGCTTCTTAGGGTAGAGTTTATGACCCTGAAAGTTGCCTTATCTGCAGGTAATGGGTATATACTGATAAGAAGGGTTCATTAGAAGCAGGCTTGAGAGGTCATGCAGTTTTTCTCCTTTCCCTGTGGTGAAAGGTTTTGCCAAGATTTTGATTTACTCACAGCATTTACCAAGTAAGAAACACCAGAATCTCATCTGCCCAAAGGCAATAGATACAGCAGTAAGAGGTTATGGTAAAGGGGTCGTGATGGACAAGGCCCCAAACAGAGTATAAGATTTTGGGTTGGAGGATGATCTATACCCTAAAGAGGAGGTGATTTTACTCTAGGGTCCCTCAGAGGAGACTACAGCATCCCAGAGTGCCCAACCTTTGGGTGCTCCCTCTGAGTTTGGCCAGCTTGCTACCTCAGCTCCATTTCAGATTTCTGCTAGGCAGGTTATGGTTCTTTCTGGGTTCAGTCAGCTTGCGACTCTGGTGGACGCCTTGGTTATTGCCTAAATAGTTGGGGGCATCAATCTGCTACCTTTATGGTGGTTCTATTCAAGGACCTACCAATCCCAAGAGTTCTTGTGTTCCTCCTGCTCCCTCCTCCTTCATGCCTGAGGGCTTTACAGGTTTAAGATAAAACTCTAGTGGGAATGGAATCTCCTGATTCCTTTTGTCTGGGTTTTGAGGTGATGGGGGAGGAGCTAGTGAGTTGGTTTTTATTATGGATGTCGCCCTCATTCGAACACATTTTGTTGTAGAAGTTTTCATATTCCCCCGGATGAGGCGTAATTATGTTACTTTCCCTCACTTGCATTGACGTATCAAGGAACCATCCCCTAAGGTGTGTCTCTAACTTACGCTCAAGGAGGTGTTACTGGTGATGCACAAGTCTGCTCTTAATAATCTGGGAGAGGTAGTCTCAGATGCTAGGGAGAGGGGTTGCTACTCAATCACAGCCTTTTAGAGGAAACTGTAGTTGGTATGAAAGTAGTAACAGGCCAGATGACACCCTTCTTGGCCAAAATGATCAAAATGGGGCTGGAATCTATGGGGGATGTGTTGCTGAAAGAGGATTCCATCCTCTCCAAAAACTATAATCTATTTCTAGGCTTAAGGTCTTTATATCCAAGAAGTAGGAGACTCGTGTTTCTATAAATCAAGTGGGTGATGGTTTCCCCTCTATTCCAGTAACTTAGGACAGAAGAGTTTACTGCTGGGTAGACGTTTTTTTTAATCTGGTGTTTGTTATGTTCTGTCTTGAAGGGAGGGATGCAAGGGAATCTCAACACGCCAACCTGGCGAACATCAAGCTCCCGCCGTTCCACACAAAAACGTCTCGGTATGGCCGACCCGTGCAGACGTTCAATTTCGTATCGCGGGACTCTCCCGGGAGACCGACCTTGCCAACCTCATACTGTCAGCACTACCAGAAGATGTTTTTGACAGGTTGGCACAATGGATCGAGTCCCAGGCAGGTCGTCCATCATACACAGAACTTCGGGCAAAGCTTATAGAGCTCTACTCTCCGCCCGTACCTGAACGTGCCCACAGAATTTTTGACCTAATGCAGCAACCCCTTGGGGACCATTCTCTGTCAGAAGTATGGGAAGAATTGCAGAATTTAATTTTGCTCCCCGGCCGAGACGCAGACAGAAACAGAAGGAAGATCGACCTAGACAGAGAAATCTTCCTACGTCACCTTCCACCAGAAGTCAGGATCCAACTCCCGCAGCCCCACCAGCTGGAAACAGATGACCTCATCAGGAGAGCGCAGCATCTCTTCGACGCGGCTAGAGCTTTAAAGCTCGCCGCAACCAACACCATCAGCGATGTATCAGCCGAAGATTCCACCTCAGACCAAACCTGCGGTGCCATCACAAGGCAAAACTACCGCAACCACGAACTAACATGGTGTTTCTACCATAAAAGATTCGGTAAAGATGCAAGACGTTGCGTACCACCCTACTCATTTCCAAAAAACCGCTAAGGCGGCCATGCAAAGTGGCCGCAACCTTTGCCCCCACGCACATGGCCTTCTACATCAAAGACGGCCTATCAAACAAAAGATTCCTGGTAGATGCGGGGGCCACCCACTCCATATTGCCATCTACAAAAGCCGAAAAGAATCAACCAATTGACTCTTCAACAAGCCTTACAGCAGCCAACATCACACGTATAAAGAGTTACGGGACGAAACAGACGAAACTCTGCTTATTATAAAGGCCTTTTACTTGGAATTTTATCATCGCTGATGTTACAAACCCTATTCTGGGAGCAGATTTCCTAGGCCATCACGAACTCCTGGTCGACATCACCCAGGAAAGATTAATAGACATTGATTCATTCCAATCCACAGCCTTAACCCTGGGCCCTTCAATGCCCGCCGCTCACTCTGTTTCTACCCACGGATACAACATCCTCCGCAATGAATTCCCGGACATATTCAAGCCCGAGTTACGACTGACAACAGGAAAACCCGCTAGGCACGACATCTACCACCACATAACAACGAGGGGCCCGCCAACGCATGCAAACATCCGCCGCCTATCACCTAACAAATTCCACGACGCAAAACAGGCCTTTCGGGAGATGGAAAAAATGGGCGTATGCAGGAAGGCCTCCAGCCCATGGGCCTCCCCTCTCCATATGGTCAGGAAATCAGACGGGACATGGCGTCCGTGCGGAGATTACAGACGCCTTAACCTTATCACCACACCTGACCATTATCCTTTGCCGAACATCCAGAACCTCACCGGGGCCCTGAATGGGCCAAATATCTTCTCTAAAATGGATCTTTTAAAATCCTATTTTTAGATCTCTGACAACACAGACAACATTCTAAAGACGGTCATCATCAGCCCGTTCGGCACCTACGTCTTTGCATACTCCACTTTTGGTCTCAGGAACGCCGAGGCGACGTTCCAGCGTCTGATGGACAGCATCCTGGGGGACTTGCCATTTTGCTGCTGCTACGTAGACGACATCCTGATATTTTCAAAATCGCATGATGAATATCTTCAGCACGTTCGAACTGTTCTCCTTCGACTCCAGGACAACGGGCTAATCGTATGATTAGACAAGTGCACTTTCAGTGCCAATTCCATCGACTTCCTGGGCCACAAAATCTCCAACGAAGGCGTACGTCCCCTAACATCGAAAACCAACGCAATAGAAGAATTCCCACCACCAAAAACCATCAAAGAACTACAAGAATTCCTCGGAATGGTTAATTATTACAGGCGTTTTATCCCTAACATTATAGGTATCTCAGCGCTACTGTCCGATGTCCTAAAGGGTAAACCGGAAGTGTTGTCCTGGAACGCAGAGCAGCAGTCAGCATTCAAAAAGACGAAAGCAGCCCTCGCCAAAGCTACAACGTTGGCCTTTGTCACACCAGGAGCACCCCTGCAGCTGACCACCGACGCCAGCAACACAGCCTGTAGAGCCGCCTTAGAACAAGTGGTCAACGGCGCCCTGCATCCTATCGCCTTCTTCAGCAAAACACTCAACGGCGCCCAGCAAAAGTACAATACTTTCGACCGAGAGCTCCTTGCAGTCTACACAGCAGTAAAACACTTCAAGTACCTTTTAGAAGGTACCCTTTTCACCATTCGAACTGACCACCAACCACTTGTCCTCGCCTTCACAAAGACAGGTGACGCCAGGTCAGCCCGTCAACAGAGACACCTCGCCGCCATCCCAGAATTTGGATGCACACTCCAATATGTACCAGAGAAGAAAAATCCGGTGGTCGACGCCCTCTCCAGGATAGAAATAAACGCCATCCACCTCAGCGTTGACTACGAGGACCTGGCACATGAGCAACAACTCAACCCAGAAACTCCAGTCTACCGGACAGCAATCACGGCTATAAAATGGGAAGACGTCCCGTTAGGGTCATCCTCTGCGACGTCAGTACTGGCCGTCCCGGGCCCCTGGTACCCTCCTCTCGAAGAAAAGCCGTCTTCGATATAGTACACTCCCTCTCCCATCCCCTGGGCAGAACGACAGCAAGATTCAAATCCAGCAAATTCATCTGGCACAGGATGAGGAAGGACATCACCCGGTGGCCACGCAGCTGCATCAACTGCCAAACAAGCAAAATTTCTCGACACACAACATCAGAAATCGGGAACTTCAAGCAACCCATGAGACGTTTAGGCCACGTGCACAGCGACGTCGTTGGCCCCCTTTCCCGTTCCGGAGGGGACCATTTCCTGTTGACAGTCATCGACATGTCCACCCAGTGGATCAAAGCAACCCCCATTCAAGATTCATCAACACCCTCCTGTGTCAACGCCCTCCTTTCAAGTTGGATCAGCAGGTTCGGTGTTCCAGACGACATTACAACCGACAGGGGGCCGGCCTTCCTGGCAGATGTCTGGGGCGCCCTCACAAAATCACTTGGGATCACTGCCCACAGCACAACCTCCTACAACCCCGCTACCAACGGAATGGTCGAACAGGCCCATCGGTCCCTCAAAGCTTCCCTGATGGCCCGTTGCTCTGATGACAACTGGAAGGCCCAGTTACCCTGGGTCCTCCTAGGACTACGCACCGCCCCCAGATCCAACGGAGAACCATCATCAGCAGAAAAAGTTTATGGAGAAACCATAGCCATGCCAGGAGAATTTTTACCGGCGCCATCCAACGAAAGTGAGCAGACCTCGGAAAGAATCAGAACCGTCGTAAGCAAATTCACCGTGTCACCGAACTTTCAACGACACAACAAAAACGTTCATGCCGCAAGATCTATGGATGTGCGACTTCGTTTTCATCCGTGACGATGCTCACTGACCCCAACTAAGATGCCCATACAAAGGACCCTACCCGAGTCATCAACAGAAACCCCAAGGCATACTTTATACTCATCCATGGAAGAGAAGACTGGATCTCGATTAACAGGTTAAAGCCAGCATTCATTATTAATGACGAACAATTCATGGACAAAACAGGCCGTTGACCAAGGATACCTCCTCAACACAAGAAAGTGACGCATAATACAGCCACACCTCAGACAGTCGAGAACTCCAACCCACGACCACGGGGAGGAATCCTGTCAAAGAGAACACAATCAAAAAATAAACAAAATTCCCCACTACGACAGTCCAGGTCCGAAAGAACCCTGTACCCTCCAAGAAGATTCAGAAACAAAGACAGTAAACATATTTCCTCCCACTCAATTAAAAAATATATTTTTTCTTATATAAATCTGGAGTACTTGTACGGACACCTTCCGACAAGTGTGTTTCTATGTCTATAAACCCTTTGTATGTATTTCACGCAATTGTATTTAAATTCGAGATATTTTGTTTTGTATCTGTAAATGCGGAATTCTCCGCTCTTTCTTCTGATGTGATAATCAAATACGTACATTTTATACTAAGATTATTATTCAATAATTTTTGTACCAAAAGGAACAAAAATTTAAACCTAAGCCTGGCTAATCCGCCTCAGGCATTTTTTGTGCTACTTGTACGTCCGCACGTCTCGACGTAATCCAGGTCTCTCGTCAATAAATCATCAGTGTTGGAAACTGTCTCTCTGTACCCTCACAATATATATATATATATATATATATATATATATATATATATATGTATATATATATTTATATATAAATATATATATATATATATATATATATATATATCATCACCTCCTACACCTATTGACTCAAAGGGCCTCGCTTAAATTTCGCCAGTCATCTCTATCTTGAGCTTTTTATTCAATACTTCTCCATTCATCATCATTTACTTTGAGCTTCTTAGTCCTCAGCCATGTAGGCCTAGATCTTCTAACTCTTCTAGTGCCTTGTGGAGCCCAACTGAACGTTTGGTGAACTAAGCTCTCTAAGAGAGTGCGAAGAGCATGCCCAACGCATCTCCATCTACCCCTCATCATGATCCCATCCACATACGGCACTTGAGTAATTTTCTTTATAGTTTCATTTCTAATCCTGTCCTGCCATTTAACTCCCAATATCCTTCTGAGGGCTTTGTTCTCAAATCTACTAAATCTATTGGAAATTGTTTCATTGTCATAACATGACTCATGTCCATACAGTAACACCAAACTCACTAAACTGATATATAGTCTGATTTTTATGTGTAATTTCAGGCGATTTGATTCCCAAATTTTACTTAACCTAGTCATTGTCTGATTTGCTTTCTTCAATCTTTCACTAAACTCTAAATCTAAAGACACCGTTTTATAGATCACAGTTCCTAAATACTTTAATGATTCTACCTCATTAATCCTCTCTCCTTCCAATGATATTTCATCTTCCGTTGCACACTCCAATCTCATCATCTCTTTTTTCTATTTATCTTTAGCCCAACTCCTGTGATGTTTTATGCATTCTGGTAAACAAGCATTGCAAATCCTGTGATGTTCTGCTAACAAGGACAGCATCATCAGCATACTCTAGGTCTGCTGAATTCCTATTACCAATCCAGTCTAATCCTTCTCCACCATCTTCGACTGTTCTACGCATTACATGATCCCTGAGAAGGATAAACAACCTAGGTGACAACACATCCCCTTGGAGTACTCTGCTTTTCACCGGAAATTCATTTGATAGTACTTCACTAACATTAACCCTGCACTTGCTATACTCATTCACATATTTAGGATGAATTCCATAATAACGCACAACTCCATAAAATTGGCCGGTGCACACTATCAAAGTCCACAAATGCCATCAAAAGTGAATTTCTATACTCTACGCATTGCTGTACAACATCTCAAAATGAAAATTTGGTCACTGCAACTTCTACCTTTTCTAAAGCCTGCTTATTCATCTCTCAGGTTTTCATTAAACTTTCTCTCCAGTCTCTTTAGAATAAGCATATTATATATTTTCATAACAACTGACGTAAGTGTTATGCCTGTCATTACTGCAATCAGTCAGGTCTCCTTTTTTACTAATTTTTACCAACACTTCTAACTCCCATTCATCAGGCATTGCTCTCTCATGCCTCATTCTACAAAATAATCTTGTAAATAGTCTGGGAGTCACTTCATTTTCGGCCAATATCATCTCGGCAATTATTCCCTCATATCCAGGGGTTTTCCATCTCTTTAGTTTTTTGAGGATAGCTTCGACTTCAAACACACTAAATTCATTCATGGGCACATTAAGGTCTTCATCAGCTTCAGGTATATCAATCAAATTATTCCCTTCAAATATCCTATTCATAACCTCACTGAAGTGTTCTACCCAACGTTGTCTTTCTTCATCTTCTGTTGGTATAACGGATAAATCTCTCTTTTTGATGGGTATATGTTTCTTCTTTGCCCCAGTAAAGATTTCATTAATAATTCTATGAGTGATTCTTACACCATAGCCACTTCCTGAATTCATAGCTTTGTCAGCTTCATCTGCTTTACTGTCTAAATATTCTCTCCAGTCATTCCTGAGTTCTCTTTTGACCTCACTATCAATACTGGAATACTTAGCATGCTCTACCTTGTAATTTTCATTACTTCCTCTGAAAATTTCAACAATCAATTTTTGTCTTTGCCTCATTTTTATAGTATCCCAAGTATCATTTGATATCCATGGCTTCCACCTTGTAACTGCATGTCCCAAGTCTTCACTACCAACTCACTGATATATGTTCTTAATATCACACCATTCTTCATTAATTGTCTGCTCATTGTTTCTTAAAGTACTCTTCTTTTTAAAAGCTTAGTTGTATCAAACCTAGTTATTCCATCTACATTTCTGTTGGGTGCTTTCAGTTTTAATTTCAGTGGGGCAATGAGGAGCTGGTGATCACTACCAATATCTGCACTTCTATAGCTTCTTATATTTCTCAGAGTCCTCCTTCTCTCTTAATTAATGGCAATATGATCTATTTGGTTTTTGTAATTGCCACATGGTGAAGCCCATGTACTGTATATTTGTGGATGTCCTTGTGTTGAAAAAGAGTACCTCGAATGACAAGATTGTTTGCTGCACAGAAACTTATGAAATGTGCTCCATTTTCATTTGCAACTTCGCCAAAACCCTCGACACCCATCACATTCTCTATACATTGATTATTCCTTCCAACTTTAGCAGTGAAGTCACCAATCACAATTTTCATATCTCTCTGGGATCTCATCTATTACACCCTGCAGCTCTTCGTAGTATTCACCTTTCCTTTCTTCAGGGAAATCATTTGTTGGAGCATAGCAAACTACAATACTCATATTGCACCGGTTTGATTTTAACTTTTCTAGTAATAGTCTACTATTTACAGCTCTCCACTTGGTTAATGCCTTTTCTGCTCTTGGTGTCATCATTATTCCTACCATTTCTCTTACAACTCCACCTGATCTTCCTGAGTGTATGTATATATATATATATATATATATATATATATATATATATATATATATATATATATATATATATATACATTATATATATATATATATATATATATATATATATATATATATATATATATATATATATATATATATATATATATTTCCTTGGTCTAAAGTTTTCTTTACCAATCTCCTTACAACGTGTTTCACTTAGGGCCAAGATATCCAAACCATATTTCATAAATTCATTCCACTTCCTGTAACTTCCCAATCTGATTCATGGTTCTAATATTCCAATTACCAATTTTTAATTTTTCTTTAGTATTTATAAACCGGGAGATTCCTAGCACCCCACAACGCCCGGGACTGGGGGCCATTCTGTGATCTTCTCTTTCCATGACTGACTAATTCTATATATGATTCATTGGCTCGATACATCAAAGGATAGCCAGTTCCTTGTGATGTGCAGTGCCTACCTAACTAAGGTAAGGGACCCCTGTCAATCCATACTAATTCTAGTAAGATCATCAGCCAGGCATCAGGGGTAAAAGCCGAAGAGGCAGTTTATCCATCGCCTTAAACCCAATTCATCAACCAACTGCCAGTGACTTCATCGAGATTTAGGGGGCATTCCCTCCACACTCAAAGGTCTCATTACTCTACCAAGTTGCTCATCCGCTTATACGAGTATAACCGTTGCAAACATGGATTGCTACAATATACCACCTAACACGGTGATAATTATACTGTATGTACATATATATATATATATATATATATATATATATATATAATATATATATATATATATATATATATATATATATATATATATTATATATATATATATATATATATACACATACAGTATATATATGATCAGTACCCAAGTCTCCTCTCCGTTAAGCTAGAGCCAATGAAGACCTCGCAGTGGCTGTTGGTGACTGAGCAGGTACACCTATAAGCTACTCCAACATGCCATCCCTAACTCACAAGGATGGTGAGGTTGCAGACGTACTAGAAACTTTCATGCTTGAGTGTGTCTCAAACTCCTATCCAACAGATTGCTGGGCAAGGAAGTTTCTAATAGGCTACCATAACTCTCAGTTTGCAGTATTTCCCATAATTGTGTTGGAACTGATGGTGGTTATCGTGAAATTTGAAGAAGCTAAATCTAAGAAGAAATTTTCACATCCAGATTTTCATTGATAGTAATTTGTTTTCTCAGTAGAGGAGAATCTTGCTTGAGAATTCTTAATACAGTAATTCTCCCAAGCAAGAAGCTCCTTCGGGACGGGGATTTGTTCCTCAATACGGTTCATTAGTAAGGATCTCTCAAGGTGGTAGTGGCCATCCCTCGAAACTGAGTGAATCAGATTTCCTTCTAAGAGATCCTCGTGAAATTTGAAGAAGCTAAATCTAAGATGAAATTTTCACATCCAGATTTTCATTGATTGTAATTTGTTTTCTCAGTAGAGGAGAATCTTGCTTGAGAATTCTTAAAACAGTGATTCTCCCAACCATGAAGCTCCTTCAGGACGGGGATTTGTTCCTCAATACGGTTCATTAGTCAGGATCTCTCAAGGTGGTAGTGGCCATCCCTGGAAACTGAGTGAATCAGATTTCCTTCTAAGAGATCCTTGAGATTATCCCGGATCTTCAAGTGGAACTGCTTACAATGAATCATAAGCTGACCCTTAATGAAGCTATGGGTGTGAGTTTTAAAGTACTTACAAGGCACTTTGAAACTGAAACGAAACAGATGATCATTTATTTATAGGCTTCCACTGATGAGTATAATTTTGATGGTTTTGAAGATCCTTTAGGCTTTTTGAGAGAGAGCTGTGCCTGTGGATTCTCTGAGGCTGAGTAGTCTATGGCTTCCACTTCTCCACCGTCTGAGATTAAAGTCACACCCTCTTTTAGTCAACATGGCTGTATCAGAGTCTAAGGAGTGGGAACATCTGACTTAGAACCTTAACGTCAGTATTTTCTCTCCCGTATATACGGAGGAGAATTTTCGATCTAAAATATGATATATTTGACGAGCTGTAAGGAGTCTTCATCCACCAGACAATCTCAATCTGTATGGAAAGCATGGATGGCTTCCCTGAAGGACAGGACTCTGAGCAAGATAATCCCTAAATATGTGGCTTCCTTTCTGGTCTACCTCTTTCTCGGTAGGTGACTCAGACATCAGCAATCTCGTCATAAAAATCTGTATTGAAAGAACCTCTCAAATGTCCTTTTAACGTGGATTTAGATTCGACAAGTTCCAAAAGATAACTCAGTTCTTTGCTGTAGATCAACCATCCTTATCTACTCCTTCAGTGTCTTGGTGAGAGGTAGTAGGTTGGCCAAGGCACCAGCCACCCATTGAGATACCAACGCTAGAAAGTTATTTGGTCCTTTGACTGACCAGACAGTACTACATTGAATTCATCTCTCTGGTTACAGTTCATTTTCCCTGTGCCTACACTCACACCGAATAGTCTGGCCTATTCTTTACATATTTTCCTCTGTCCTCATACACCTGACAACACTGAGATTACCAAACAATTCTTCTTCACCCAAGGGGTTACTGCACTGTAATTGTTCAGTGGCCACTTTCCTCATGGTAAGGGTAGAAGAGACTCTTTAGCTATGGTAAGCAGCTCTTCTAAGAGGAGGACACTCCAAAATCAAACCATTGTTCTCTAGACTTGATAGTGCCATAGCCTTTGTACCATGGCCTTCCACTGTCTTAGGATAGAGTTCTCTTGCTTGAGGGTACACTCGGGCACACTATTCATTCTTATTTCTCTTGTTTTGTTAAAGTTTTTATAATTTATATAGGAGATATTTATTTTGATTTTACTGTTCTTAAAATACTTAATTTTTCCTTGTTTCCTTTCCTCACTGGGCTATTTTCCCTGTTGGAGTCCCTGGGCTTATAGCATCCTGCATATCCAACTAGGGTTGTAGCTTAGCAAGTAATAATAATAATAGATTGCTAATTTTTTACCAAAGTAGATAATTGTATTTAATTTTTATGACTTACTACATAATGCTATATATTTGATAGCCTTAGCCTTGGGAGCAAGAGTTAGTGAACTTGGAGCATTTATTAGAGAATAGGAGTTTCTCACTCCGGGCTATCTCCAAAATCTAACTCCAAGTCTCTTATTCTTGGCCAAAAATGAAAAGCCTTTCCATAGGTGGTATCCTCTACATATCTCAGTTTTACAGTTTAGGGATGGTAACCTTTTTCACATCCCCATATATATATATATATATATATATATATATATATATATATAATATATATATACATACATATATATATATATATATATATATATATATGTATATTTATATATATATATATATATATATATATATTTATATATGTTTATATAATATATATATATATATATATATATATATATATATATATATAAACATATGTATATATATACATATTAATTATACATATAGTATATAGACACATGTATATATATATATATATATATATATATATATATATATATCTATATATATATATCTATATATATATATCTATATATATATATATATATATATATATATATATATATATATATATATATATATATATATAGTTGGACACAAGTGTTCCTGATACACTCATTCTGATAAGTGCACTCAGCCACACCATTACCATGTGATGTCTTGTGTTTAGTCCTGCCCACCACCTCTGCCAGCTCTTCATATCTATCTGCTTGGTTAACTCATTACGAAATAAGGGTTGTGACAGGGTGGACTTCTTAGCGAGCTGTGGCAGGGACTCGTGTGCAGCTGTACACACACACACACGCACATACATACATACATATATATATATATATATATATATATATATATATACATATGTATATATACTGTATATATATATATATACATATACATTATATATATATATATATATATATATATATATATATATATATATATATATATATATATATATATATATATATATATATATATACTATATATATGCTAAATGGGGATGGTATTAAACTTACAATGTTTGATGACCAATTTTTTTTCATAGAAACCCATTCACCATATAGTGAATTTCATTTACCCAAACCATTGGATCTCACTCCCTCTCGTACAGCTTTTATGTAAACTATGTAAACGGTTCAAGACTGGCATTCATATAAAATTAATTGAGGTTATGTAAGAGAATCCATTAACTGCTATTTATTTGAAGGTGTTCATACAAAAAAGTATGTGACGGGAAGATTTGCATCAATTATATAAAATAAATTATATATATCACTAAATATTTCTTTACTTTTATTTAATTATTGCAATAAATAATTAAATAGGCAATTTAGTAATATCCAATGGCAGGACATTTACTGATTATTACACACTTGAATATATTGATAAAGTTTAGTAAATTCAAGATTTTTTTCCTTTCATTATGAGCTCATACAAAACAAATAAAATATTTCCTCATCATTCAATTAATATGTACACTGATAAAAAACATGACTGAACCTAATCTTCAAAAGCACGGACGATTCCAAGTGTCCCAGAGCTAGACTAGGGTCACTAACAACTAGAATACTAGGGTGGAGGGCTGGAGGCCACACTGGCTAAACAAATAAAAGTTAAAAGTAGGGCATATTGCCTTCAGCTTAGTCAGCCTATGAGCAATACGGCCCTGACAGAAATAAGACTAGAGAGCCTGAGTACATTTGGGGCCCAAATATTTGCTTATATAATGATGATATTGGGTTCATAAGCAAAACAAGCTCTTATTTATAAAACCCAAATAATCTTTGATCGAACCTTTCATCTGCAGAATGCTCTTCTGAATCAAAATACTATCTCCTGTGACTCAATATAGATATATATGAAATTCACTTTTTTTTAAAACCTAAATATTGACGAATATGCTACATTTGTTCGTATATATAACATTTTACATTTATAGTTTTGTGTGAAATAAGAGTATATAATTATGTATGTATTGAAGATTTTGTTACATTAAAATATTTTCATCCAAATACTTCAATCATATTATTCACTCATATCAATCTGCCATGTCCCAGCAAAACCAAGACCTTCAGACATCAGTATATCACTCCCCTAATATGTTTGTGCAGCCTACTTGTGAAATCTGCAGAAATGGGGTGCCATCACTGAATATATGGTTGAATAGTTTTTGTGAAATCTTGTTTATTCATAAAATATAAAATACCAAAAAATTCATGATGAATGGGAGACTGGGTTGCAAATTACCCAAAATGAATCCAGAAGTGGTTTAGGAAATTGCAATGATCTCCATCATGGAAATTAAAAGTGTGTGTTCAAGGAGTAGATGAACTAAACACGTATAGAAACAAACCGGGTGATAAGAGAAGCAAAATAGAGTAATTATGAAAAGCTATAGCTTAATGTATTAAAGGAAAATAAGTGAAACTTGATACAAAACATCAACCTCTTTCTCCCAAGATAATTTTAGGTACCTCAGAATTGCTGATTCATAAAATCAAATAACAGATACAAAGTGAAATGTTCCCAAACATGTATGTTCTTCCTCTTCTAAAACCTGCTCCATATTTCCAAAATTATGTCTAGTTAAAGATGACCACTATCAAGACCTATTTCCTACAATGATTTGAAAAGAAGTAGGTCAAAGGTCTGATGTGTCACATTGTATTAAGATCCCTTTGCTAACCCAATCATGTGGTCCTCCGTGTCACTTTGGTCCAAAATTGAGGAAGATAATAACAAAACGTCCACAAAAATTTTTTTCATTGTTATTTGTTTGTGATCTGGCTATGAAAACATGGATTTTTAATAGTAAAGTGGACTATGATGAGAACGGAGTATGCAATGGAAGATGAAATATCATGGGAAGGAGGAAGGATTAATAGGGTAGAATCATTTAAGTATTTAGGAACTATGATCTCCAACACAGGGTCTTTACAACTAGTTTAGTGAAAGATTGAAAAAAAGCAAATTAGACAATGGCTAGGTTAAGTAAACTTTAAAAATCAAATTGCCTGAAACTAAAAATAAAAATCAGACTACATATCAGTTTAGCAAGATCGGTGTTACTCTATGGACATGAGTCGTGGTATGACAATGAAACAACCTCCAATAAACTTAGTAGATTTGAGAACAAAGCCCTCAGAATGATATTGGGAGTTAAAAGGCAGGAAAGGATTAGAAATGAAGCTGTAAAGAAAATTATTCGAGTGCCATATGTGGAAGGGATCATGATGAGGGGTAGATGGAGATGGTTTGGGCATTCTCTTCACACTCCCCAATAGAGATTAGTTCACCATACGTTCAGTTGGGCTCCACAAGGCACTAGAAAAGTTGGAGGACTATGAAGCGCGAAGTAGATGATAAATGGAGAAGTATTCAATAAAAAGATAAAGATAGAGACGACTGGCGAAATCTAACCGAGGCCCTTTGCATCAATAGGTGTAGGAGATGATGATGATGATGATTTCTATACTCATATGATGTTTATATTGCTTCTCTTTTGAAGCTTGATTATATCGACCTTTGCCCGAAGAACTAAAAAATTCTTTTCTCTCCTTCCAATAAACTTTTGATCTCAAAAGAGTTAGATGGTTATTAAGTACAAAATGACAGTAAACATAGCTAACAGTTAAAGAACAAAATCTACCAAAAGCATGACATGATCATCCACACTGAAATTCAAAATATCCTGAATCAAGTCTGAGGAGTAAACTATCTTAGAAGAGAAAAACTGATGACTGGTCTCTAAACAATCAATTGATTGTAGTGCATTCAGTTCTGCTAATTGGGCTAAAGCTTCTTACTATTCTGGAAGGTATGCCAGGAACTGTATGTATCTCTAAGAGAGGAGAGGACTACAGTCCTTCAAAGGTTGTCTACAATGGTCCCGAAGAACCCAAATTATACAATGCATTATTCCATCACTGCCATGTTGCACAACAGCATGACAGACATCCCACTAATTGACCCATGTGGTTAGGTGTGCAGTCTACCTCAGTATTCCGCTACCTTCTCCTTGCCTTCCTTTCTGATTAGAGCATGAGAAGAGGTATGGAAGAATTGAGTAGTTTCAGGATCCTTTTGAATGGGAAAGAGGTTGTTTAGAGAAGACCTGTGGTTTACCTTTCTATGGCACTGAAGAAATAACCACCTTTTCGAAAGGCAAACTGTCCCCTTTAGAAGGCCAACCTAAATTCAAAGGCTACGTTGCAGTCCCCTTCTAACACCTAGAGGATCAGTTGTCCCGACTGTCAGAACACATCTACTACACTGCCACCTCAGCTTTAATTCTTTAAAGAATATGGAGGAAACTGGCACCAATTTAACACAAAGTGCAAGGCAATTCAAGAAAAAAATTTCCACAGTTTTTCCATCTGATGCGAATGGAAATTTAGCAGCTTTCCTCCCGAGAGCTACATCATGATATCTGACTTGTTCTCTATAGATGACACAACTGTGACAGTGAAGTCAGTAAGCATGGGATGTAGTCTGTCAGCTTGCTAAGGGGGAGTTGGCTTGCAGTCACCTGGAATGTAAAATTTCTGCTAGCTTGTGAAAGGCACAAGCAAGATTCTGTAAGATAAGACTGGAAACAAACATCATTTCTGATCCTGAGATAACTTATTCAATTTATTCAGGACTCTTCACACAAACTACTAAAACAACAGTTTAAGCAATGGTCTTAATTAGATGACGGCACCACAGTAACCTCACTGAGGACACTAGGCTCATGCATGCAGTCACAGTGACTTCAGCAAAGTGCCTCTGAAGGGGAGTTGCCTCACAGTCATCTGGAATGTAAAACTTCTGCTGGCTAGTCAAAGGCACACGTAAGATTCTTACGATAAGACTGGAAGAGAAACAACCTTTCTGCTCCTGAGATAACTTGGTTCAATTTATCCAAGACTCTTCACACAAGCTACTAAAGCAACAGTTTAAGCAATGGTCTTATTTAGATGACGGCACCACAGTAACCTCACTGAGGACACTAGGCTCATGAATACAATCAGTGACTTCAGTAAAGTCCTTTTCCAATTTAGATGAAAATCATACAAAGTGTATATTCTGGTGAAAAGGTAGATAACAAAGGATTCAAGCTTCTAGTGAAAGACTTAGAAACTCTGGTTTCAACCAAAGACTAATTCTGAGAATTTCTAAGTAAATGCCCAGGAGAACTACCAGACAAAGGCCAAGCAAATTAGGGACAGGTTACATTTCACTAGGGTGACTAACCGTGCACTTACACATACATGGGATAACTTTGGGATACATGCACATCAAGTACTGTGGCGGGAATAGTCAAAGTTCTAGCTTAACAGCCTGGCCCTGCACAAGTATGATCAGGTTATGATAGCCATACTTACTATTCCATTCAAGTTTCTAAAGAAACACAAACATCAGGGGAGAGCCAAAGGTACTTCTCCTCTACAAGGAAGTAGAGGGAGACAGAGGGGTCACAAGATGCACAGCTACACTACATTAGGGAAGGCTTGTGAAGAGGATGTGGAGGATGCTGCACAGGAAGATGATAAAGGGGAGGAGGAAGAATAACATTTTCTGCTTCTTCACCTTAGTCATTACTTATGCCTCAAGTTTTCTCTAACAAGCTCAAGGCATTGGTCTAATGGCAAATGAAACATTACTGCAGTTTAGCATGAAGGAGCAGCAATGCAAGCAGATACTACAAAAGCAGTAGTTGGAGATACAGGTCCACAAATGGTCTCCTGGAATATCATAGGTCATAGTCATTCAGGGAGCAGGGTCTCATGTTTGGGCAGACCAAAGCTCTGCTGGGAGAGTCCCCACAAACTATGAAACCAGAGAAGACACAGAGCCAACTGGTTCATTTGAAGAAGCATGTAAAATGGTCTTGAAAAGATTCTTCGGTGTTAAAGGCGGGGAAATTACATCAATGGTAAAGGACAATGGTTTTTGCATTCCTATGTTTATTAAAAATCTCTCCTATTGGGAAGTAGAGCGGGACAAAGACTCAGGATAAGGGAAAGCAGGACTAAACACTTTTCCATTAGCATTATTATCATTATCATTATTATTACAAGCTATGCTACAGCCCTAGTTGAAAAACAAGGATGCTATAAGCCCAACATTGCTTGGGGTTATTTAATAGGGAAGATATAGTATCTTCCACATAATCCATCATGCCAAACACGCTTATCCTGCTCATTCAAACCACTTTGTAATTAAATAGCATCCATTCCACATAAAGTGGCAAGCACTGTTCATAAAACAAACAGCATTCATCAACAAATACTCAAGTAAGAACAACTTCAACGGTAAGACATTTTAGAAGGGTGATTAGTAAGAATTCTTTCCATGGAAGCAGACAAAGGAAAAGCATTGTGTTGTGTCAGGTAAGTGAATTGAGCCTTCTCCATAACTGACCTAACTACTATCAACTACCTTGTTACTAAGCTTAAAAAAATGTATACAAATTTCAGTAAAATATATTTATAAATAAAATACTTGGAATCTATTTAGAACATATAACTCAAATAAATAAGAACAGTGCATTAGGTGACTATTAGAGATTGAAGAAAACATAAAATATAAAAAAACTAGAATTTACAAAAATTGTGTGATTTTGAGAACTTAATAAATTTTCTTTCACTCATAAAAAATAAAAACTGGAGGAGCAGAAGAAAACGAAAGCCTGCCTTCTTCAGTTAACTAGTTCTAACCGCATTTAGTAAATAATGGCAAAGAAATAAAAACAGGAAAAAAGAATTTCTAAGAATATGGAAAAATAACTGATTTCAATCGATAATCTTTAAACATTCCAACATGCTCGCCCAAGAGCAAGAGATATAGTACAAAAGAAAATGTGTAATTAGTTGTAAGTAATTTACCATAAAACTATAAAATCAACAAAGATACAAAGACCTTACATTTTGAATTTATATCACACTACTTTCACTTATAAAAAACTTAAATAGAAAAAATATGGAGCAAATTAGCATTAAAGCTCTCGGCCAATGAAAATACTGCTGAGTATTCAAATAGACCTGGTTTCAGAAAAGAGTAATGTTTTTCCTTTGTGAAAAAAAAAAAATCTGAGAGTCTAGGGAACATAATTGGTCACTATGTTGGCATAATATGACTGAAGAGCTTGCTATGAACAAATATTAATTTCCTTTGCACAGTAAGTCTTAATTGTTTAAAAGACAAAAAGAATATCTAGTAAATTTTTTTTGTATATGTATTGCTAAGTTAACTTGACATGCTCTGAAAGGCAAGCCTGAGTAATTTTATGACAACAGTTATGAGCCACAGTTTGAATTTAGATGTTTATTATTTTGCCATCATATTCCAATCAAACCAGATAAGTGTACATGTAATAAAAATTTCTGAAAGAAAAATTCTAGCGCTTGAAGTTCTATTACATAAAGAGCAATATATAAGCCTTTTACATAGTTTAATGAAATTTCACCAAGTTTTGCTTGTGCTGTCTGCAAAATATTCTCACCTTGAAGCTGTTACTAAGGATGGGCCTAACATAACAGGTGATTATATACAGTATAAACTAAGCTCATTCTGAAGACTTGGAAAGCCTGCTCAATATCAACCTGTTTTAATTTTGCTGATGGCAACATAGTGTTCTAAAGTACTTGGTTATAATAAAAGATGAACATGATCAAGTTACTTTATGATTAGCATCTAGCACAAATCAAGAGGCACATTTTGTTACAGTTAAAACTATCAATGATCTAATAGTTCAGGACCAAGCTTTGTCGATTGTAGGTAATCGAATACAAGGTCTGGGCGTAAAGAGCAGATGGAATATTTCAGATACGTTTGGAATATTTTTTCTCAAAACAACAATAAGTAGTACCATTCCTTACTAAACAATCAGAAACATAAATTGGTACAGCCATTTTTAAATACTGTATCAAGCATACCGAAAAATGTCTCCACCAGTTCTACAAACCCTTAAGAAAAGATTTATTCCCATTTATGAAAAAAAAAAAAAATTATGTTAAAGTTGAAATACACAAATTTCACCTAATATAAAAGTAAAGTTTTTCAGTAATAAGTTTTTTAATAAGATACATTTTGTAAACATAAATCTCCTATTTCATTTATGCATTATTGTTACCAGTATAACAAGATGGCTGAGAGATCGTACTTAACTGAGTGAAAAGAGTTTGCATCCTTCTAAGGGAGTATCCCTTCTACTAATTGAAGTCCATTGCACATGAAATGTCTTTATGAACCTTGATAAGATGAACTTGAGATAATTTTATTATGTGAAATGGAGATAAGATATTGCGTAGTATATGCGTGACTCAATCTTTTTAGCATTCTCTGTATTTTGGTGAGTTTGGTTGCTTAGACATATCTCGGTTATCTAATTTTGACGATGCTTTTCCACAGGCCAAAAGGGTATTTGATTTATACCTTGCTACAATATTTATATATACTTATACAGAATGAAAAGGGAATTCTGTCTTTTGGCTGCTGCTAGCACATATACCTTACCAGACAAGAGACTTCAGAAATCATTTGCATTCCAGAGCTGCTCCACAGAAGGTCACAAAATTCCCCTCACTGGAATAATTGATGGATTCAAAAAGTAGGCAAAGCTTTCTCGAAGTTGTGATGCATGCTCTCTGTGGATGTCTTTGTGAAAAGTCTGAACCACAAACTAGGTATATTGTTCAGCTCAACCCAATACAGTTCAGCAGCCTTGGAACTCAACACCATGGTGTACAACAAGGACAACCTCAATGTACACCTCCTTTCTGCGTTTGGTCTCATAAGACCTACAGTTATGAATATCACAGATTTTTATAGTAATTTTCATATTTCCTTACTACAAGCCCAAATATGTTTCCAACGATGCTGGAAACAGCTGTTAACACTTTAATGAGGTAGCAGTAGTTACTGCTGGCCAGTGGGGGAAGCCTCCCATCTGACAGGCAATTGACCCTTCTAATTGAGCTTCAAGCTAGGAATTAGGGGTGGTTATGGTACTCACGTTCGTATAGTTAGGAAAAATACAAGTTACCTCAAGAATTTATGATTAGTTCTTACACGAATACAAATCCTCGTCGTTTAATAGGAGACTTATCCTTGAAAGAGGGAAAGTCCCTACAAGCAAACTGGCAGATTAACTGTCTTGGGAAATGTCAAAGCATTTTGATCCTGTACTGGAGTGAAAGTTATGACTCATGTCAACCTTCTAACAACCCAGTCATAAAGATGCGGCAGGTGTTATGCCAAGTCACTTGCGGGAAAGTGATGAGACTTATGTCAACCTTCTAAAACTCCGGTGATGAAGATGTGGCTGGTGTTAGGCTTGGTCACTACCAAGAACTGGTGGATGGTCAAGGAAAACCTATATCAATGGAAGATATGATATCATTAAGAAAAATGGGTTATAATTATTATTATTATTATTATTATTATTATCATTACTATTATTATTACTCTCTTAGCTACCACCCTAGTTGGAAAAGCAGGAGGCTATAAGACCAGGGGCTCCAACAGGCAAAATAACCCAGGGAGGAAGAAGAAAGGACACTGATTGAATAGTGTACCCTCAGGCAAGACAAGTCAAACCCAAGACAATGTAAGACCATGGTGCAGAGGCTATGGCACTACCCAAGACTTAAGAAAACAATGGTTTGATTTTGGAGTGTCCTCCTCCTAGAAGAGCTGCTTGCTATAGCTAAAAACTCTCTTCTACCCTTACCAAGTAGAAAGTAACCACTAAACAATTACAGTGCAGTAGTTAACCCCTTGAGTGAAAAAGAATATTTGGTTATCTTAGTACTGTCAGGTGTATGAGGAAAGAGGTGAATGTGTAAAGAATAGGCCACATTATTCAGTGAATGTGTAAGCAAAGGAGAAATTAGCAGTAACCAGAGAGGAATCCAATGTACGACTATCTGGCCAGTTAAAGAACCAAATAACTCTCTAGTGGCAGTATCTCAGCGGGTGGCTGCATACATTTGGCCACCTTCTCCCTCATCTTAGAGGATGAGACAGATTTTCTTAAATAAGATTTACTTATTGAAAAAGTTGCTCAATCATGTGGCTCCCCTACATTTATCATCTGATCCAGCAAATAATGGAAGGATTGCTACTCTACCAGGATGTGAATGAAAGCAGCATTAAAAGGGCTAGCCTATTTACGTCTCGTTCTAAACTTGTATTGCAACTGCTATCTTAAATGACTTGTTCCTATTCTTGTGAAGGAGCTAGGTTTGCAACACAATCTATTGCACAACTACCACCTAGCCAAGAATACTGTTATACTTGTCTTCAAAATTTGCACTACTGAAAGGTTCTTCCTGAGAGGTGGGATAAATCCGATCAGTTTGACTTTGTGAGCAAGAATCCAAGATGGTTCTTAAGCCTCCTAGCCTGTAAGGAAAGGATGTCCGATTGACTTACAAAGACAGAAAGAAACAATGTTCTAGGATCTTCCATTATCCTTTATAGTGTAGAGGGAGTTGCAGCGTCCTCCCAGAACCAGGTGGCAAGTGTAATTCTAGTTCCCATTAGTCACATCTCGTAGGGAAGAGATGCTGAAGGATATGAGGTTCTGAATGGCTAGGTACTAGGTTCTATACTCGAACTCCTTAACCATGGTGGTGGAGATCCTCTCTTCCTCAGAACATAGGTAGTAAGGTAGTAGGTTGGCCAGGGCACCAGCCATCCATTAAAATACTACTGCTAGAGAATTATTGGGTCCCTATCTCTAGTTATGGCTCATTTTTCTATTCTATCTTATTTCCCTTTCTCTTGTTGTTTTGAAGTTTTTATAGTTCAAATGTGAGATTTATTTTAATGTTGATACTGTTCTTAAACTATTCTATTTTAATTGTTCATTACTTCTCTTATAGTTTATTAATTTCCTTATTTCCTCTCCTCACTAGACTATTTTTTCCCTGTTGGACCCCTTGGGCTTAGAGCATCCTGCGTTTTCAACTAAGGTTGTAGCTTAGCAAGTAATTGTAATAATAATAATAATAATAATAATAATAATAATAATAATAATAATAATAATAATAACAGCATTCGTCATCATCATCATCATCTCCTTCCATGCTTATTGACACAAAAGGCCTCAGTTAGATTTTGCCAGTCATCTCTATCTTGAGCTTTTAAAATCAATACTTTTCCATTCATCATATACTTTACGCTTGATAGTCCTCAGCCATGTAGGCCTGGGTATTTCAACTTTTCTAGTGCCTTATGGAGCACAGTTGAGAGCTTGGTGAACTAATCTCTCTTGGGAGTGCGAAGAGCATGCCCAAACTATCTACATCTACCCCTTACCATGATCTCATCCACATTAGACACCCGAGTAATCTCTCTTATAGCGTCATTTCTATTCCTGTCCTGCTATTCAACTCCAAATATTCTTCTGAGGGCTTTGTTCTCAAATCTACAAAATCGGTTTGATATTGTTTCATTGTTATACCACGATTCATGTCCATGCAGTAACACTGATCTCAAAAAACTGATATATAGCCTGATTTTTGTATGTAATTTCAGACAATTTAATTACCCCATTTTACTTAACCTAGCCATTGTCTGATTTTTTTTTTTCAATATTTCATTAAATCAAATTCTAAAGATCCTGTATTAGAGATCATAGTTCCTACATATTTAAATGATTCCATATCATTAATACTTTCTCTTCCAATGATATTTCATCTTCCATTGCATATTCCGTTCACATCATCTGTGTCTTTATTCTATTTATCTTGAGTCCATCCTCATGTGATATTTCATGCATTCTCAAAAGCAAGATTTGCAAGTCCTGTGGTGTTCTGCTAACAAGGACAGTGTCATCAGAAAAGTATAGGTCAGCTAATTTACTGTTACCAATCCAGTCCAATCCTTCTCCACCATCACCAACTATTCTATGCATTACAAAATCGATGAAAAGCATAAAAAAGATAGGTGACAACACATTCCCTTGGTGTACTCCACTGTTCACTGGAAATTCGTTTGATAGGACTCCACTAACATTAACTTTGTACTTACTATGCTCATGAACAGACTTAATTACATTTAAGTATTTGAGAGGAACTCCATAATAACGCAGGGCTCTCCACAAAATTGGCTGGTGCACACTATCAAAGGCTTTTATAGATTTTACAAATGACATCAAAAGTAGATTTCTATATTCTACACATCGCTGTACCACATGTCTTAAAACGAAAATTTGGTCAGTACAAGTTCTACCTCTTCTAAATCCTGCTTGTTCATCTTTCAGCTTTTCATCAATATTTCTCTCTAGTCTCTTTAAAATGAGCATACTATATATTTTCATGACAACTGACATAAGTGTGATGCCTCTTTAATTATTGCAATCAGTCAGATCTACTTTTTTTTGCCATTTTCACAAACAATCCTATCTCCCATTCATGAGGCTTTGCCTCTTCATGACATATTCTACAAAACAATCTTGTAAGTAATCTGGGAGTCACTTCATTTTCGGCCAATATCATCTCAGCAGTTATTTCATCATATCCGGGGGCTTTCCATCTCTTGAGTTTTTTAATGATGGCTTCGACTTTAAACACACTGAATTCATGGGCTCATCAAGGTCTTCCTCACCTTCAGGTATACCAATCAAATTATTCCCTTCATATCTCCTATCCATGACCTCACTAAAGTGCTCCATCCAACGTTGCCTTTCTTAATTTTCCGTTTTTATTAGGGATCCATCTCTCTTTTGGATGGGTATATGCTTCTTCTTCTTTGCTCCCATAGAGATTTCACTGATAATTCCAATAGCCATTCTTACACCATAGCCACTCCCTGAATTCATAGCTTTGTCAGCCTCATCTGCTTTTCTGTCTGAATATTTTCTCCAGTCATTCCTGGCTCTTCTTTTGACCCTACTATCAATACTGGAATACTGAGCATTTTCTACGTTGTAATTTTCATTACTTCCTCGAAAATATTCAACAATCAATTTTTGTCTTTGTTTTCTTTTTATAAGTATCATTTGATATCCATGGCTTTCTCATTATAAAGGCATTTCCCAACACTTCACTACCAACTGATTGATATAGGTTCTTAATATCACGCCATTCTTCATCAATTTCCTGCTCTTCGTCTCTTAAAGTCTGTAAGACTGCAAATCGATTCCTACATTCAATTACAAAGGTTTCTCTGTGCTCATATTCTAAAAGCTTATTTGTATCAAACCTATGTATTCTACCTAAATCTCTGTTGGGAGCTTTCAGTTTTAATTTCAGTGTGGCAATGATGAGCTGATGATCACTATCAATATCTGCACCTATATAGCTTCTTACATTTCTCAGAGTCCTTCTCTCTTTTTTAATGGCTATGTAATCTATTTGAATTTTGTAATTGCCACATGGTGAAGTCCATGTATATTTGTGGATGTCTTTGTGCTGGAAAAGACTAACTCTAATAACAAGATTGTTTGTTGAACAAATATTTATAAAGTGGGCCCTATTTTCATTTGGATTTTGCCAAGACCCTCACCACCCATCACATTCTCTATATATTGATTATTCCTTCCAACTTTAGCCTTGAAATCACCAATTAAAATATTCATATCTCTCTCCAGGATCTCATCTATTACACACTGCAGTTCTTCATAATATTCATCTTTCCTTTTTTCAGGGGTATCATTTGTTGGTGCATAGCAAACTATAATACTAATATTG
Source organism: Palaemon carinicauda (assembly GCF_036898095.1). Classification (NCBI taxonomy): domain Eukaryota; kingdom Metazoa; phylum Arthropoda; class Malacostraca; order Decapoda; family Palaemonidae; genus Palaemon; species Palaemon carinicauda. Next base: position 208,816,070 of record NC_090725.1, on the reverse strand, counting down.
CACTGCTTTGATTTAAACTTAGCAAGTAACAATCCACTATTTACAGCTCTTCACTCTGCTACGGCCTTTTCTGCTTTTGGTATCATCATCATTCCTACGCCTTCTCTTCCAACTCCATCTGTTCTTCCTGAGTAGATATATATATATATATATATATATATATATATATATATATATATATATATATATATATATATATATATATATGGCTTGAGCTAAGACTTCTTTACCAATCCCCTTACAACGTGTTTAGTTCCAAGATATCCAACCTATATTTCATAAATTAATTTTCAATTTACTTTAACTTCCCAATTTAATTAATTATATTAATAATTATAATTATTATTATTATTATTATCACTATTATTATTATTATTATTATTATCATTATTATTATTATTATTAATCAGGACTAGGCTAGTTGACGATATTTGAAGGTCGAAGCTTTATCTCCCGTCTGTTACACTGTCACAATGGGGATCTCTTGAAAGGCCTGCAAACTTTTTAGATGTTTCCTGCAGCGTGAGCTTTCTAGGAGCGTCACATGGGTTTGCGTCTCTCGCAAAAATTCCAGACCTCAGAACTAGTTAAAAATTTAGTTTGAAAGCTGAGTGATATCTTTCATCGCGTAGATTGTGGAGCTTCTTTGACGAACGAAGAAACAGCTGAATTGTCTTTTGAGCAGACAATCAAGTTATGTGCAGAAATGCAATTATAAATCAACAGATTTTTATAAAGTATGAACATATTTGTAATAAAAACTGCACTATTAAATACCCATTGAAGATTTCAGTTGAATGCACCAACAAATACCCATTGAAGATGTCAGTTAGATACATCTTCACATGACTTTTCAAAAAAAAGTAGATTTTCTATACAAAATATAAAATTCTAAAATGTAACGCAATACTAAATTCACTAGCAAAGTAACTTAAAATGATTTCACTGAAACTACCAGGGATTCATGTGCTATCTATCCAAAGAATGAAAAGTTTCAATTAAGATAAAAATAAAACAAAATGCTTTATGGTGACATATACAAAATTCTTTGTTTTCACAGGAAAATACCGAGTAAATAAAATAATTTGGCAAAAGTGGTTCATTCAAAATGCTTTCTGTGTAGAGGTCTCACGTTATACTTACTCATGCAATGGAATGAGTGTAGTAAGTTACTTGAGGGGCTATGCCTGATTATTTAAACCTAACAGACTAGAGTACAAGATAGCAATGTCACTTTATCGTTTATCATTACTTCCCAGGCTACAACCTTAGTTGGAAAAGCAGGATGCGGCAAGCCCTATGGCTCCAACAGGGAAAGAAGCCAAGTGAGGAAAGGAAATAACAAATAAACTACATATGAGGAGTAATGAGTAGAAAATAATGTAGATCTGTCATATATACCACATGAACTATAAAAAGAGATTAATATCCACATGTTAGAAACAGAAAAGTTCTAACGATTCAACAGCTATATTAGAAAAATCATTTCACAATCTAATCACAGCTGGAATAAAACTTCTAAAAAATGTACAGCACTGGGCCTTAGGATAGAGAAGACAAAGAGTGTTAGAATTAACTACATAATTAAGAGTCAGTTTCCTATTCTTCTACTTTTCCCTTGCTGCCTCTCTTACACCCCAGGCTACTTTTTCCAACGATGGACAATTAATTGTTTGGGGATTTGAATGTACAGCATTAGGACTTGAGTATTTAAAAAGGGGTCTTTGATCTAAATTTAGTGGTTCATCATACAATAGACATAGAAATGTTAAAAAAATTGGAATCTGTTCAAATGCTTGTCATAACTTACTTTAATCCCCGAAAATAGTGTTATTGGGGTTTAGAAAACTAAACATGAGCTTATTCTATACATGACTAATGCTATGCAAGTCTCCTCTGTAAGACATGCCTGTTTCTGCTAATGTTCTCTCTTCAGAGCAGGTCTTGCTTATTCTATATACACAGCATGTAGCTCTTTTGGACAATTTGGTTAATAATAACTGATTTTCAAGGAAAATTCCTCTCTCCTCTTTGGAAGAAGAATTCCAAACATTTCCTTTTTAAAGCAGCTGAAAAGAGCAAATGAATTATCCAGTTATAGAAACTGTTACACTTTAATCTGCATTTCATGTTTCCCTCCAATACAAGCACATTATTCCTGAAAGGCAAGTTACCTACATTCAAGAAAGAATTGGTATATTATGGATGTCTTTTATAAAGCATGCTGGATGTCTAGGCCTCCCTACATTAGTTTTTCAAAGATTCTTTACACCACCAGCTGGCGTAACGACAATGTCTGGCATACAGCTGAAGTTTGGCTTTGACCCCAATTATGTGAAATTATATGCTGATAAGAGTGACCCCTAACTGTGGAGTATCTTGCATAAGTAATGTCACTAACCCTAGAAAATTCCAAAACAAAGGAAGATGAAACCTGTTGTTAAGGATATAGTTGATAAATAACACAGTTATTTCAGATTCAAAGTCTATTCAGCCGTTTTCTTTACAGTCGGAGGACAAATTTCTACTAAACCCTTTTCGTACTTATCAAATAAGAATTTGTAGTAGTATCTCTAAAATCTGAGAATAGAAATGACCTCTAATCAGTATAAAGTTTCACCTCCTGATATCTTTCCCTTTTAATGTTTTCCGCCCTAAATATTTGCCATAAATGAGAACTAGAGTTGAAGCAGTATTGAAAAAGGTTACAAATAAGGTCTGCAAATTGAATTCCCCTTTGGTCAATACTCATCCTTTAAAGCTTAAAAGATCAAGCATTTATGAAAACAGGGACTTTACATATTTGAAAATAAATTCAGATATTGAATCATGCCTAAATTTGCTAATTGAGCCTGCACATCACTCTCTTCTGGAACATAGGAAACGCTTTTCTGGAATACAGGAAGTTTTCATTCCTTCCTAAAGAACTCAAGGGAATTGTAGAAGCTCTGATTAGAACTTCTGAAGTAAATTATTTTGCTGATTCTACCCTGGGAGTTGTACATAATCGTTTGGTAGCCTTGAAGATAGAGGTCAGTTCTGCAGAGCGGCACGGGGATTTAACCGACATTTTAGAATACTTAAAACAATCTAAATTGTGTTGTCATAAATAATGTATTGATTTCATTAACATGAGAGAGAGAGAGAGAGAGAGAGAGAGAGAGAGAGAGAGAGAGAGAGAGAGAGAGAGAGAGAGAGAGAGAGAGAGAGACACAAGCGTAGTTACGAATTTATGATATTCGCGTTTTGTAAACCAATTCATAAACACATTATTGGGAAGTCATAACAAGTTGTTAAGAGCTGACGAATTAAAATAAACAAGGAATTCATATGTGACGAAGTGTGTAGGCAGAAGTCCATTTATAGATAGTAGGTTGGCCACCAGCCACCCGTTGAGATAGTGTGTGTTATTGGGTCCCTTGACTGGCCACACAATACTACATTGAATCCCTCTCTCTGGTTACGGCTCATTTCATCTTTGCCGACACATGCACAGAATAGTTTGGTGTATTCTTTACACATTCTCCTCCTCCCCCATACACTTGACAACACTGAAATTACCAAACAATTCTTCTTCTCTCATAAGGTTAACTACTGCACTGTAATTGTTCAGTGGCTACTTTCCTCTTGGTAAGGGCAGATGAGACTCTTTAGCTATGGTAAGCAGCTCTTCTAGGAGAAGGACACTCCAAAATCAACCCATTGTTCTCTAGTCTTGGGTAGTGCCATAGCCTCTGTACTATGGTCTTCCACTCGCTTGGGTTAAAGATCTCTTGCTTGAGGGTACACTCGGGCACACTATTATATCTTGTTTCTCTTCCTCTTGTTATTTTGAAGTTTTTATTCTCTTGTTATTTCGAAGTTTTTATGGTTTATCTATGAAAGATTTATTTTAATGTTATTATTGTTCATAAACATGTAGTTTATTTCCTTACATCCTTTCCTCACTGGGCTATTTTCCCTGTTGGAGCCCCCTGGGCTTATAGAATCATGCTTTTCCAATTAGGGTCGTAGCTTAGTAAGTAATAATAATAATAATAATAATAATAATAATAATAATAGTAATAATAATAATCAAGTGCAGCTAGGAACAAGCCACCACATTGGAATCATATAAACAAGGAGGAATTGGGTAAGGCTCCAGTCCTGCAGCAGCTATTAACTAAGACGTAAGGTCAATCTAACATTAGAGTGCCAGCCATTTGCTGACCCACCAGTTAGGCCTTTGCCTTCTACTACAATCCTGTCCCCAGCCACAGACATATACACACCGAAAAATTATTTAATAGTTCTCCACTATCCAGAAGAAAGGAGGACTCCGATCGAAATGAAAAGGAAAACGAAGTGCGCAGGAGAATGACTTATTTCTGTCGCCGGACGGGTTCTCCCATGTTAGAAGTGAGATGACAGAAGGTCGCCAGTTGACATAAGACAGGCCTTGGATACTAGGAACCCCCTTTCATAAAACCCTCAGGAGGATCTAAAACCTCATCTATCACATTCTTCTCTATGAGTTTTTAGATAAGTTGGAAATGAAAAGGGTTCCTCGGAAAAGTAGGGATTTGAGGTCAAAGGAATTTGATACTCTTCTTTTACAATGGATAGGGCCAAAGGATCAGATTGAAGGGTTTTCTAAACATGATGAAAGTGGGAAAGCCTTATTCTACATGGATCTCTAGGGATGGACTGTCATTGAGTTCTTCTATAAGATCGATAAGTCCTGTTGGCACTGCAGTCGGCTTGTCTGTTAAAGTGAAACCCTGAAGGCCTATCATTGTTCTGAAAAGACTCCACAAGATTGAAATTGACTTCAAGAGTGTCCCTTTGTGTTCTGGAGGCTATCTGCACTGCCATATTATCAATCCCATTTTGATATATGTATTCCAATATAAAAGTAATTAAATATAGTTTCTGCGCATTGGATACTGACCCAACAATAAAGAAGCACAATTGTTTCCTGCATTCAACAACAAAATTCACAAACACTTCAGTCACCTTTCGCAGATCTATAAAAATTATCAATACCTTTATCAAAACAAGTTGAACAATATGAAATAAGATTAGGATCTGGGTGATGTGCAACATTTCTTTCATAAAAGTTGGAATGATCCCTAATATAGAAACTTCAATAAGTAAAAACTAAATTATACTTCAAAACCTATAGCCAAGAGAACACATTTTGTTTAGTAAATAAACTGAGAAAACAGTATTGAAGGACTTCATTTTGTTTCCATTAATAGTGGAATCAAGAGAATTAGCATGTTTAGAGACAGCAAGAAGGCTAGGCTGTAATTTAATTCATAAATTAATGAATACTTTTGTGGGAGATAAGGTCTTATCAATAGATGGAAATCAGAATTACTGAGCTTACTTTCCATTCAGGATAATAATTTATTCACTAGCTAGCATTCGCTAACAGTTCCCCTGAATTACAGGACATTTTTTTAATGACTTTAATTTTTTAGGTGAGCAGCTAATCATACAAGATATTTCTTCATAAGTGGAACTGAGAGGGAACTACCTTCTTCACAATGGTTATTCAAATCCCGCTTTTGCCCCAAGCAAGTGACACATGGAAAATGTGGATCATTATCGCCAACCAAAAAATTATTTGAACAATTCTCCCAAGAAGACATAGAGAGGCCAAAAAGGCAACACTCTCTATTAATCTATAACAGTTACTAACAAGTTTCTATAGAACCTTTAAAGCACAAAATCCCAATCTAGAGCAAGGATAGAGCTGTGCACTGTAACCCTACAACAAGAAAGCTGAAAGACAAAGAGATGTGGTTTACCCACTTGGTACTGTTGGTATAAACCGCAATATGATCCCAATGTTACGCTAGAAGGACAGGTCTATACTAAGGAAAGTAAACAGGAAATATTTTGTTTTAGGGTAGACGCTGTCATTTAACCAGCTTTGAAAAAAATCTATTTTTGGGTGAGATAGCCATGTCGTCCTGATGGAAGGTTCCTATAAGTAGCTTCCTAAGGTATATTTGACTACAGTGATATTTCCAGAGAATTTACCTTTAGGCCTCTAGAATTCTAACTCCTGGCGCGAATATTCTTAAAATTTCTCCTAAGGATATCGCATAAATCAGGGGACGTATATCTTGATACGACACAGCAATCTTCACCCCGAATAGCGTTTTCGCTTCGAGGGGGAAAGTGGCAAATTTTGAAGGGGAGCCGATATCAAGGTTACCCTTCCTCCCTTACTACTTTGAGTATCCAGACGGCACTGTACGTCGCCGCCATGTTTATTCCTTGTAGCATTGAGCAAGGTGCTACAGATATAGTAGTTTCGGGAGGGATCCTGCCAAGGCCTTTTCTATAGAAAAGGAGGGCGGGTCCATCAGGACGACATGGCTATCTCACCCAAAAATAGATTTCTCGCTTCGCTCAAAATCCGTTTTTGGGCTCAGGCCATGTCGTCCTGATGGAAGGTTACCAGAGAATTATTTAAAAAGTACTGTATCTGTGGATTTTCCAAATGTGCCTTGACCTCAGGACAATTCTTCCTTGGTCATCCAGACCATAGAGACATATGATGTTACCGTTATACGTCATTACTGCTAATCATAAACCATGTTAGTGCTTCCTGCTCCCTGCAGGGAAGAGTCATACTAGACTTAAGAAAGAGTCTCGAGGTTTGCATATACCATATGAACAAACATAGCATCAAGAGCATACAGGTCTCGTTGTATGCGTAGCCAGGTAAAGTTTGTACTCGTATAAGAACAAAGGTATTAACTATATATCTTGTTCATATATATATATATATATATATATATATATATATATATATATATATATATATATATATATATATATATATATGCAGATTATTAAAGGAAAATAATACTCTAGCATATCTTTATTGAAATCAATTTTGGGGCGAAATAAGACGCAAATACCCATCAAGTATTTATTGGTAATAAATAACCAGCAAAATCAACATACATAACATAATGTTAACATAATGTTAATAAATGCAATAAGAAACAGGTTGTTTTACAACCAAGACCAGAAAATGTTTATTTCACCAGAAAGGGAAAAAATGTTAGGGCCACAAAAACTGAAAATTTATTAAATTTTCTAATATACATTTCTGTGATATTGATTGTCTCTTCACACTGTGTAAGAACACACGGGACAAGTGTTGTCTCTATGTTTCTTCACCTTAATAACTAGAACAGTCCATAGTGCCATCTTGGTGACACTTATATTAAAGTATTGCACTGTGAAGTGTCAACACCTTCACCCATACTTTGACAGTCCCAATCAATTCACTGTTTCTCGCAGCGGTAGAGGACAGGTTTTAGGACACTACCTGCCGCCACCACAAAGCATTTCAACTCTTGCACTTGCTTCGCGTAGTGTATAAAAAACACTCTGGATGACTTCCATCCAGTATATGAGTGAAGACGCTCAAAGTCCATGTATTGGAAAAAAATTCAATGACGAAGCAATTTTTCTTGGATCATGACCTGCGGGTGTACTGTCAGGATCCGCTCTGCGAATAAAATAGGTGATCTTCGCCCTTAGTTGTTTTAGGGATAGGTTTGACCCCGAGGTTTCTCCTTTAAAGAGCTGTCCTCCCCTGAATTCTGAAGTTCTACGAAGATAGACCTTTAGACACTCCACTGGACACAGCGAGACATCTTCCTTCAGAGGGCAGATTCTCCAGGGACCCCACCTTTTGGTAGGTAGCTTGTTCTTGGCGAGAAATGTTGGGTCAGGAAAGAGATTCAGTTCTCCCACTTCTGTGAACTGAATATGGCCCTCATCTCTGGAAAGGGCCACTATTTCACTAACTCTGGCCCCCGAGGCTAGAGCAAACAAGAATATAACTTTCTGGGTTAAGTCTTTCAGAGAGCAATTCTCATTGTTCACTGTTGAAACAAAGTGTAGGACCTTATCCAAGGACCATGAAATGGGCCTCGGAGGTGCTGCAGGCCTAAGTCTAGCCAAGGCTGATTTACACGTTGTTATCGTATTGACTGCTAAATCTTGTCTATGAAGGTGGATAAAGAAGGATAAACAGAAATCTGTTGAGATTTCTTTTGGTCCTTTTGCCTTGACGAAAGCAATCCACTTCTTCCAAGATGACTCCTATTGTCTTCTAGTAGACTTAGACTTATATTCTTCTAAGAAGTCTATACTGTCTCTCGAGATCCCAAACCTTTTCTTTACTGCTAAGGAGAGAAAATCATGAGATGAAGGTTTTTGTTTTTCTGTGATGAAGCAAAGACAGTCGACTTCTGTACTTGTGGAGTCAGTACTGGGTCCGGCAGAGGGACCAGTCTCAGTTTCAGTTCCAATACTAGAGGGAACCAATTGCTCTTTGGCCACTTGGGAGCCACTAGAGCTGCCGTTCCCTGAAAGGATCTCAGCTTGTTGAGGACCTTCATTAAGAGGTTGGTTGGAGGGAACAGGTAAATTCGGTTCCATCTGATCCAGTCGAGGGACATGGCGTCCACCGCTTCCGCTAGAGGGTCCTCGTATGGGGCCACATAACGAGGTAGCTTCTTGTTGTCGCTCATCGCAAAGAGGTCGATCTGCAGTTCTGGGACTTGATGTAAGATGAAGGAGAATAATCCTGCATATAGGGACCATTCTGACTCTATCGGCGTGAGCCTAGATAGAGCGTCCGCTGTCACATTGCGGAACCCTTGAAGGTGAACTGCTGATAAATGCCATCTCTTCTTTTCCGCTAGGCAGAAGATGGCCAACATCACTTGGTGGAATTGGGGTGATCTCGAACCTTGACGATTCAAACATCTCACTATCACCTCGCTGTCCAGGCTCAGTCTTATGTGGACTGAACGTCGAGGGGACAGTTTTTTCAGCGTGAGAAAGACTGCCATGGCTTCCAAAATGTTGATGTGGAAGGTCTTGAATAGAGAAGACCAAGTCCCTTGGACTTTCCGTTGGTGAGAGTGACCTCCCCATCCTTCCTTTGATGCGTCCGTATGGATGATGACTGAAGATAAAGGTGGTTGCAAGGGCACGGACCTCTTCAGGTTCTTGGCCTTCGACCATGGCTTGAGAAGTGATCGTAGTCGAGTCGGTATCGGTCTTCTTAGATCTCTTCGAGCATTTGATGCGTATCTTCTCCAGACTCCTGATGCATCTGTTAGTTGTGCTCTTAGCACCGGGTCTGTCACTGATGCAAACTGAAGAGAACCCAGTACTCTCTCCTGTTGGCGTCTTGATATCCTGTCGGATTTCAGTAGTCTCTTGACAGATCCTGCTATTTCTCTCCTCTTCCCTTGGGGAATGGAGAGATGGTGTGACTTTAAGCTCCAATGTATTCCTAGCCATTGAAACTCCTGAGCTGGAGATAATCGAGACTTCTTGACGTTGATCTTGAATCCCAGATGTTCCAGGAACTTGATCACTTTCTTGGATGCTTGCATGCACTCTGTCTCGGATGCTGCCCACATCAGCCAATTGTCCAGGTAGGCTACTACCTGGACACCTTCTAGGCGTAGTTGTTGAGCGACTGCATCTGCAAGCTTTGTAAAAATCCTTGGGGCTATATTTAGTCCGAAGACGTATTTCTTCTTCTGTAGCCTGAATCCTAGGTAGGAGGAGAGTGGGCGGTTGATTGGAATATGACAAAAGGCATCTGCCATGTCTATCGAGACTGTGTACGCCCTTTTTGGCAGCAGGGTCCTTATTTGTTGAAGGGTTAACATCTTTAACTTGTTTTCTATGAACTTGTTGAGTGGCGACAAGTCCAGAAAGACTCTTAGTTTGTCTGAGTCCTTCTTGGGAACAGAAAACAGCCTTCCTTGGAATTTGATGGACTTTGCCCTTCTTATTGCCCGTTTGCTCAAGAGTTCTCGGGTGTATTCTTCCAGGAAGGGGGTGGAGTGTTGGAAGAATTGAGGAAATGATGGTGGAGCTGTCTTCCAGCTCCAACCTAGTCCGTTCTTGATTAGGCTGTGGGCCCAAGGATCGAAGGTCCAGCGATCCTGAAATTTTTGGAGTCTTCCTCCTACCGGAAGCATCTCATTGGCTCGACTGTCCGGAGGACTTGCCTCCTTGACCACGTCCTCCCTTACCCCCCCTCTTCCTCTTGGAGGGTATGTAGAAGAGCCTCTTTTCGACCCTCTACCTTTAGGGCGAAAGGTAGTGGTCTGCCTCTCATATGCAGGAGTAAAAGCTGGTGACTGGGCAACCAGCTGCTGACACAATCTGGTAGGTTGCCTGGGGTTGTGCCACCATCTGGGGCACCCGGGTCATGGGAACTGCGGGAAGTTGTTGTTGCTGTTGTTGTCTGACAGGACGAGAGGGCAACCTAGGTCTTTTTGTCTTCCTCTTTGGTTGGGGACCCTCATCCGGGGAAGACTTCCTCTTCGCCGACATGCCCCAATTCTGGAGAAGATTTCTATTCACCGTGGCGGCCTTGTCCACTACTTCTTTGACCACTTCACTCGGGAAGAGGTCTTTTCCCCAGATATTGGAGGCTATCAGCTTCCTAGGTTCATATTTCACTGCAGCCAAAGCAAACACGAACTCCCTACATGCGCGTTTGGCCTTAACGAAGCCATATAGGTCTTTGACCAGCGTAGCAAAATGTGATTTGGCCACGACCATGTTCATGTCTGGGGATCTGTTATCGCTTGCCATTGCCTCTGAGCAAATCTGGAGGGACAGGGATGTGGCAAGTATCTCCTTTGTCTCTTGCTCCCTACGCAAGAGAAAGTCAGACAGCTTAGGGAGTTTTTCGCTAAATTGGCGTCCAGCAATATCCGCCTCCAATTTCTCAACTGAGAAGTTGAGGTGAATTTCCTTCCAGTCCTTCTCGTCCGTAGGCAGGGCTAGGGATAAGGGTCTACACTCCTTGAGTGTAGGGCAAGGTTTCCCTGCGTCCACTGCCTTCATGGCTGCCTTAAACCCTTTTTCCGTAAAGGGAAAGGCTAGTTTAGCTGGAGCAAGAAAAGGAGGGTGTTTCTTGCTAAGGGCTGGCCCTTTTGAATTAGTGAAGTCCTTGTCTTTAAGGCTACTTGCCAACAGAGCCTGAGCTTTTCCATGGTCAAGAACTATGACCTCTTTTGGTTCTGTCTCTTCCTTGGACACAGGTTCCGCCTTCAAGCGGACGAAGCAGTCTGGGTAAGACTTAAAGCTGGGCTAAAAGTCAACATCCTCTATGAGGACAGCCCCCAGCTTTTCTGAAATGAAAATCTTCCCATTGGTAATCGGTATGTATTCTGCTTGCCTCCAAGGGTTCACATCAGAGCAAGGAAGAAGATCTTTCACATTACGTCTCTTCTGAGACCCACGGGATGCGGCGAGATGGTCCACCCTTCTCCTCAATTCAGCATCCCTTTCTTCGTTCTGCTTATGAAGACTCTCCATCATAGCCATGAGACTGGCCAAAGCTTTACCCATGTCAACCGATGGAGGAACAGAAGACATAGAGGGTACTGGTTCTCGGGCCGGAGCCGACGAAACGGATTCCGATTCGGCGTCATCCTCTTCAGTCTCGGGACCCAGGGTAGACTCCTCTTCTAGACCTTCCGCTAGAAGGTCTTTCGCGGTGTCCTCAGACACCGCCGACATCCTCTCATCTAGGTGGATGTCCTTCATCGCGTCAGAGACGTCCGTATCTACGGAAATCTGAACCCAAGGGATTTCAGGTTGAGGCTGGGGTATAACAGCTTCCACAATCGCCTTAGGGAACAGACAGGCACACATCCGTTCATTTGGAAGGTAAGGCCCCATGGCATTCTTTTGAAAGCCACGAACCCATCTGTGCGGCTTACTCCATGCTGCGTCCCTTGACTTCGCTGTCTTGGGGTCATTAAAAGCCTCAGTAACCAAGGCTTTGCAAACATTGCAGTCCTGGGTGTCCCAGTACTTCAGAGGTCCCTTGGAGATGGAGATGGCCACAGAAGTCCTTGCTCCTCACGTTGCAAAAGACTCTCAGGCACTTGGGATGGTCCTCCTGTAAAGAGAGGAAAAATAAATGAGTATGCGGTAGTTTATCTCGCCTGATAAACTATATAAATATTATTATTAATATTTTTGCATATTTATTGCATATAGCTCAGGAGAGACAAGCTAGAGAAGAATTAGGAAAGACACATACTTGTATTTCCTGTCCAGCCAATTGCGCGACCTCCCCCCTAATTAAAACCTAGAGTTTTCCTATTCAGGAAACCCATGGAAGAATTCTAACCTGTAAGGATAGATAAGTGTAACTCAATACTAACTTTCCAAAGGTTTTAATAATGAGGGTAAATTGTAACTGATCATCTATCAGTATGTGGAAAGAAATCTTTTCTTTCCATATATAATTGGTCTCAACAATAGACTGTGCATGGATACACAGGGTATGTTGGAAAATAACTACTGTATAATTTATACTTTAGTTTTCTGTCTGCAGTATGATCTATACTGCAAATATACTGGCTACTGTATAATCATATACTGTTGCAGGCTAGGCTAGCACCTGGCGGCACAGTCCAGCCGGTGAGACGTGTCAGTGCACTGGCCCAGTCGGCGCCTTGCTGGCTGGGGTAGTGGCTGGCAGCATCAACCCAGCCGGCAGATGCCGGCTAGGTTAGTCCAGCCGGCGTCTCGCCGGCAAGTAGTGAAGGGAACCTTATTAAATGTGTATTAACAATAAATAAGGGTGTAAGTACTCAGTCTTACTGCCTTCCTCCAGAAAGAGGGTTCAAATAGAAGGGGAGAATGTATCCTTCAGGCTTCCACCCAAACATAAACCATTGCCGGTCTCTGGCGGCCACTGGTATGTGGATGGCAGTCCAAGAGAGGACTGAAGAACACTCTACAGTATAGGGGTCTCCCGCCGGCAGCCGGCCCAGCCAGCACAGCTTTTCCCGGAACCTTGCGTCCATAAGGGAAGGCTGATCGACTAAGCCGATGCATGTAGGAGCCCCGGCCGGCCCCACAACCCGCCGGCAAGGGGTGAGATTGTAGGACGACGGCCAAAGGGTTGCGATGGCTAGGCCATCACTAAAGGACAGAGGGGAGAGGGAAAAGGGTCCTTATGAGGTGTGGAAGGAGCCGGCAGGGTTGCCGGTCCTACCACACCCCTAAGAAACTCTGTTTCAATATCAGCGCCATACTAGGTGGCAGGGGAAAATCTATTCTCCAGCCTAGGGTCTGCCAATACAGTTAAGGGGACGGCGGCAGACTTGCCGCCTCCTCTCAACAAGGGAGAAACAGAGTTCCAGTGCCGGCACCATCCTAGGCAGCAGAAGAATGTCTATTCTCCAGCCTAGGGTCTGCGAGCACAGGACTAGTCTTCTAGACCGCAGGGAGAAGGTGGCTGCATCATACAACCACTTCAAGTGCGGCCTAGGGAGGTCTAGCCTCCTATGCCGGCAGCCTAGACCGGCAGGGGAATGACTATTCACCCTGCCGGCCGGCCGCCGGCGAAAGACCGTATACTCTGAGGTTCTGACCGAAAACCAAAGCCTGCTATCTGCCGGCCAAGGGAAGAGACAGAAAACACTAGCCCAGTCAAGCCTGAGTGTCTACTCGATGGCAAGACTAACTAGGGTTGTAGCCTAAGGCTACACTCAGAGGGAAGGAGGGATTACCCTTAAATCTCCACTGGAGACGAGTATCGGATTATATAATAATTCTAGGAGATATCTATCTCCGCCTGAATTGATAAAACGATACACGAGGGTAACCGGGGAACATGTATGAAAGTATACTAAAGCCACTAGGCTAGTAGCCTAGCGGAGTGTGAGATTCGACTACCTTAATTGCCGAAACTCTATCGTACACGATATCAGAGCAAAAGGAATATATATAAGCAATCAATATACCTTACATGTATAAATTGCCTAAATAGCTTCATTTAATTGTTATTACACTAGGAATGGCTATTATATCATGCATGAAAGTAAACTAAAACGCACAGACTAGGAAGCCTAGCACAAGCAAGGTTCGGTTACCTGAATTGCCAAAACTATCAAGAATACAATCGGCATAATATAACTAACTTCCTAACAATGAAGACTGAATAGCTTCGAAATATTCATGCTACTAACACCGGGAAAGTCGTTCAGGCTAACTAAATAACTCATGCGTAATGAACGACAGCGCCCATGACGCCTGTGGTAAGGCAAAGCTCTCTCACTTAATTTAACCTAATTTCACTGTGAGCCAGGAGCTAAAATTCATACAATGTAAAGATCAAATACTCAATTTTCCAGAGGAAGAAGAGGCTGGAGATTGCATGATGTCCGCAAAAAAACCAAAGCGTAACGAGAGAGATAAACAGGAAAATCACCGAGCTACGTATAGCGCTACACTTATAGGTATAAACATGGCGGCGACGTACAGTGCCATCTGGATACTCAAAGTAGTAAGGGAGGAACGGTAACCTTGATATCGGCTCCCCTTCAAAATTTGCCACTTTCCCCCTCGAAGCGAAAACGCTATTCGGGATGAAGATTGCTATGTGTCATATTAAGATATACGTCCCCTGATTTATGAGATATCCTCAGGAGAAATTTTAAGGATATTCGCGCCAGGAGTTAGAATTCTGGGGACCTAAAGGTAAATTCTCTGGGAATATCACTGTAGTCAAATATACCCTAGGAAGCTACTTATAGGAACCTTCCATCAGGACGGCATGGCCTGAGCCCAAAAAATAATGTATGACACAAAATTATGATAAATAATTTTTAATGCTCATATAATTCATTTGTGCCAAGTGTCAATGTAACATTTTCATAACATTACAGTACATAAGTTTATGTGAATAGCTTATCATGTTGATTAGAAACAATGTTATTCAAGAATTGCATTCCCTTCACACTATACTATGGAGAGGGGTATTGCTTACAGTGTGTTATACATTACGCTGTCAACGGCACGTGCAAATTCTTCGGCACCACCTGCACTGCTTCATACTGCTTTACTGCACATGTTTTTGCATCCATTCCATTTTGTCCCAAATACTAGCTTTTCCCTGCTCCAATTTTCAAATTTCATTCTGGAACTAATATTTCAAGTTTCTATTTGTTGTGATGAAAGTTATAGTTTTGTGTGAAAAATTGTGATTAAACAAAGCATTTGTGACTGATCCAAAATAAGTGTAGGATCAATCAGTGATACATGAAGTAATATTCTAGATATTTTATGTGGTACAAATACATATGGAGAGCAACTTTAAATAGGCCTACTGCAAATAGTTTATTTAGTAGTAATATAAATTTTGTTCATAAAGATGACAACTTTCCCTTTTGAAGTCATGTAGTTTGAAAAACTAAATAAATTGCTTAAATATGAAACCAGAGCCATTGTTGTACAAAAAACGAGAAAGAAAAGTAAAATTGTAACTGTGTTACAATTTCTCTTGATAACTACAATCATTTTAAAAACAAAAACTTTTACAACCATTCTAATACCACATTAGAGTATCAATTAAAGTAATAATAACAGTTAATAATAAGAAATTATTTTGTATCAGTGTCCAGTCCACCACATGAAATGGAGGATATATTCATGTATTATAAGGGATGAGTTAATTTTTCGATATACCTTGTTACAAAATCTAGTCATAAGAAAAAAGCCCTTCTGCAAATTATACACCGAAATTTCTTCCTCTGTTGATAATGGTAAAGAAAGGTGCAAAATAACTAGTAAAACTAAGACACTTCCTGACTGTGTAAACTATAAAAAATCTATTTATAATAACAGGAAATCTTTATCATAAAAAAGACTACAAGTGCTTACCTAAAATACACTACTAAATAAAGCATATTAAAAATACAGTACCAATAAGTGTACCAATAAGTATAAACAAATTACTGGAGGCTCACAAATATTCACTTGGCATTCATATCAGGCAAAATTCAATAAAAAAGCAAATGAGTCACAAAATAGTTTGGACCAATGGAATGAACAGCTTCTCACCAGTTTTGAATGGTAGTGCAGAATGGACTGGGAAAAGAGTAAAATGCTTATTGGGACAAGTGTGGAGATATCATCGACAGCAAAGCAATAACCTAATACATTTTCTGACCCTTTTGAGGAACTGGACTAACAAAGATTTTCAATGAGGAGCACAACTTCCTATTATTGAAATATTCACTGAAATATGAATGGAAGATAAACATTACCACAAAAAAAAAAAAAAAAAAAAAAAAAAAACAGAATTTATTACTATACTGGTGTTAATCAGAAAACCAACTTAATAGAGAATAATTCATTATTCAAATTTACTTTTTAAAGGTTTCTCTGAAATAGTGCAGTGCCAATAACACTGTATCACCAAGGACATTCTCATAAGTAGCTGTCAACTATAATGATAGAATTGCCAGCAGGGATAAAACAAATCTGTAAAACCCCTTGCTAAATCAATTCATTCAAATTACAGTTTATTCTGATAAAGATGACACTCAAAAAGTTAACTATTTCAAATTAAATCATTTATGAAAAATGTTGTGCATTTGTAAATCGTTCTGCAACAAAATAGTAAAATTAAAACAAAAAGATAAGGAATCACACAACCATCTATGTGACATGAGCTTGCATTGGACATCAGAAATCGTAAACTTCGCTTAACTTTATGGATTTTTTATATTCACATGAGAAGGTTCACCTTCCCTTCCTTTTCTCACGATAGCAGACATTCAAGCAACTCAAAAAAAAAAAAATCATCTTGAACCATTTTGATTAAGATTTCTCCTAACAAACAAACACATGATATCCATGTATGACAACCATTGACTTTTGATGCCCACAATGTATCTTGGATCACGTAAAGATCATGCACAACAAAAGGATGGTTAGAAAAGGTTCGAGTAACAGGAATATTGTGGATTCATATCAGTTCTAATGTGTTTTGACTGTGGAATTTGTACCCTGTATTTCAAAGAGTTTTTCCAGAATCATGAATATGGCATACAACTGTAATAAAGACTGCAAGCTGCAGTACTTTGAAGATTTGTATTAGATACAGAGAATGTTCTGAATCTGTTGGAGATAAAAATCTTATAAGTATCCAGTCCTTGATATTTCTCAAGTACACCTTAAGTAATAGCAAGAAGATGCGAAAAGTAGTGAGGTATATAGAGTATTTCATCCTTACTTATGATTTAAAATAAAGCACCTGTAGGCTATATATGAAAATCATACGGGGGGGGGGGGGGAAGGGGGGGGTTCCAAATTAAATGTACCATAAATGGAAATGTTCAAGATTTTATGATCACACAAATAAATGAACACTTTAACATTAACCTCAAGCTCTGGCAGAAATAATTAAAGTTAGTGTATATAAAGAGGGACAAATCGAAAAAAAAAAAAAAAACAGAAAAATTCAATTTGCACATATTGTTTATCCCACAACTAAATACAGGGATACGTTGTTAAGGCAAATAGTTTATCAATTACCCTATGTCTTAAAAAAGACTAAAAAGACATCTTAATAACACTAATTTAAGGTAAATTTCTTATAATATGCTGACATAATAAATATTGCTTGCAATGGGTGCGAATTCTGACATCATGATAATTAGAATAGATAAAGTAATTTATACAGATTTAAATCATCATCTACCCAAACAAGATATAGTATAACTAATTTCATCATAAGAGCTGGTTATGAGGAAAATATAATGCTAATATAACTATAACATGGACAATTTTTTTTTTTTTTTTTTTAACTAAATGATACCTTGGATAGATTACTGAATTTCTGTAAACTATTTACAGTACAGTACTATAAAAGTTTAAATCCATAATTATCAATATTTTTTCACAAAAATGCTAATAAAGACTAATAAATACAAAAGCTTTCCCTGTCACATTTCATAAATGCACTGGCCTTTTTATGTTAAAAATATTTAGCTCAAAAGAAATAAAATGCTAATAGCTACGTTACTTATTTGAACATAAAGCAAGGGAAATCATTAAGACAGAATTTACTGTAATTCTGTTTTTAATGGAGTAGTCACCATAATGTCCCCAATAAAGATGAACACTACCGCCAAAAAGAGCCCATGGGTAATATAACAAGAAAATATTCAACAACGAAGTTGGGCGTTCCGAAAATGACCAAAAAGCCAATAAAAAAGAAATAAGAGTGGAGTAAGATATAACCATACACACCACTATCATTGCTTTCTCAACTTTATTTCCAGAGGAAACAATAAGTGCTCACCTTGGTACTATATCAATGTAGGTTAGCTTAAAAGTAGTTTTTGAATGTACAAGATTATATTTTTTTTCTTAAAACTGTCAACGAAAACCAAGGTCTTAATGTCACCCAAAATGAAAGAGTTTCTACCTTAGCTCATTGTTTCTTGTTACATATGCTATAGGCCTACCAATATGAATATATACTCATGTTAATGAGTAACTAAAATTTCACAGATAATTCTAATTGGAGTACTACGAAAATCCCCAAAAATACCTTTGTTATATGAGGAGAATAACATATTTTCCTTAATGTTTACTATTAAAAGCCAAGATATAATGCACACTACAGGATAAAAAGTTTCACGTCATGCAAAAAAAGAAAAAAAAATGCTTAAACAAAGCCAAGGCTTAAAGCAATCCTGTGAACCTTCTGGGATCTTAAACATTTTTTTTTTTAGAAGAAATAAAAGAAAAAATAGAGATGATAGGAGGGAAATAAATCTTACTGCACGAGGGTTGGACTGTCATAAAGACGGCCCCTAAAGGATGAAAAACACCAGAAGTTATGAATCCA
>NC_090725.1:208727352-208792352 GCF_036898095.1 Palaemon carinicauda | reverse complement strand
GATAAAAATTATATTGTTTTTTATTTGTAATTGGTCAACTGTCTTTTGGACCCTAAAACAGACAGTCTAGAGGACCTAGAAAATTCTTTTTACCTGAGAATACAGTTCATAGTTTCCATAAAGTCAAATGAGGTGTGTGGGTATTTTGATTAACTGCCTTGGAAATTGGTTATCTGAGAAGATTATTCTTGAAAGGCGACTCCTTCAAACACACTGACAGCAGAGGCTACATATCTGTACAGCATTCTTTCCCAGGACAAAACGGAGCTATCAGATACATTCTGTTGCTCAACAAAACTCTGAACTTGGTCATCATCGCCCAAACCATTGAAAAAGGAAGATAAGCATTTAGATCTATATTTGACCAGTTCTGTAACAAGGATTCTACGTTTCATGCCAATGAATATGGAACTGGACAGCAATACACCTCTCTCTCTTATTGAAAGAGATTGCAAATATGTCCACGTTTGGTCTTCTCCAGCAAATTAAAAACCTGACATAAAATATGTACAGTAGAGATCATTCATTCAGAAGAAACTGTCCTTTCTTGCGAAACTGATATGCTATTCAAAACAAGGATTCCAATTTGGTTCCACCTTTTCTTTTCATGTAAGCCAGTACTGTCATGTTGTCTAAATAAACCATCACACACTTCCTTACTACCAGAGATTCTTGAGCTTAATTTGCTTGCTTGCACCACCAAGAGTCCAAGGCAAATGGTATGTAGCATTGATTCATCCTTCAACTAATTCCAGGACAATTGAGGAAAATCCATAGTTGCACCATAAACTTCCTTTGATGGCATCTACAAAAAGATATGTCCAGAAACCTCATTTTTCAAAGAGTGAGGGTCATGTCATCATTTTACCAGTAGTAATTGCTTTTGCATCACTGGAACACAAGCTGTATATATATATATATATATATATATATATATATATATATATATATATATATATATATATATATATATATATATATATATATATATATAAGAAAATATATTCATATATTATAAATAAAAAATTGGAGAAAAGGGCATTTTAAGTTTGATAATATTCAATAAGAGGTAACTTTTGAACTAAAAGAGCTAGAAAGCTGGGGTTGGTCTCAAAATTTAACTTGCCTCTTATACGTTATGTTGCAAACAAAATTTATATATTTGCATCAAAAATATATAATTACATCCGCAAACGAAGTTGAAAGGATGTTATGCTATACTCGCTGTTTGCGTTTGTTTATGAACAGCTTCCTGGCAACAATTTCAATCATAGAGTAATGAAACTTGCAAGGATTAACTGTTATGTACAAAGCTGGAAACGGCAAGGTCAAAGGTCCAGGGCATTGTTAAGCAAAATGTCCAATTAACGTAATGAGCAGAGTTAAATACAGTATATATTTCTAATGCAAATATGTTGATTCTTTTTGCAACATAACGTAAAATAAATAAGGAAAATTTTGAGACCAACCCCAGCTTTTTAGCTGCTTTAGTTAAAAAGTTATCTCTTATTGAAAATTATCAAACTTTAAATGGCTTTTTCTCCATTTTTTTATTTTGGCGCTGATGTCCCTGTTACTAATAGCCTCAAATATATATACATACCTATCTATCTATGTATCTATCCATCTATCTATCTATCTCTCTCTCTCTCTCTCTCTCTCTCTCTCTCTCTCTCTCTCTCTCTCTATATATATATATATATATACATATATTTACATTTATACTGTACATATCTATCTATCTATGTATCTTTCTATTTATATTTATAAATATATACATATATATATATATATATATATATATCATATAGAATTTATTTATGCAAACACTTACATTTGTATACATTTGTACATATATATATGCATATATATAAATATATATATATATATATATATATATATATACATACAAATATATATATATATATATATATACAGTATATATATATATATATATATACTGTAAATATATATACTGTATATATATATATATATATATATACATATGTATACACACCGTGCTCAACATCATATCTTAACAACCCATGTTTGCCAACTGTTATATAAGCGGATGAGCATCCTGGTGGAGTAACGAGAACTCTGGGTGCTGAGAAAAGGCCCACATAAATCTCGATGAACTCACTGGCAGCAGGGTGTCGGATTGGATTTAAGGTGACAGACAAGATGTCTTTTTAGCTTCTACTCCTGAAACCTGGCAGATGATCTTACTGGAATTAGTATGGACCGACAGGGGTCACTTTCCTTAGTTAGATAGGCACTACGCATTACAAGGAACTGGCTATCCTTTTGATGAATTTAGCCAATGAATGCTCTATAGGACAGTTATTGGAAAGCAAATAGGGCAAAATGGCCCCCAGTCCCAGGCGTAGCAGGGTGCTTAAAATCTCCCATTTTATAAATACGATAAAAAAATTGAAAATTGGTAACTGGAATGATAGAATCATGAATTAGATTGGGAAGTTACGGTAATTGTAGAATGAATTTATGGAATATAGTTTGAAAATCTAGGCCCTAAGTGAAAGACGTTATAAGGGGATTGGTAGAGAAATCTTAGTCCAAGGAAAAAAACATATATATACATATATATATATATATATATATATATATATATATATATATATACTCAGGAAGAGCAGGGGTAAGAGTGATAATGACAGCAAGAGCAGAAAAGGCATTATTTGAATGGAGAGCTGTAACGAGTAAATTGTTGCTTGCAAAGTTCAAATCAAAGCAGTACATTATGAGTATTATAGTTTGTTAGGCCCCAACAAATGATTCCCCCGAAGAAAAGAAAGACGAATACTATGAAGCACTGCACTGTAATATATGCAATCCTAGAGAGAGATATGAAAATTGTAATTGGTGACTTCAATGCTAAAGTTGGAAGGAATAATCAAGGTAAAGAATTTGATGGGTGTTGCAAATGAATATGGGGCACATTTTATATGTTTTTGTTCAACAAACAATCTTGTTATTGGAGGTACTCTTTTCCAGCACAAAGACATCCACAAATATAAACGGACCTTACTATGTGGCAATTACAAAAATTAAATCGATCACATAGCAATTAATAAAGAAAGAAGGGGGACTCTGAGAAATGTAAGAACCTATAGATGTGCTGATGTTGGTAGCGATCACTAGCTCTTCATTGCCACACTTTAAACTGAAAGCACCCAACAGAAATGTAGGTAGAATACCTAGGTTTGACACAACTAAGCTTCTAGAAGATGAGCACAGATAAACATTTGCAATTGAATGTAGGAATCGATTTGCAGTCTTAGAGACTTTAAGAAACGAAGAGCAGACAGTTAATGAAGAATGGTGTGATATTATGGTTAATAGTAAAGTTTTGGAACATACAGTTACAAGGAAATAACCATGGATACCAAAGGATACTTGGGTTACGATAAAAAGGAGACAAAGAAACTGATTGTTGAAAGTTTTCGAGGAAGTAATAAAAGTTACAAGGTAGAGCATGCTATGTATTCTATTATTGATAGTGAAGTCAAGAGAAAAGCCAGGAATAACTTCAGAGAATATTTAGACAGGGAAGCAGATGAAGCTGACAAAGCTATGAATTCAGGGAGTGGCTATGGTGTAAGAATTGCACATAGAATCATTAATGAAATCTCTACTAGGGCAAAGAAGAAGCATATTCCCATCAAAAAGAGAGATGGACCTCTTATAACAAGAGACAATGAAGAAAGGTAACGTTGGATGGAACACTTTAGTGAAGACATGAATGGGAGATACGAAAGGAATAATTTGATTGATATACCTGAAGCTGCGGAAGACCTTGGTGTACCAATAAATGAATTCAATGTGTTTGAAGCCGAAGATAATAAACTAAAGAGATGGAAAATCAGTGGATACGATGGAATAACTACTGAGATGATATTGGCCAAAAAGGAGGTGACTGCCATTATACAGTATATGCACACAATTATGTTGTAGAATGTGGCATGAAAAGGCAAAACCTGATGAATGGGTGCCAGGAATGTTGGTCAAAATGGCAAAAAAAATGGAGACCTGGCTGATTGCAAGAGGCATCACACTTACGCCAGTTATCATGAAAATATATAGTATGCTTATTCTAAAGAGACTAGAGAGAATGATTGATGAAAATTTGAGAGAGGAACAAGCAGGATTTAGAAAAGCTAGAAGTTGTATTGACCAAGTTTTCATTTTAAGACATGTGGTGCAACAATATGTAGACTATAGAAATCAACTTTTGATGGCATTTGTGGACTATGAAAAAGCCTTTGATAGTGTGAACTGGCTAATTTTGTGGAGAGTCCTTAGTTATTATGGATTTCCTCGTAAATTTGTAAATTTCATTAAGTCTGTTCATGAGAATAGCAAGTTCAAATTTAATGTTAGCCGAGTCCTATCAAATTAATTTCCAGTGAACACTGAAGTTCTACAAGGGAATGTGTTTCCTATCAAATTAATTTCCAGTAAACACTGAAGTTCTACAAGGAAATGTGTTGTCACCTATGTTGTTTATCATCCTCATGGATTTTGTAATGTTTTCCATATCTTGAGTTTTTTTATGATTGCTTTGGTTTTAAACACACTGAATTCATTCATGGGCATATCAAGGTCTTCCTCTGTTAAGGGTATATCAATTAAATTATTTTCTTCAAATCTCCTATTCAAGACCTCACTAAAGTGTTCCATCCAATGTTGCCTTTCTTTCTTTTCTGTTGTTATAACATCCACCCCTCGAATCTGATGGGTATATACTTCTTCTTTGCCCCAGTAGAGATTTAATTAATAATTATGTGAGCAATTCTTACACCATAGCCACTCCCTGAATATATAGTTTTGTCAGCCTCATCTGCTTTCCTGTCTAAATAGTCTCTCCTGTCATTCCTGACTTTTCTTTTCACTTCACTATTGATACTGGAATACTTACCATGCTCTACCTTGTCATTTTCATTACTTCCTCGAAAACATTCAACAATCAATTTTGGCCATTTGTCTCCTTGTTATGGTATCCCAATTGTCATTTGATATCCATGTTTTTCTCCTTGTAACTGCATGTTCCAAAATCTCACTACCAACTGACTGATATATATTCTTAATATCACACAATTCTTCATTAATTGTTTGCTCTTCGTCTCTTAAAGTCTCTGAGACTGCAAATCGATTCCTACCTTCAATTGCAAAGGTTTCTCTGTGCCCCTCTTCTAGAAGCTTAGTTGTTTCAAACCTAGTTATTCTATCTACATGTCTGCACCTCTGTAGCTTCTTACATTTCTCAGAGTCCTCCTCTCTTTATTAATGGCTATGTGATCTATTTTATTTTTGTAATTGCCACATAGTGATGTCCATATATATTTGTGAATGTACTTGTGCTGGAAAAGAGTACCACCAATAACAAGATTGTGCCCCATTTTCATTTGCCACTTTGCCAAGACCCTTACCACCTATTACAGTCTTTATACCTTGATTATTCCTTCCAACTTTAGCAATGAAGTCACCAATCACAATTTTCATATTTTTCTCTGGGTTTCATCTTTTACACTGCAGTTCTTCATAGTATTCACCTTTCCTCCTTCCGGGGGAATCATTTTTTGGTGCATAGTAAATTATAATACTTATATGCCACTGCTTTGATTAAACTTTGCAAGTAACAATCTACTATTTTCAATTATCCAGTCCGTTAACGCCTTTTCTGCTCTTGGCGTCATTATTCTTACCCTTTCTCCTCCAACTCTATCTATTCTTCCTGAGTGTATGTATATATATATATATATATATATATATATATATATATATATATATATATATATATATATATATATATACATATATATATATATATATATATATATATATATATATATATATATATATATACATATATATATATATATATATATATATATATATATATATATATATATATATATATATATATATATATATATGTATATATATATATATATATATATATATACTGTATATATATATTTCATCTTCGTCGTCCTGCCACTGAGGGGGGCAAGCCAGCCTCAACTTGGTGCCGGTCCCAAGCCCGGGTAAATGGGGAGGGTTGCCGGCAGGAAAGGCATCCGGCCATGAAAAATTAGCCAAAACAACTATGGTCAGTGAGTATAATCTCAAGGAGAGAGATTGAAAAGAGTTGAAAATTTTAGCGGCAGAGGATGGTGATCTGGGAGCAGAAATAAACCACAGAATACAAGCAGGATGGAAGAATTGGAAAAAAGTGCGTGGAGTACTATGCGACAGGAAAATAGGGGTTAAGTTGAAAGGTCAAGCACACAGACAGATGTGAGACCGGCAATGATGTATAGAGCGGAGACGTGGGCAATAAAGAAGACAGAAGAGAAGAAGATGGATGAGGCAGAGATGAGAATGTTGAGATGGATGTGTGGGGTGACAAGAAGTGATAAGATACGGAATGAGGTAATTAGGGGTACCACAGGAATTAGAAAACTATCAGATAAGATCCAAGAAAGTAGACTGAGGTGGTATGGTCATGTCATGAGAAGAGATGAACAGTATATGGGGAGGAGAGTGATGGAAATGGAGGTACAGGGAATGAGAAGGAGAGGGAGACCAAAGCGAAGGTGGGTGGACTGTATCAAGGATGACCTCCAATCAAAGGGATTAACCGGTGATGAGGTGTGGGACAGAGGTAGATGGAGAAAGCTGACCAGAAACATCGACCCCACATCAAAGTGGGAAAAGATGTAGGCAAAGAAGAAGAAGACAGTATATATATATATATATATATATATATATATATATATATATATATATATATATATATATATATATATATATATATATATCCTTGATCTAAGATTTCTTTACCAATCCCCATACAATGTGTTTCACTTAAGGCCAAGATAACCAAACTATCTTTCATAAATTCATTCTCCACTTGCTGTAACTTCCCTACCTGATATTTTGTTCTAACTGAGACTGGGGGCCATTCTGTCATTTTTGCTTTCCATAGACTGACTAAATCCATAGAGGATTCATTGGCTAAATTCATCAAAGGATAGCTAGTTTCTTGTGATGCGCAGTGCTTATCTAACTAAGGAAAGTGACCTCTCCCGGTCCATACTAATTCCAGTAAGATCATCTGTCAGGCATAAGGAGTTAAAGCCCAGAAGACATCTTGTCTGTCACCTTAAACTCAATCCGACACCCTGCTGCCAGTGACTTCATCGAGATTTAGGTGGGCATTACCTCTACACCAAAAGTTCTCGTTATTCCACCAAGTTGCTCATCCGCCAATATAACCATTGGCAAAGCAATTAAAGAATTAAAATACAGTAAAATCCAATAAATTTTAAAAAGTATTTTATTATATAATTGTAAGAATATTTTTATACTGTATTCATTATGTACATAACCTAGCTTTTTCACAGCTTCCAAGAAGTAGAGTAATCAACAGACTAAAAAAGGGAAATAAACAGCTTTCAGCTGTTTGTCATTACAATGCAAGATAAATCAATTTATAAAATAAAAAAAAAAAAAACTTTTGAAAGTATCTTACCATGAAAAATTAGCTATAAAATCTTGATACATACAAAGAATAACAACATTACCAGTAACGAGATCTGATAACTGAAAGGAATGGTAAAAGAGAACAAAGCTTATGGTAATTAGAATTTAAGGGATATCAATAAAAATAATAGATTTTTAAAAGTATTTCTATTATGCACAAATAGCGGCATGAATTTAGAAACAGAAGAGGGTAGGGAGTTTGAAGGTCATTTATGGATTGTCTAGGCTATCTGTTAGACTAGTAAACTTTCTAGCATTGGAACCCAATCCCATCTATTTCTTGGTGGTTTGGGTGTCTCTCCCACTGCTTAGGGATTAATTATCTAAGGTTCTTTGAAAAATTTTCTTTATTTTGCAGATTTACAGAATCTGCATTCCCTAACTAGAATATTGTAATGGGACTAGCATCATGCTTGAAATGTGCATAAAAATATCCAGGGATATAACATTGCAAAAGTTAAATATATAAAGGAAATGTAACATCAACCTAGTAAAACATAAACCAACTAGAATACCCACAGAAACTTGAGCGATTTTTTGTAAGAATAGAAGAGCCCTCATCCAGTTTTATTTCACAAGACCAAATGTACACGCCTGAATCCAGATAACATAAGCTTGATCTAATCAGTGAGCTTGAATACTTTAAAACTTCATCCTGATCACACCAGCACATTTTCTTCTGATTCTGTAATCACAGTGACTACAATTTCTCCACTACTTCATTTTCAGACTATTAATTTTAAGAAGATAATAAAACATTTGGAAGATTTGAAAAATAGTCAGTGAACTCTTAAAAAGGAATCACCAAGAAACTATTTTTTTTTTAATTCTGCTGATTGCATTAAGTTTGTTTAGTTAAAGATATTAATTTGGGTTTGATACACTACAAAAAAAATTTCATCCTCAAATGATGATGAAAAAATATCAATGTGCTTTACAAAAAAATAATACTTTATCTACTTGTAACTTTCTACTCTATATTACTGTACTAAATTGTACTGGAAAAAATATTCATAACTCCCATGTGCAACTTTGTAGGCTTACTAAAATGCAAATGAAAGATCAGATACATACTTGACAAGTGTAAATGCATCATCTATCAGAGATGCTCTATCAGCCGGCAAGAGCACTTCATGGTTTGTTAGAAGAACATTGATGAGAGCATTCCACCCAGCATCATCATATGTTACTCGGTAGAAACCTCTTTGACCTACATTAAATTTTATCCACTCGACTTCCCTGGGCACTAAGAATTCAACTGGAAAATAGAAGCAAATCAATTATAAATGCATATTTCCAAGTCAAATTAGTTAAAAGCAATTACACTTTGATATTTTGCATGATTTTAATTGATTTTGTGAAAAAATACTTACAAATATTTCCAAATTATCATAAACTGTATAAGAACTATGTCAATGGTCATCTCCCTACTTTAGGAAAACATCTCCACTGAGATCTTTACAAAATACCCTTGAGAGAAAAATCATACATAACAAGGATAAAATACGGAAAACATTGCAAAAGATCAACATCCAAGAAAAAACCTGTTATTGATGATTTGCTGTGTAGTACTTAAGGATTTCCCTGTAAAACAGGGAATCATATACAACAGGATATACCAAATGAATACTGTCTTCCCTGCCCTAGGAATAGGGTAACAATGTACCAAACAGAGACTTAGTGTGCATAGGGAGACCAACAAGTTCAGGCTCTCTCGAATTTATCAAAATACTTCCAATGTTAATTACATCTGTTAGCAACTGAAACATCACGCACTGAAAACCAATACTATTTATGCAAATGCCAATAGCCCCACCTGGTCATTTGTATACCAATGTACTCCATCTTTTTTTCCCATAGGAGTATGTCTCAGTTATATCCCTCCTCCCTTTACAAGTTAAGGAATGCAGGAGGATTTTGGAGAGCACACAGAACCTAGCAAAAATATATTTTTTCTCTAAAAATCTTGGATTATAGATTGGCCATTTGGCCCGATTTCATTAGTATGACTTGGTATGCGTGTGTGCCAAATTTAATGCTTCTATCATCATTTGCATGATCTTTTTTTGATATTTTACATTATTTGGTATCAATATCAATTTCCCTCCCTTTACCAGTGACTATTTCCCAGGCTAAATCTATAAATCTAGATAATATTTAATATCTAAATCTACTTTCAAAGATACAAAATCACTCATAAAAACTAGACCTTTTAAGTCTTATAAAGAGAGTATGCATTAATCTAAAGGCATCTCAACATTTCAGACCTATTATTAGCTTTATAGAAAACACCTTTAACTCTTACTTTCGTTTCAGAAATATATTTGAACTGAAACTCTGTAAAAGAGGAAGACATTAAAATTAACATCCTAGACTGTGTAGCTAGTTTCTATTTAATCAAATTCTCTGAGTACAACTTTAAAATCCTATTAATAAGTTTACTAAAAGATTCATGAAAATCACCTTTTAACTGAACACACTGCTCATCTTATTTTTCGTCATGTTCATTGCCTATTTCATCACAACTAGAATAAACAAATTACCTTCTGTAGGCTAGGTGGATTTGTTATGCCACTTGTTGGTGTCAACAAAGTAAGACAACCAGGTATGTAAAAGACCTGAATTACCTACCTTCATTATCAAAACTTACCCAAGGAACTATAATTTTCATTCAGGTAGTTCAATATTACCTTCAAGCTTATTTACAAAAAAAAAAAAAAAAAAAAAAAAAGAATTAATTGCCTTGCATGGTTAGGCTCAACTGTTTTTCGTTAACTGACTCTGCTCCTCTGTTCTTTCCAAGCTCCTCTGAAAGACAAGTTCCACACTCATCTACTGAATATTATTGTGAAACTTTCCTTCTTTTCTAAGGAGTAACATCAACTGGCCTGTTTGGAACAGGTAATTGCAATGCAAAAAATTGTTAAAAAAAAGTTATTGCATCCCTTTTCTCATGCCTCTTCCCATAAAAAAATTTTTATTATCGCTATCAAGTTTCAATCAAGAACCACATAAAATCTCAGGGTCTCCCGACTACTGTCCAGGAGTTATTGCTGATGGTTTAGATATGCCATTAGGCTAGTTTAGCTTCAGATGAGGTACTAGCTTTAACATTCACCTTGTGTATTCCAAATTGTTTTTTATCCTTATAACAGGGGTACATATTAATAGACTTATTCATCTTGCAATTAATGATTGGAGCTTTAGCCATGCATGAAGAATCTCATCTGCATCCCTTCACTACAACTGAAATGGAAATGGATGAAAGTGGAGAAATTCTCACTGCCCCCAGTTGCCGTCCGCTTGAGATAACTTTTGAGGAGACATGGCTGTTTCATAGAAGACAATTCTAAATTGACTTCTTTTATGTAACATACATTGGCCAACCCTTGACTCCTTATAAATAGGACGTGGCATCAAGACCTTAGGAAATGCATCTGTTTGTCTGACCCTAACTCAAGACACTGAGTTTAATATAGAAGACAGTTTTGGAAATGGAGGTGAAATATTTGGGTGAAATTTGCCACTTGCCCTGCTATACCCTTTTTCTCTGGCCAAACTCTTTCGACCTGTCTGTATTTGCACAAGAAATGTGTTTACATGTGATATCCTGTAGGGAGCACATGACTCCGATATTACCATAAGAGAATCGAAATTCCTTATGATAGGATATGCCAATGTAACATATGTCACTATAGTCTGTCCAGAATGTCATGAAACGTAGAGTAGGTTTCCAACGTTGCCGCTCTGCGCCAATTTCATTCATTAAATCTCACTTGAGGCGAAAAAACAGTGTAGATTTGGCATACACTTTGCCACATCTCTCTCTGTCTCAGGTCAGGAGGGTTAAGTAGCTTATCACTTTGGTTCTGATACCCAAGCGTGACTGTTTAAAATGGAAGGCTCCCCACGACAGCAATTAAGTGCTCAGACACGAGAAGTCATATTCAATGTCCACGAGTACTTCAAAAGGGAGAAAGAAAACAAAACTGTTATGCATGGCTTTGACAAGGCAGTACAACGTACAATGGCTGCAACTAAGCAGTGCAGAAGTACGATATATCGCATTTGTAAGGAAAGAAAAGACAGCTTAGAAGAAAATGAAGTTCCCGTTTTTAACGTAAAGAAAAGGAAAAGACCACCAACTGTAACCAACATCGATGGATTTGATCAGTGCGTTTTACGAAGGACAGTTCTCGGTTATTATGTCAGAAAGGAAATTCCAACGCTGGATAGCATTCTACTTGAAGTCAAAGAAAATATTGGATTTAGTGGATGCAGAGAATCTTTACGTAAGATACTTAAAGAAATTGGATTTAAATACGGAAGAATTAACGGGCGGAAATTTCTACTGGAGAGAAGTGATACTGCAAGTGCCAGGACCAAGTTCCTATGTGAAATGAAAAATATTAGGGGTACAGGAAAAAAGTCTGTTATATTTCTGGATGAAACCTGGATTAATCAGAATTATACAGTCACCAAGTGTTGGATGTATGAAAGTTCGACAGGAGCAACTGGAATAAACCCACCAAGCGGGAAAGGGAGTAGAATTATCATTTTGCATGCTGGATCTGAGCAAGGATTCATGCCAAATGCACAGTTGGTATTCCAAGTAAAGAATGACGGTGACTATCACCACCAAATGAATCACATTGTATTCGAAAAATGGTTTCGTGAGCAGCTCATACCCAATATACCACAACAGTCCATTATAATTATGGACAACGCATCATACCATTCAGTGCAAAGTGACAAACCTCCTACCATCACAAGCGCAAAGGGAGCGATCCAAGACTGGTTAAGAAATAAAGGTGAAAATCCCCCAGAATATCTGACGAAGTGTGAATTGCTTGAAATGGTGAAAGCAGTGAAACATGGAAATGCTCCAAAATATGTCATCGACAAAATAGCTTTGGAAAAAGGTCACAGGGTCGTGAGGCTGCCACCTTATCACTGCCATTATAGTGCAATTCAACTCATTTGGGCGCAGGTTAAAACTATGTAGCCAAAAGGAATACATTTAAAATGGCAGATCCAACATCTTTGCTGCAAGTGACACTGTCATGCGTGACAGCAGAAAATTGGAAAATTGCCGTTAATCATGTTGAAAACATCATTATAAAAGACACAGATAATGAGGTTGCTGTGAATCAGTTTGTTGATTCATTTGTTATAGAAATAACTTCATCTGATGAAGAATAGTACAGAACACATTAATGCTGAAAAACACTGGAGGATTATCTTGATTTAATTTAATGTAAACTTCTGTTTTATTTTGTTGTTTAGTTTTATCCTGTGACGGTAAACAAAACATATTTTTGTAAACAATTTATTTTATGGGAAAAACCTTTATTGATTTCACTGTATACATTTGTTTTACTCTTTGTTTCTATGTTAGAGGTTTCATCCTCATATGAGAATTTACTTCCTGTTAACCAAGACAATTTTATTTTTATATTAAAACTGTGCCTTATTTTAAAGAAAATGTCTAATTTTATCGTTTCATTATCCTAAAATCCAAGAAATTGTTTTAATGGAGAAAAGTATTATTTTATGAAATATTTGATGTTTGGCACATTCATCAATTCTACAACAAATATGGTAAAAAGAGAGAGAGAGAGAGAGAGAGAGAGAGAGAGAGAGAGAGAGAGAGAGAGAGAGAGAGAGAGAGAGAGATAATGACGATGTCAGGCTACAGATATTTTCAAGAACCTGACTACACAATTGATAATGTTCAAATATAAACTGATTCAATCAGAATTCAAATAGTATAAAGAATAAAAGTTAAAGCTTTATGAGTAATAAAGCTCGAAGCATTTAGTACATTAAGATTCCAGTATTGTACTGAACTAGATTGATCGTAGGGTACAGAACGTTAAATTTTTATTTTCATCTGAGATGGATCTCTTCAAAGTTGTAGAAATACTGTGATATGTATTAAAGGACATTTACTTGTCTCCCGTACTTTATATGGTGCTCGAACTCTCCCTAAAATTTTTTTTTTACATGAATGTTTTTAAAATAAACAAAGCAATCAACTTTATATGAGCTGTTTTCGAAACACAAGGTCAACTTAATCCACAACCACCATTCAGCTTTTGTGTGACTGGAAAGATTCAGATTATGGGATTAAAAAGGAAATTTTACGACCGTATTAAAGGACCTGGAATGGAAGGATGCTGGGATTAGCTTGAGTCAGATTAAAAGTCTTGAGGAAGTTTGGCATCGCCGCAAACCTACTCGATGTTTCATGACATTCTAGACAGACTATAACAACAATTTGTCTTAGGATAAAGTGAGAGAGGGAAGGAGAGATAGATCCAGGGCTAAGGATATTCATATCTGTACATGGTTATGCCAAAATATAACTGAATTTAAACTCCCGTTACTTTAATGTTAGAACCTTTAATAATATATGAAAAAAAAATACTACTAATTACTATATTAAGAGATATTAGGGTGGCACCTTCATCAGTATCTTCTACCAATTTTGCCATAGAATATTAAAAAGAAACATGGGTGACAACTGAAGCAGACCACATGAAATAGCTTAAAAATCCAAAATTTTATTTGTTTAGCTGGGAAAATTTTCTATTCCATCTGAAAAATCCGAATTTACATTACTTTTAAAATGACATTTACAACCCTCCCTCAACACTTTAATCACATTTTTTTTTCTTAGCATATCTTTCTTCCATTAAGGTTTAGCATATATATTGAGGAGACCGAATGACTAAGTAACAAGTGGTGTTCCATCATGGAATTCCCCTTGAATGAGGACAATTGGGGTCAAAAT
This sequence comes from Palaemon carinicauda, assembly GCF_036898095.1. Classification (NCBI taxonomy): domain Eukaryota; kingdom Metazoa; phylum Arthropoda; class Malacostraca; order Decapoda; family Palaemonidae; genus Palaemon; species Palaemon carinicauda. The sequence goes on along the minus strand of NC_090725.1, from coordinate 208,777,987 downwards.
ATAATTCACTTGTTTATTTGTCTTGCATTTAAGACAATATTTGGTTAGAATTCCAACAGATGGCATACCTTAGTAACGTTGAAATGTAAATATACTTTTTTATCAAACACAAACTGCTATATGGCATTTATAAAAAGAAAATACATGAGAGAGAGAGAGAGAGAGAGAGAGAGAGAGAGAGAGAGAGAGAGAGAGAGAGAGAGAGAGAGAGAGAGAGAGATATGGGCTTAGCTGGTACAACATAGCTCTGATTTTTGCTCTGTGGGCAATTTACCTCTTGAGACATGGCTATCCCAGAGAGGGTATATGGCCCAGAGGAAAATTGTATAATTTTTTTAATTTTTTTTAGTAGGGAACACTTTATAATCTTTTATATTTTGGTTTTAAATTCGTGAAGTTAGCACTTCAGAATTATTTGAAGGTAAGGTTCATGGAAACATTGAAGGCATTAGTAAATCCTAAAAGAATGTTACAAAATCACAAGCACAACTAACTACGAAAATAAATTGCACTTGCAAAAAGAAATATTGTACAGTACTTCTAAATCTAAAGTGTAGATGCGAACTTAAATGTGTTAGGAGAAAGGAAAATGAGACCAAATAACTATTAATATCGTCACAAGGAAGATTATTTAGTTAATTATTAAAAACTAATATAAAATTCTACAAGACTTACTGTCAGTTAGATTCATCCAATATATTTCAGATTTATTTGGAGATAAACTTGTTGAATAGGTAAGAGGGACATGCCATTTGTAACCCATAGTTATATTCAGGGGTTCATTTGGATCTGTTACATTCTCTTCACACACCAGAAACCTTGCTTGACTTGCCGTTACATGACCATCTTGCAATGTAACACTTATAAGAGGGAATCCTGCTTGCAAGGTCCAAGTATCCATGATACCCTAAGAGAGGAAAAAATGGTTTTGAGCCTATTGTAAGTAAAAACATAAATACTATATAAATTTATCATGTATATTTTAAGATCTGAAAGATATAACAAGAAAATATTTGGATGAAAAAGGCTGGTAGGACAATTGAATAATTTACTGTATCATAAAGTTCATAATATAGGTTATAGTACATCAAGCTTAATACCATATCAATGAGCACAATAAAAATTACCAATACATATTCAGACAATGTAACAATCTGTTCATAATGGTTGAATGGGTACATAATTAGAAAAAGATACTCCTAGCCAACTATCACTGATATTATTACTATTATTACAATTATTACAATTATTGTTGTTGCTATTTTTTTTCATTTACAGGATCTTTATAAAACTTCATAGTGTAAGCTATTGACATATTAATAAGTTCAAGGTTAATGACCCCAAAAAATATGATTAAGCAGCCTAACTTTCTTTCTTTCACAACCATCTTCCCATCTATAGCACCAGTTACCATGGTAAGACCACTGAAGGTGTGACTGAGTAGTGCCTTTATCACATGTATTAAATTGATTTTAATCAACTAAAAGGAAAGTATCATAATAATTTAAGTTGGGGAGGGGGTTCTGATTTTAATTTGAAGGAATGGAAATAATAGATTTTATTACTGAAATACTGTTTACTTCGATTACTGTAATCTTACCTCTGAATCATAAGCTGAATGACATATTACCCACTAGGTGGGTGAATAAAAAACAGGAATATTGACGCAAAGGGCCTCAGTTAGATTTCACCAGCCATCTTTACCTTGAGCTATTAAATAAATACTTCTCCATTCATCATCACCTATGTCTAACTTCATAGTCCTCAGCCATGTAGGCCTAGGTCTTCCAACTCTTCTAGTACTTTGTGGAGTCCAGTTGAAAGTTTGGTGAACTAATCTCTCTTGGGGAGTGCGAAGAGCATGCCCAAACCATCGCCATTTACCCTTCATGATCTCATCAACATAAGGCACTTGATTTATCTCTCTTATAGTTTTATTTCTAATCATGTTCTGCCATTTAATTCCTAATATTTTTCTGAAGGCTTTGTTCTCAAATCTACAAAATCTGCTGGATATTATTCCATTGTCTTACCACGATTCATGTCCATACAGTAACAATGATCTCACTAAACGGATATATAGCCTGATTTTTATTGCATGTAATTTCATGGCGATTTGATTTCCCAGTTTTACTTAATCTAGCCATTATCTGATTTGCTTTTTTCAATCTTTCATTTAATTCCAATTCTAAAGACCCTGTACTACAGATCATAGTTCCTAAATATTTAAAGGATTCCACCTCATTAAGGCTTTCTCCTTCCAATGATATTTCATTTTCCATTGCATATTCCATTCTCATCATCTCTGTCTTTGAGCCAACCTCATGTGATATTTCATGCATTCTGGTAAGCAAGCTTTGCAAGTCCTGTGGCATTTTGCCAATAAGGACAGGGTCATCAGCATACTCTAGGTCAGCAAATTTCCTGTTACCAATCCAGTCCAATCCTTCTCCGCCATCCCCAACTGTTCTATGTATTACGAAATCCATGAGGACTATAGACAACATAGGTGACAAGACATTCACTTGGAGTATTCCAGTGTTCACTGGAAATTCATTTGATAGGACTCCATTAACAATAACTTTGCACTTGCTATCAGGGCTGGGGAGTCGGAGTCGGAGTCGAGGAATCGGAGTCGGAGTCCAGGCCAATTTATGGACTAGAGGAGTCGGAGTCGGTAAAATTCCACCGACTCCGACTCCTCAAAAATGAAATTTTTGCGCTGGAGAAATATTCTCTTTTGGTATCCTAAGTCACATTTTTTCAAAGTCGCTCAAAAACGTTTCATATTACCCGCCGTTTTCTTTAACACCCTCTCGAATAAAGGCAGTCACTGGGAAACACATAAAGCTCCTGCCATCTCTCATTCATAAGCCAAACCAAAACAATAATATTATACATGCGATCAGCTGTTCTCTCCGCGCACGAGTCTCTGGACATTAAAGTTTATTTCATGATTAACTCTTCATTTAATCACCATTAGCCATTTAAAAGGTAAGAGTTGTTTCTGATTCATTGTTTTATGCATCACGTATATGAATAATCTTAGAATTAAGTCCTTATTTATATGTAAACATCGTGAAATGGCAGGCGTTTTGATTACAGTTTCGTGTACCCTAGGATAAGCTGAATCCAAGAAATTACATGAAATGTTTTCAATAAAACAATTACTTATTAGGCTAGTAGGCTATATCGTTATGTATACAGTTCCCATGATAATGAATATTAGTCATGCCCTGTTATTCAGATGAACAAATAAAAACTATTTTATAGGAAATATATATCGAAGAAATGAAGGCATAGCCTTATTTTTTTAAATAGGAGTCGGAGTCGGTTTAAAAAATTATAGGAGTCGGAGTCGGATGTTCAGAGTCCCGACTCCCCAGTCCTGCTTGCTATGCTTTTGAACAGACTTGGGTCCAGTTACTCTACCAACAAAAGATGGTGCTGAGCTCACTTCTGGTATCATAGTGTCTGTTGTACCACTTGGGGCTGGGCTTGGCACCCTGTCAATTGCCTTATCTTCATGGAATGGGTTCATTCTGATAATAATCGGGATCCATTAGTAGCAGGTTTCAGAGACTACTTTTCTCCCTCCTTCCTTTGTGCTCCACAGGGTAGTGTTCTTGGCCCCTTACTTTTCATACTATATACACATGACGTGGTTTGGCCTAGAAAACAAGCTTGTTACATATTCATACTCTCTTTGCATCAATTCCATCTCCTGAATGCAGATCTGGGGTTGCTGAATCCCTTAATAGAGATCTAACTAAAATTAGTGCATGGTGCAAATTATGGGGTATGAAGTTGAATCCTAACAAAACTCAAAAGTATGATTGTAAGTAGGTCAAGGACAGTGGCTCCTCAACATTCGGATCTTGGCATTAATAATGTTTCTTTAACTTTGTATGAATCTTTTAAGATTTTAGGTGTGATTCGCAAGAGCAAATTTACATTTGAGATACATATTAGGACTGTGTCTTCTTCAATTGTACAAAAAATTGGCTTATTGAGAAAGTCTTCTGAGGTTTTCGGTGATCAATCTGTTCTGAAGAAGTGTTTCAATTCTTTGACTCTACCTTGTTTCGAGTATTGTTCTCCTTTCTGGTCTTCAGCTGCTGATTATCATCTTAATTTGTTGGACAGAAACTTACGGTCTATTAAATTTCTTATTCCTCATCTAGATATTAATCTTTGGCACCGTTGTTCAGTTAGTTCATTATGTATGTTGCATAAGATTTTTCATAACTGACCATCCTTTACATTCAGATCTCCGTGGGCAATTCTATCCTGTTCGTAATACTAGGCAGGCAGTTAATTCTAATAGTCAGGCCTTCTACATTATGAGGCTCAATATTACTCAGTATTCTAGAAGTTTTATTCCAGCTGTGACCAAGTTGTGGAATGATCTTCCTAATCAAGTACTGTAGTTGAATCAGTAGAACTTCAAAATTTCAAACTTGCAGCAAATTTTGTTATGTTGAACAGGCTTACATAAGTCTTTTTATAGTTTATATATGACAAATCTGCTTTGATGTTACTGTTTTTAAAATAATTTAATGTTAATTTTTTCTCATCGTTTATCTACTTCCATATTGCCTTTCCTCACTAGGCTATTACTTTTCCCTGTTGGAGCCCTTGGGCTTATAGCATCTTGCTTTTCCAACTAGGGTTGTAGCTTGGTTAGTAATAATAATAATAATAATAATAATAATAATAATAATAATAATAATAATAATAACAATAAAAGGTTCTGCTAAGATCTTGGGTTCCTCAGGGTATGGAACTTAGAGACGTTATTTTCCCATCAGCATTGGATTAGGCAGTTATGGGTTTTGGTAAAAGGGTTGAGGTGAGCCTGGTTCCCAACCAAGTAGAAGAGCTCGAGTTTGAGATTGATCTAGACTCCGAAGAGGAGGCTGCTTTACCCGAGGGACCCTCAAGGGAGACAGCCCTTCGGTGCTACCCATGGGTTTAGCCACGTAGCTAGTTTAGCTCAAACTCAAGCTTCTGTCAGGCAGGTTACTGTTCTTCCTAGATTTGATCTGCTAATTTCCTGTGGATGCCTCAAATTATAGCTCAAATAGTTGAGGCATTAATCTAAATATTTCTATATTGGCCCCATTCCGGGACCTACATAAGCTCTTGTGTTTCTACTCCTCCATCCTTACCACCAACCTGAGAACTTAGCAGTGCCTGGATTTTCAGGTGTTCTGGTTCAGGAAAAAGCTCCGGAAGGAGTCTTTCTCCTGATCAAGTCTTCCAGGCTCGATAATGGGGGAGGAGTCGGAGGAGGCATTTTCCATTATGGATGTTGAGGAGGGAGACCTTTTACTATTTTCTGCATGTTTGTATTCTATCAGTCTTGACTTAGGCTAACTCTGATCTTGGCTGTCAGCCATGACTGGTAATTGTCTACATATGCATCCTCACCTTCTACCATGTAACCTTATGGTTTTCGTAAGGATATCCATCCTCCCTTGCTGTTGATAAGTCATAGCAGGGAGTTGCAGGCCTGAATGTTCTTCTGAGAGCAGTGGATAGTGTTTTACAGCTGTCGTAGGGTGATTTTTTCACTTATCCACTTAGCCTGAGTGTTTGGCCAGGCGGCACGGGTTGTGGGTACTTCTTCCCTGTGTCTACACTGTTGATACAAGCGAATGCAACCAACCTTGTTCTAATGCTAACAGGTAGACCTTCCTTTCGTGTTGCCTTACATAGTTTTTGATAGGACACATTCTCTGTGCCTTCTTACTGCAGACCCCTTGGAACGACATATTAGTTCTAATGCTACATTTAGGTCTTCCTGTCCTGCTGCCTCACCACTTTCTAAGCCTCCCTCCCCTCCCTTAATTGCCTGGCTAGTGCATCTACTTACTGTGACACATTGTTCCCCTCCCACTCCAGTTCCCTGACAAATGAAGTGTCCTTAGTTACTATATAGATGGACAGGATAGCTTGTGGGCAATCGGGGTTGGCCCTAGGTAGTCGAGATTTTATTCCTTCCTAAGATTAATTCTCTCTGCCACCTTAGAGACCACTCTTGGGTGGTCTAGTTGCCCCTTCCCCTGCCTAGTTAGGCCATAAATCCTTCACTGTCCTAGGAACTACAGATCCTTTATCTAGTCTGTAGACCCTTGCATTTGAGCATCCTTCATCTGCTATATAGGCTAGGCTTCCCTACACAGTAGTTTTCTTATGGCCTAAGCCTATCTAGGCAGAGATCAAATACCCCTAGGGGTTCTCCTCTGCCGCCTTAGTAGTTGCCTAGTCTCTGACTGCAGCTTCTCATCCTGGGCTATGCATCTCATGCTCCAAAGTCTTGACTTCTTTGCCTGGTCGGAGTATTACTATCTGGCCATACTTCCACTCCTGTCGGCTCGAGTTCTTCTAGCACTGGATATGAGTAAGCTAAGGTGGAGTACCCATTCCCCTCTACCACCTTAGCTGCAGCCTTAGACTGGTCGTCTGCGTCTTTTTCCTATTCCATATGCGAGGAACATTCTCCTCTAAAGTTGGCTGATTGGATTCCTTCTGGTTGTCAGGATCTCCCTTGATCTGTACCACACTGTTTCAAGAGTCCTTAAAGATTTCTAAGCTGTTTGGCATGGACCACCACTGTAGTGTAGCAGTAGCCATAGCTAGTGTAGTAGAAAATCTTTTAGTTTAAGAGATTATTTTAAGAATCTTTATTCTAATGTATATTTCCATGTTTACTTTAAGATGTGAAATTTTTTTTTATATATTACTTGTACTCATTGAAAATTTTCTATCTTTACAGGTTGCTGAAGACATGCCGTGTTCGACTGTAACCTGTATTAGGCCAGTCATGTTGCCTTGTGGCCATAAGACTTGCTGGACCCATGCACACTTTTATGTTTCCAAAAGGTCCTTTGGAGTCTGGGAACCTCCCAACTGCAGTATCTGCTATTGTCTTATATACATTGGTTTCCACGCTACCAACATCTCTCAAGACGAGACAGTGTGGAGTCAAAAGATCATTAGACATTGGGTGAAAGGCTTTCAGAAGAGCTCTCAACAAGGTACTCCTTACCTTCCTTCCACAGAACTCAAGGACCTCCTCTTTCCCAAGGCCGAGATGATGCTGTTTTTGGTCATTAGTTACCGATGGTACAAATCCTGCCGGTACCATTGGATTATGCGGATGATGAAGTTTGAGACGCTCTTCAAGTGATGAGCCTAGAGGCTGACAACATGTCGACAACCTCTTCTGTGATGTAAGAGAGGGAGAGGATCCTGCTGACCATGGAAGCCTTCTGTGGCTCATTTACCTAGCCCTGTATCTACCGCCACTGCCTTCACTTTGATTTCCTATGCCAAATACACCTTTGTTCCCAAGTCACTTGGACTTTATGGCATCCATGAAGGCTTTCATGGAAAACTTACACTCTGAACATAAACGAGCTCAAGGGTCCTTAAAGGCGAAGATAGAGGCTTTTCATCAGGCACTATGTCTAAGGCTCCACCAGTGTCGAGCCTGCCAGATTGCTCGGCTAAGAATCCTTGGCTTTATGCTGAACATATGGCTCTGAGTGAGGGATACCTCCACATTGGAGAAGGTATGGGTTCTAAGCCTGTCTCCGACTTAGAATTCTACACCTCTATTGACAATTATCCTTACTGCTATGTAAGGCTAATCTCGATAGTGTCCGTTAGAGATAATACGATCCCTAAGGAGACTGTCATCCTGGACCACAACAAGGATCAGTCCTTATCGGTACAGGAGCTTAAGATGGCCGAATTTACCAATGCACAACTTTATGCCTTCGGCAGAAAGCAGGCCACCTTTATTGCTCCCAAGGATACAGTACTGTCTTTCCCTTCGCCCTATAAAGTTTAGAGGCTGTGAAGAAGGCAGTAATGGAAGGTAGACCATTACCAGTGCTAAAGGAGTGCAAACCTGTCTCCCTAGCCCTTCCTTATGACTCGGATAGTTGGGAAGATGTCCAACACACCTTTACAGTTGGAGAACTTGATAAAGACATTGCAGGTAAGCTGTTCAATAAAAGGTTGCCTAGAATTCCCAAATTACTTTTGAAGGAAAAACTGGAAGCCAAAGATATGCTATTTAGTTCTTTGTCCCACCAGTCCTATTTGGACATGTTAATTGGAGACAATTCTAAATCAGACCTCTTCCCAGTTCTGGCCAAGACTCATCTGGCTCCTTTACATATAGATCTACATGCTTTCTTTTCAGCAAGAAGAGCATGCAGAAAACACGTCCAAGCCACAGCAATTAATAGGCATGAACCTAAAAAGTTGAACGACTCAAACATCTGGGGGGAAAGATCTTTTTCCTCAGAAATTGGTCAAGGAAGTAATGGACTGAGCAGCTCAGGAGAATAAGAGCCTTATGCAAAACCGGGACATGTCCTCTAAAAGGAAATTCACCCCTAGAGAAGGACCTCAACCTAAAGGCAAGAAGCCTAGGAGACCCTTTAAAGGCAGGAAATCCTTTCCTGTCGTAACAGCCTCAGTTGCCGCCATCCTCCAGACTGTGTACACAGTTCCCCAGCATTATGCGTCACAGCCTCAAGCCTTTAATCCAGTTTATGAGAGAGCCACTAGAGCTTCCCACCCAACCAGAGCTCAAAAGAAAAGTGCTAGTGACAGAGGAAGGTCTGGAAGGGGTGGTCAGTCTAGGGGCTGAAGGAGTAGAGGCAAGGCGTTTGAAGAAACAGGTCCTTCACAACAACAATGATGAGCTACCGGTAGGGTCAAGAATTTACCTTTTCAAGGATCGAGGGGAGTTTGATCCTTGGGCTCACAGCATAGTCTCAAAAGGACTAGGCTGTAAATGGAGACAGAAACCACCCCAATTCAAGAGGTTCTTCTAATCCTCAACCCCATTCTTGGAGGATTGCGTACAGGATCTTCTCCGGAAGGGAGTTATCCGTTGCACAAAATCCATGAACTTTCAAGGGCGGCATTCTGCATACCCAAGAAAGATTCGAACACCCTTTGAGCTATTCAGGACTTGTCCCCAGTAATATTTAGACAGTAGAGCAGATGAGGCTGAGAAAGCTATGAATTCAGGAATTGGTTATGGTGTAAAAATTGCTCCTAGAATTATCAATGAAATCTCGACTGGGGCAAAGAAGAAACATATACCCATCAAAAAGACAGATGGCTCTGTTATAGCAGCAGAAGATGAAGAAAGACAACATTGGATGGAACACTGTAGTGAGGTTATGAATAGGAAATATGAAAGGAATAATTTGATTGATATACTTGAAGCTGACTAAGACCTTGATGTGTCCATGAATGAAACCAGTGTGTTTGAAGTCAAAACTATCCTCATATAACTAAAGAGATGGAAAGCCCCTGGCTACAATGGAATAACTGCCGAGATGATACTGGCCGAAAATGAAGTGACTCTCAGACTACTTACAAAATTATTTTGTAGAATGTGGCATTAAGAGGCAAAACCTGATAAATGGGAGTTAGGAGTGTTGGTGAAAATAGCAAAAAAAAAGAAAAAAAGGAGACCTGACTGATTGCAATAATTACAGAGGCATAAACACTTACATCAGTTATGAAAATATATAGTATGCTTCTCATAAAGGGACTGGAGAGAAAGATTGATGAAAAGCTTAAAGATAAACAAGCAGGATTTAGAAAAGGTAGAAGTTGCACTGATCAAATTTTCATTTTTAGACATCTTATACAGCAATGCATAGAATATAGAAATCCCCTTTTGATGGCATTTGCCTGGAGTTTATGTATATATAAATGAATGTTCTATAATAAACTGACTCAGTTGCTTTCATCCTCTCTTTGAGTCACACCCTTCTCTCGGCCCGTCACATTGGTGACCCCGGAAGTCGACTCGCTCCTCCTGCCTTCCACCTCCCCTCGCCCCTCCATTGTTGGTACTATGGCGGACTCTACGGATGTTAATGCTGCGGCTCCCCCATTGAAACTTTAATCATTCGCCAGCGGTGAGGCGCTTTCTTGGTTTCAGCGCGCAGAAGTCCAGTTCCGCATCAAGGGCGTGACTCGCTCAACCACCAAAGCAGATTATGTTCGTGCGGCGATACCCGAGGACACCTTCCCGGAAATATCCGACTGCCTTTGTGAACAAGGAGACACCCCAATAGCGTATGACGCCCTCAAAACATACCTTCAGCAGCAGTACTCGCCGTCACCAGCCGCCCGTATAGCAAAGCTTTTTCAGCTCTCTCAACAACCATTCGGGGACCAAAGGGCTTCGCTCGCCCTCAGGGAAATGACCAGTATTGCTCGCTTGCAACCTGCCGCAGACGGCTCTCCTCGTCAGGTGAACCTACTTCGTGCCCTTTAGATACGCCGTTTACCCGAACCTGTACGCGCTGCCATACCCGATGTCGATAGTTTACCAATAAAAGACTTGATGACCAAAGCCGATGCCCTTATGGACAGCCACTTCACGACCTTCAAGACCTCAATCAATGCCTCCACTCCAGACAAAGAGGACGCCTATTCAACGTTAACCGAAGCTGACGTGAATGTCGTAGGACATACACGCCTACCCAGTGACGTGCCGAAGCGGCGACAAAGCCTCCCACCACCCACCAGTCGCTCGCGCCCCAACCAACGGCTTCTACAGCCACTTACTACCTCCCATCCGCCGCAGTTTTGCTACTACCACTTCAGATTCGGGGGAACCGTGAAATGTGCCAAGGATTGTCAGTGGCCAAAAAACGTGTAAGTAGGCCATTGCTCGTGGCGGTGGCCTCCCGTGTTTCTAATCATTTCTTTTTACATGATGCAGGAATGGGTGTGCGATTTTTTGTAGATACGGGTGCTTGTCGTTCTCTTTTGCCAATGGAACTCTTCAGGACACTTCCTTTCCTTATATAGAATGGTCTCAACAATAGACTGTGCATGGAGACACAGGGTATGTTGGAAAATTAACTACTGTATACTTTATACTATAGTTTTCTGTTTGCAGTATGATCTATACTGCAAATATACTGGCCACTGTATAGTCATATACTGTAGTTCTAGCCGGCATGTTGCCGGAAAGGCTAGCACCTGGGGCATAGATCAGCCGGCACATTGTCGGCTGGGGTGGTGGCCGGTCGCTGACTGCTGGCGCACTAGTCAAGCTGGCGCCTTGCCGTTTAGGGTAGTGGCCGGCGGCATCAACCTGGCCGGCACCTGCCGGCCAAGTCAGTTCTGCTGGAGGCTTGCCGGCTGCCGGCTAAGGTAGTGGCCGGCAGCATTAACCTGAACAGAGAGAGTGCGCCCTGCACTCCTCATGGCCGCAGAATCCCTTTATTAATATCTTTGCACTTTTTATTGCATATAGCTTAGGGTAGACAAGCTAGAAAAAAATTAGGAAAGACACATACATGTGTTTCCTGTCCAGCCAATTGCTGTGACCTCCCTCAAAATTAAAACCTAGGGTTTTCGTATTCAGGAAGCCCAATAGAAGAGTTCTACCCTGTAAGGATAGATAAGTGTAACTTAACACTGACTTCCCAAAGCTTTAATAATGAGGGTCATTTGTAACTGATCATCTATCAGTATATGGAAAGAAATCTTCCTTTCCTTATATAGAATGGTCTCAACAATAGACTGTGCATGGAAACACAGGGTATGTTGGAAAATTAACTACTGTATGCTTTATACTATAGTTTTCTGTTTGCAGTATGATCTATACTGCAAATATATTGGCCACTGTATATTCATATACTGTAGTTCTAGCCGGCATGTTGCCGGAAAGGCTAGCACCTGGGGTATGCTCCGGCTGGGGTGGTGGCTGGTCGGCGACTGCCGGCGGCTCGCCAGCTGCAGGAGCACTAGTCAAGCCGGCGCCTTGCCGGCGCCTTGCCGGCGGCTCGCCAGCTGCCAGTGCACTAGTCAAGCCGGCGCCTTGCCGGCGGCTAGCCAGCTGCCGGCGCACTAGTCAAGCCGGCGCCTTGCCGGTCAGGGTAGTGGCCGGCAGCATCAACCCAGCCGGCAACCCGGCCAGCACCTGCTGGCCAAGTCAGTTCTGCCGGAGCCTTGCCGGCTGCTGGCACACTATTCCAGCCGGCACCTTGCCAGCTAAGGTAGTGGCTGGCAGCATTAACCCGGCCGGCAGCTGCCGGCTAGGTTAGTACTCGGCGGCACTAGCCGATAGAGAGAGAGAAAGCAAGGAATGAAGGGTGCCTTATTGAATGTGTATCAACAGTAAATAAGGATGTAAGAGCTCAGTCTCACTACCTTCCTCCAGAATGAGGGTTCAAATGGAAGGGGAGAATGTATCATTCAGGATTCCACCCACACACAAACCATTGCCGGTCTCTGCCGACCACAGGTCTGTGAATGGCAGTCCAAGAGAGGACTGAAGAACACTATACAGTAAAGGGATCTCCTGCCGGCAACCAGCCCAGCCGGCACAGCTTCCCCGGATCCTTGCGTCCATAAGGGAAAGCTGAGCAACTAAGCTACTACAAGCAGAAGCCCTGGCCAGCCCCACAACCTGCCGGCAAGCGGTGAGATTGTAGAACAACGGCCAAAGGGTTGCAATGGCTAGGCCATCACTAAAGGACCAAGGGGGGGGGGGGGGAAGGGTCCTGTATGAGGTGTGGAAGGAGCCGATAGGGTTGCCAGTCCCTCGATGCCTTTAAGAAACTCTGTTTCAGTATCGGCGCCATCCTAGGCGGCAGGAAAATATCTATTCTCCAGCCTAGGGTCTGCCAATACAGTTAAGGGGCTGGCAGCAAGAATGTCTATTCTTCAGCCTAGGGTCTGCGAGCACAGGACTAGTCTACTAGACCACAGGGAGAAGGTGGCAATATCATACGAACCCTTCAGGTGCGGCCTAGGGAGGTCTAGCCTCCTATGCCGGCAGCGTAGTCCGAAAGGGGAATGACTACTCACCCTGCCAGCCGGCTGCTGGTACAAGACTATATACTCTGAGGTTCTGATCGAAACCCAAAACCTGCTATCTGCGGCTAAGGGAAGGGACAGAAAACCCTAGCCTAGTCCTGCCTGAATGACAACTCGAGGCATGACCAACTAGGGTTGTAGCCTAAGGCTACACTAAGAGGGAAGGAGGGATTACCCTTAAATCTTCACTGGAGACGAGTATCAGTTTATATGATAATTCTAGGAGATATCTATCTCCGCCTGAATTGATAAAACGATACACGAGGGTAACCGGGGAACATGTAAGAAAGTATACTAAAGCCACTAGGCTAGTAGCCTAGTGGCGGGCAAGAATCGACTACCTTAATCACCGAAACTCTCTCGTATACTATCTCAGAAGAGGAAAATTTATATGCAATCAATGTATCTTACATGTATAAATATCCTAAACAGATTCATTTAAACTTAATAACACTAGGAAAGTCTATTATATCATGCATGAAAGTAAACAAAACGCCTAGGCTAGGAAGCCTAGCGTAAGCAAGGTTCGGTTACCTAAATCGCCGAAACTATTACGAATACAATCAGCATAATATAATTAACTCCTAGCAATGAAGACTGAATAGCTATAGTTATTCATGCTATTTATACCGGGAAAATCGTTCTGGCTAACTAAATAACTTATGCGTTACGAATGACAGTGCCCATGACGTCTCTGGTTCAGGCAACAGCTCTTCCACTTAATTTAACCTAATTTCACGATGAGGCAAGAGCTAAAATTTATACAATGTAAAGATCAAATTCTCAACTTTCCAGAGGCAGAAGAAGCTGGAGATTGCATGATAAATCCAACGAGATAAGCGAAAACACGAGAGCGAACAGGAAAATCACCGAGCTAGTAGCGCTACACTTAAAGGAATAAAATATGGCGGCTGTGATGGCGCCATCAAGATACTCAAGGTAGTAACGGAGGAAGGGTACCTTGATAACGGCTCCCCTTCTATTTTTGCCACTTTCCCCCTCGAGGCGAAAACGCTATTCGGGGTGAAGATTGCTATGTGTCGTATCAAGATATACGTCCCCTGATATTATGCGATATCCTTGAGAGGAATTTTAAAGATATTCACGCCAGGAGTTAGGATTCTGGAGACCTAAAGGTAAATTCTCTGGGAATATCACTGTAATCAAATATACCCTAGGAAGCTACTTAAAGGAACCTTCCATCAGGACGACATGGCTCGAGCCCAAAAAATATTATATAACTTAAAATTTTTTTTTAATTACATACCTTGATATCTAAGAAATGGCCATGCTTTTTTGTAATTTTGGTGAGGGCATCCCACAAGTCATCAGTTTCGGCATTGCCATATTCATGAGCTTCAAGATAAAGCCTCAGGCCTTCTTTAAGTAAATCCCGGCCAAGAAAATATTCAAGCATGCTGATTATTGAAGCCCCCTGAAAAAATAATAAATATTACTAATGATAACAATACCAATAAAATTAACAAATACAATATTGACTAAGGAATATTTTGGGATTGCTGTAGTATTTTTGAAAATTTTGCACACAAATCTTTTAATAGATAGAATACTGAGTCTTAGACAATAAATCCAAAGTTTTCACAGAACTGTTATTCCTATAACTTTTTTTATTTAATAAAAATATATCCCATACTAATCAAACTGTATGAATCTTTAAAACCCATTGGACTAAAGCACAACTCTATACACATTATATGTATTTAAAAATAATCCAAAAAATACCTATATGGCAGTTTTTACTGATAAAATGCAAAGATTTGTTTTGTATTGTATTTCATTTTGTAGGAACAGAATAGGGGTGGGTGGGAGGTTCAGTGACATAAGTGATATTTTGAAACTTGTGTAGTGTCACCATAATATCAACAATATCAAATCTATTAAGGAGGGAATATGGAGAGGATACAATATTTGAAGTTCACAGTATTCTTAAAACAATACTAAAAATATTCAATAGATGGAAGCATGACCAAGGTGAGGCAGATCTAACACTTATATTGGTAAACAGACTAATAGTAAAACATTTGGGTAGTTTTTGCTAAAACCATGCGTAATAAATACTTTATACTTCCACTCCTATGGAAGGGGTAGGGGTAATTATACTGACATAGGTGAGGCACAGGAATTTCTTTTTCTTCCTGATGATTTTTGTTGTCACTTATATAAATCTATACATATTCAATTTGCCAAAGTTATCCAAAAATAAATATCAAATTATAAAAAATAAGGATACAAATAATGTTTTTTCTTCAAAATAAAACATGTATTTCATACAAACCAATTATAAATCTAATTTATTCTATATACTTGTACTGGCTCTTTAGTCATACCAGCTTGTCTCAATTATGAAGGAAAGGGAATCCACTTGATGTGTCTAGATCATCAGCAGGATGTCTGGTTGGAGGATAGAACATAAAGACATGAGACTGTACAAAAGTAAAAGAAACATTCTTCCCCTTAGTCAACCAAAAGTTATCTCAAGATTAAAACTTTGGTTAGTGAGTCCCCACAGGGAGAACTTGCAAGGAATGTCCTTTCCGGGGGTTGGAACCCCGTGATACCTGATGGCAATTCTCTTGTAATATCAATCGCAGAAATATTATACTGTAGAAGTTGCCAGAAGGAACTTCCATCAGGACGGCATGACTATCTCACACAAAAATAGATTTTTCCTTCGTCAAAATCCCTTTTTTGTGTATATAGCAACAACATGATTTAATCTACTAATTGAGTACTCTATAACATATTGTCTTTTTTGTTCAGACAAAGTTTATGGGCATGGCTAGTCACCCCTTTGCTTAAGCCAGGAATATATTTGAACACAGCTAGTCCTAGTGTGCCATCTGCATCAGAGTCAATGCATATATCTGTATTTATGGTCTGCATGTTCCTTGTAAACTACATGACTTCATTTAAATGTTGGAAAACATAGCCTCAAATGTCGGCTAACATTACCTAGATGCTGATGAAGAAGAGGATTATGTTTTAGAAGCTGATTTATATTAAAAATCTCCAAAGGACCACAATATGCCGACCGAGGCAAATCCTGAAGTTACAAAACAGATATCTTCAGCTTGCCTTTTCCAGAAATACCTAACATATTTCATAAAATTACAGGGTAGTTTTTGTTTGTTGATTTATGCGTGAGAGAGAGAGAGAGAGAAAGAAAAAGATAGAGAAGATAAGATTAACTGAGAACTATATCCTATTATATTTCATGTTATACACCATCTTTATTTTTAATTGTATATAATATCAGGCATATTTGTTTGAAGGAAGAGAGAGAGAGAGAGAGAGAGAGAGAGAGAGAGAGAGAGAGAGAGAGAGAGAGAGAGAGAGAGAGAGAGAGAGAGAGCTCAAACTGTAAAAAGATTTACATAAAAATGTCTTCAAGAAGAATCCAAGCAAAATCTAGCTCACAGTTATACTTAAAGCAAAATCACTTTTGTTTATATTTTTTGCATATATTTCAAAACGTTTAGAAATTTAAGGTCTACATAATCAATAACACATACTGGTATGTCCCAATTGTTTGACTTGGGAGGAGTTTGTACAGGTTCAGAGTATTGCCATTTGCCCCCAACTTAGCCCTAAGGGTGTTCACAAAACTAGCAAAGTCAGTGATCAAACTACTGTGGTTGCAGAGAGTTCCGGTCATTGCCTATTTGGATGACTGACTAGGTCTGGGCTGAGATGAGAGAACTATGCCTCCCACCTGTCATGTCCTTTAAGTTATTCAGGATCTAGGAATTCTGATCAACTTTACGATATCAGGAATAATCCCAGAGGACATATAATAAACTCGCTAAGTCTATCCTGGAACTTGTCAAAATACCCCCATAAGCTTTCCAAAGGACTTTCAAAATTAATGTTATGCATGGTCAACGTATTTTTTTCGGAATAATATTTCCTCCGGACAACAACTTGAAAGACTCTTAGCCTCTTCCAGTTAGCTTCAATTGTCAAACCAGTTCAATAGACCAGGTTGAAAGGCCTCAATTGGGTATGGATGAGAGCAGCTCGCAGGGGGATTCAGAAGTAGGTTCTTGTTACCAATACTATATACTGCAAAATGATTTTTAGACCTGGGACATCAAGAAACGCTCTCTCCATGTTGGTCACATTAGTCCCTTCCCATGTATCAATGATTCTTCACACTGAATTATCCATACTGGGTTAGGGAGGTCATACAGAGGCCTAGTGTTTAAGATATGGTTCCTCAGTTTGCTGCATTTCACATAAATGCATTGGAACTATTGGCAGATTTCCTGATACTGAAGAAACTCAGTCTAATAAGGAACTCTCTTATCAAAATCTTCATTGACACCCAGATAGCAGTCTATTATCTCCTGCCATTTAAGAAGTTCCTTAGGGAGGGAGATTCACCCCTCGCCCCAATCCACCTATTAGGTTCTCTCAATGTGGTGGCAGATGCCTTGTCTAGACAGATGACCATGGATACAAAGTGAATGTTATATCAAAGCACCTTATCTTCAAGTGGACCTGTTTGCAATGATAGAAAACCCCAAGCTTCTGCTCTATGTAGCTTTGAGTGTGGATTTTCAAGCATTACAAGAGATACTCTGAACCTAGACTTTAACAGTTTGGTTTCACAGACTTTGAATATCCTATTTGACATTACAAAAACATCTATGCTTGTGGCTTCACTGTGGCTAAACAGTTCCTTCACCATTTGAGACCAGAGTCACACCCTCTTTGGTAGCCACAGCTGGTCCACCTATTTGAAGACAGGAAGCTTGAGCCACCAGTAATTGTTATACAAATTTGCATTGACAGAACCTTTTAAGCAGCCTTATAACATGGATTTAAAATCATACGTTTTACAAAATTACTACCCCTCACTTTGCAATGATCATTGTTACCAACTCCTTCAGTGCTTGATTTTTGGCTAGATCAAATGTCTCCCTTATAACTCTAATATAAAAGGGCTATATGGTAAGCAATAGTTGATTTACTTCTTAGGCATACAAACTCCATGTAAATGGCCGTTGACAATTCTGCCTTTTGTATTGTTCTTACTCTCTCAAGTTTCTCTAATTGTGCACTGGCGACTTACAAACTAAAAAATGAAACCAACATTGGCTACTATAAACTTATGGCAAGAAATTAGTGTAGGTTTAAATCAGGTAAACAAGTCAACAAATAAGATAAAAGAATAAGCATTAATTAAGAAGTATTAAAAATGAATACAAGAACACGCAGTAAGGCACTAAGAATTTAAAATAAAGAAAAAACACAATACTATGCTTAAAGGGAAATAAAAGCTTTCTAAATTTGATAAAAATGGCCTCTTGCTATCTTTGACTCATTCATGATAACTTGCTTTTGTAGAGTTCACAAAATCTTTCAAACTAAAATCATGTAAAATTTGTCTAAACAGTGTAAATGGATAACTGAATGAAGATATGACTTACCAGCAGCTATCAAGATCTGGAACCGACAGATCCATACTCCTCTACTTACAACAATAAATTTTCATGCTAGATTCTACCAAAGCATATTCTCATAAAGAATTATTGATAATAAAGTTCATTTTCATCAAAGTTAAAAGTTGATTTTAAATTGAAACAATACTTCATATTTCCAATTTAAAAAGAGAAAAAATAAAGTTTCAGCTTTTTAACTGTTTCACATGTTTTCTTAATGTGAAAATATTACTTGTCATAAGTTTTTATTTTTTCTTTAACATTCTAAAGTTTTTTTGTTAATTTCTTATACAAAAATAAAGTAGGAAATGTAAGGTTAATTATACTATGTTATAGTTAAAGCATTAAAAATGATGAAGTTATGTGTCCTGAATACTGTAAATGTATCACACACACATACTACTACTACTACTACTACCACTACTACCATCGTCATAAATTATAATAAAAACATACTATATAAAGTCAATTACTACTTTACCTTGTTATACGATATGGTATCAAAAATAGATTCGATTTGTGCTGGATCAGTTACTGGAGTGGATATAGGATGTGATGCAACAAGGGCATCTAAAGCAAGAGCTGGATGCATCTTTTCCACAAGAAACTGCTCCTGCATTACCCATCCTGGTTCTGCATCATTTGTCCCAAGACTTTCCATAAAACTTGCAAAACCTTCATTCAACCATAGGTCACTCCACCTGTTCATTCAAGAAAGTAATACAAAATATTACAAAAGATGAATGAAAACTCAACATGGCTTTCGTGCTTTGGAAATTGCAACTTCTTTAGCGAGTCTCTGATTCATGAATTCTAAATTTTCCGCACGGCAAATGGATGAAACCTCATCAAGTTAGCATAAGGCAGACTCTAAACAATGCAACTTAAGAGTAAAAGTCACAAATAATCTTTTTATTTCAATTTCAGTCTGCCTCATAGATGGGATATGATGTCGGAATTCTTTTATTCTATACAGTACTTTCATTCATGTCAAGTTTCAAAAATATGCCTCAGGGTCAAAAGAATACTAAAATTTACTATATATATATATATATATATATATATATATATATATATATATATATATATATATATATATATACATACAGTATATATATATATATATATATATATATATATATATATATATATATATATATATATATATATATATATATATATATATGTATATATATATATATATATATATATATATATATATATATATATATATATATATATATATATATATCATCATCATTATCTCCTCCTACGTCTATTGACGCAAAGGCCCTCGGGTAGATTTCGCCAGTTATCGTTATCTCGAGCTTTCAATTCAATACTTCTCCATTCATAACTCCTACTTCGCGCTTCATAGTCCTCAGCCATGTTGACCTAGGTCTTCCAACTCTTCTCGTGCCTTGGAGAGCCCAGCTGAATGTTTGGTAAATTAATCTCTCTTGGGGAGTGCAAAGAGCATGTATGTATGTATGTATGTATGTATGTATATATATATATATATATATATATATATATATATATATATATATATATATATATATATATATATATATATATATATATATATATATATATATATATAAGGGATTTTGACGTAGGAAAAATCTATTTCTGGGCGAGAGACCTGTGCCGCCCAGTGAAATGCTCCTTTTACATCATTTCTAAGGTAATAACTGCTATGAATTTTACCAGAGAAAAAATTGTATAGGAATGCTAGGTTGAACCCAGCTCGCTCACCTATTAAGGTGTCGGTATAAATAACTGGGGCGTGATTAAATCACAACCAGATGTCTTGCACCATTTAGATATCTCCTGTCAATATCCCCGAACAGCGAGGTGCCGTTCAACATCCTAGCTCTGAAACGCTACTACGAACGATCCCACCCACGCCAGTGACGTCACTCCTATAGCACCCCAGATTGGGGCCCGACAGTGAGGGACGGGTGGGTTCACTGGGCGGCACAGGTCTCTCACCCAGAAATAGATTTTTCCTACGTCAAAATCCCTTTTCTGGGCTCTGACCTGTGCCGCCCAGTGGAATAGTACCAGAGAATAGGGACCCAATATGGCTAACTACATGGGGAGAAAAATAACACAAAAATAACATAGATGGTGATTTAATATCAAACAGGGGGGATGAGGAATCCCGTAAATACGTAATCAACATGGATATGAAAGTGATAATTAAACATTGTAATCAATACAAAAAAGGAAACCCGTAGGTAAGCATTGAATATAGATATGGATAATGATAAACAAGCATGGTAAACAATTCAACAAGGTAACAAGGTAAGAATTCAACATAAATATGAATATAAAAAATGGTAAACAATTCCGACTCCAGTGGAGTCGTCCGGGAAAGTGCGTCTGCCACCACATTCCGGACTCCCACTAGATGGACTGCTGATAGATGCCACTTGTGCGATGCCGCCATGGAGAAAATTGTCAACATAACGTGGTTTATGTGGGCTGATCTGGAGCCTCTTCTGTTGATGCAGTGGACTATGACTGCACTGTCGAGGACCAGTCTGATATGGAGATTCCTGGCTGGGCTGAGACGTTTTAAAGTGAGGAAGACCGCCATGGCCTCTAGGACGTTGATGTGCATTTGTTGAAAGATCGATGACCATAACCCTTGGACTTTCTTGTGTTGGGAGTAACCTCCCCACCCTGTTAAGGAGGCGTCTGTATGAACGACGAGTCCCGGGCCCGGATGTTGCAAGGGAACCGACTTGGAAAGATTTTTTATCTTCACAAGGCTGCAGACTTTTTCTCAGGATTGGGAGAAAACAAGCTCGCCTGTCTCGACGTTTTTTGGTTGCTCTGGAGCGCCACACTCTGTTTATGTCCTTTAGTTTGGACCTTAGGACGATGTCTGTCACAGAGGCGAACTGTAAGGAACCCAGGATCCTCTCCTGGTTCCTCCTGGACATCAACTTGTCTCTTAGAAACTGTTTCGTATTCTTCGCTATTTCCTTCCTTTTGGTTTTTGGGAGGCACAACGTATGGGAACTTAGGTCCCATTGTAGCCCCAGCCATTGAAACTTGGTCTCCGGGACCAGGCGGGATTTCTCCAGGTTGACCTGAAATCCTAATTGTCGAAGGAAGGAGAGGACCTTGTTCGTTGCTATGTGGTAGTTCCGGACGTTGTCCGACCAGATCAGCCAATCGTCGAGATAAGCCACTATTTGTATCCCGAGTTCGAAGTTCCTGAATTACCGTCTCTGCTAATTTGGTGAGGATTCTGGGTGCTATGTTGAGGCCGAATGGCATCACCTTGAATGCATAGGCTTGTTCGCCTAGCTTGAAGCCCAGAAAAGGACGAAAATGCCTTGCTATTGGAACGTGATAGTAGGCATCTGTAAGATCTATGGAGGTGGTGACGGCCCCACGGGGAAGTAAGGTCCGCACCTGTGAGACGGTAAGCATGTGGAATTTGTCGCAACGAATGAAGGAGTTTAGACGAGACAGGTCCAGGATTACTCTTCGTTTGTCTGAGCCTTTCTTTGGCACGCTGAATAAGCGACCTTGAAATCTTAAGCGATGTATGCTTTGGATTGCGTTCTTTTGCAACAGATCCTTCGTGAATGAATGTAGCTCTTCTGTTGGGAGCTGGTAGAAACTGTTTGGTGGAGGGGGTCCCTGTATCCAGCTCCACCCCAGACCTTTTGAAATTATACTGGAAGCCCAATTGCTGAACTTCCAGTGGTCCCGAAATTTGTACAGTCTCCCTCCTACCTGCAAGTTCTCAATGGTTGGAGGATGATTTGCCGTCCCTGCCTCCGTGGAAAGACTTGCCTCGGTGGAAACCCCTTCCGCCACCTCAGGCACGAAAGGCACCTCTGGAACCCCTGTGGCGCTGGTAGCCATGGAAAGAACCTTGAGATTCATACGTGGGGTTAAAGGCGGGGGAGGTGGTGAATGAAGTCGAGGCGACTTGAGCTTGAGGGACCAACACGTACTGTTGTTGTTGTTGGCCCTTTGAGGTAGAAGGCTGGGAACCTTGAGGAACAGACTGAAACGGGACCGGTTGTACCACTTGAAGAGAAGGTCTAAATTGCAAGGAGTGGAAGGGCCTCAACCTCTTCCTACCTTGGATTGGGGTACTAGCCGGCTCATACTTCCTCTTAGGGACTAGGCCCCACCTAACCTTGAGGCTTTGGTTGGCTCTAGCTGCCTCGCTGAGCACCGAATTCACTAGGTCCTCCGGGAAGAGATCCGGACCCCAGACTGGGGCTTTGATGAGCCTATTAGGTTCGTGTCTAATCGTAGCCTCAGACAGTACATGTCGTCGGCAACGGAACCTGGCATTATGAAAATCATAGGCGTCAGTCAATAAGGTCTGCAAAAGGGATTTGGTGAGGACCTTAAAGAGAGGTTCCTCGTCGTAAGTGGCAACGGTCAATTCGGAAAGAGTAACCGAATTAATCGACCTACCGAGCCTACACCTGGTGTCAAACTCAAATTTAATCAGAGACTCCGGAAGTTTAGGAAGGCGTTCAATGAACTGCGTCGAAGCACAGTCCGGGCTCAATTTGCCCACCGAGAAGGTTGATGGGGCGTTCCGCCAACATTCATTATCCCCCGGGAAGAGAAGGGAAGTCAAGTCCGTTTCTCTGAGTTGAGGTAAGGGCTTCTCCTCCTTGGTAGCCTGATAGGCAATCTCCATAATCTTGGTCATGCATGGAGTCAGGGTCTGCTCGTTGACCACAAACATAGTGTACGAGCTCTTGTAGGCTGTGATCATTGTATTCATACAGTCCCACTCACTGAAGATGCGGACCAAAACAGACTGTGCCTGTTCTTTAGGGAAGATCACGGTCTCTTTCGGGACCTTATCCAGGTGGATTAGAGCCACCTCTGTTAGGCGGGCGTAGCCGGGGAAGGGAAATTCAAGACCCGGCGGGTAGAACTCGTAGTCCTCGAGAGGCCGAGTTCCGAAACCCTCTATGGATAACATGCCATCCGAGAGGGGGGCATGTAACGCTAACCGCCAAGGGTTGTTTTTGTTGAAAGGTGGGAGCTTAGAGGCATCGGGGATGAGATATTGCTGCTGTGGTGGCAGCCCCGAACGCATGAGTCCCTGAACCATGGTCTCCACATTAGTCATACTCTCTTGTAACATTGTTTCCAAACGAGAGAACATCTTTCCCAAAAATTCCTTCGGGTTAAATGATTCCACCGGGGGGGGGGGGGGGGGGGGTACAGGTGCCGGAATAGAGACTACTCCCTGAGAGGTCGAGGGCACAGCAACTGAGTCTTTAGAGACTCTAGTGGAAAAAGATTTTGACTTCACTGATGATGGTTTCGAAGACTTGCGGGTCTTGTGTAAAAGCCTGCGGTGAGCCTTAACCTTGGGGGCAACAGGGCGGGGCTTGAGATCAGCCCCGAGAGTCCCCAGGAATCCTTGAAATGAAGATTGGTCAGAAGTAGAAGAAAAATTCGGGCCAAGGAGAGGAATCTTAGCCCGGGACCCACCTGACTCACCTATGTCCCTACCTGTGTCGGGTTCATCCATAGCCATGGGCTCTACGTCTAAATTGAGGATAGCGACGTCCTCTGTTAACGTCCCGCCTGTCTCCTCTTGATCCGGGGCCAATAGTAGGGATTCAATATTCTCAATGATAGGATCCGCCAAATCTTTGGGGACCGCGGCCGAAGTCTTTGCATGCGAGAGCACCATTCCTCAGAGAGGATATAAGGCTGTTTGGCCTTCACATTACGGGCGAACCCGCCAATCCAGATTTTGAGGGTCGCCTGAGCCGTATTCTTTTCAAGTTGGGAGCTCTGAAAGAGAACAGACTATTAGCGAGGGTAAGGAACATGGTGCCGAAGAAAAAAGGAAAAGATCAGGGGCTTCGGAGACACGAAGCTATCGAAGGGCATGCGAGGAGTCCAAAGAACGGTGTCCTTAAAATTAATTAATTGTAATTAATTGTAATTAATTGTAACTCCACTTACCAAGTCTGTATTATAGCTAAAAGTAATTCCACTCACCGAGTCAGATGTTAAAGTGGAGGTCATTTTGTAGCAAACTACACAATTGTCCGGATGCCAAACAATCAAATCATCTACCAGGACAGCACAGTGGGCATGTGAACGGCACACATCGTGGCCGCAGGGTTGGTGGAGGACCGCCGAACATGCCGTCATCGCACAGCGTACTGTCTGTAAAATAAAAGATACATGAGTATCTTATAGATAAGCAAGAGGGGCCCGGAGGCTCCGGGGGCTTAAATTATACCACTATCGTGGTGAAAGGATATACTACGACTGTAATATAGATAAGAATAAGTCAATCCGTAAGCGTGATTGTATTCGAAAAGGGGGGGGGGGGGTTGAGAACAGGGAGTATATAATATATATATATATATATATATATATATATATATATATATATATATATATATATATATATATATATATATATATATATATATACATGTGAATATATTTAGAGGAGATTAATCCAAGTGGTTACAGGTAACGTTGGCTCCGGAGAGACAACCGAGAGAGCCCAGGGCTCATGAAAGTCCACTGGCGGAGAAGGCGGACAGGGGGGGGGGGAGTCGAGGGTCAAACCCGTCGACGGCAAACAGGATTAATTAACTCGACCAGGGAATAAGTGAAAGCTACGTCCGGGGATCCCATAATGAAATAATAACACATGGAGTCCGTGAAGTGCGGAACACCATAGAGGGAGGGGGTGTGGAGGGATCTATAATGGGTCCGTGAGGTGCGGGACCGGGAGGAAGTAGCAGGAATGAATGTGAAAATATGTAATATAAACACAACATGATACCACAGACCAAGCAGAATGCCTCCCGCCGACTGATGGCCAATCGAGTCGGCGGAAAGAAACGGCTACGGCAGGGTAGGGGAAAATAGCAAAAATAATGTATAATAATAAGCCTCACATACTATCGGGAACCGCCCAGAACGGAGTTAAGCGAAGGCCCCGGGGGAGAGAACGTAACGCAAAACAGCGGACTCTACGACTCGACATGAGAGAGAGGGAAGGCAACCCTGGGGTGGGGATGCCGGGCGGATGGGGAGAGGGAGGCTAACAAGTGGGGCAGAGGACAGGAGTACCAACCTGAGCAGAGACCCACGACTGGAATGATCACACGGAAAGACTAGGATAAACAATATAATAATATAACTAATAGGTAAATAAAAGAGGAAGGCATGCTGGATAATAATAATAATAATAATAATAATAATAATATCAATCGTAAGATAGTACGGAGGGACGAACAGAGAGACAGGGGAAGACCAAGTCTAACCGCGCGTGGAGCTAGGCAGGGCTACCAACATAACACAAAGTCGGTGAAGTGCCGACAAAAAACGTAAAACAAAGAACTGTCTCGTTAACGTCCCTTCAAACTAATAATTCTAGAATAAAACGTATGCTAATAAGATCGTTATGAACGTCCGTGACGTGCAGAACGTAAAACGAAGTAAAACTAGTAACGCTCGAAAGCTACCAGGCATGCCAACCTAACATGAAATTACGATACCGTAGTATCGTAAACAACTGTTATTGTAATAACAGACTACCATAACATAAAATAACACGGGGTGTGAACCGTGGATACCCAGAAAAGTTCAAAACGAGGAACAATCAGTATAGAAGACTCATTGTAAAACGTTGAGAACGACGAGAGAGAGAGAGGAGGTGGCCGACCGCCACGAGGACCCGTTGCGGGGTCGCGGATAAAATAAAACTGTGATGAAATAATAAATAAGGGCAAGGTCAACTCCAAAATCTCAAAACTTATAGATCTGGTACTTAACTTAGGAGGAGTGACGGTAGGGTCCGACATCCTGAGATAAATCCTGGGTAATCCAAGGAAAACACGCACCGGAAAAAAGATAACGTATGCAAGCCGGTGCTATGAAAAAGGAGTGACGTCACTGGCGTGGGTGGGATCGTTCGTAGTAGCGTTTCAGAGCTAGGATGTTCAACGGCACCTCGCTGTTCGGGGATATTGACAGGAGATATCTAAATGGTGCAAGACCTCTGGTTGTGATTTAATCACGCCCCAGTTATTTATACCGACACCTTAATAGGTGAGCGAGCTGGGTTCAACCTAGCATTCCTATACAATTTTTTCTCTGGTAAAATTCATAGCAGTTATTACCTTAGAAATGATGTAAAAGGAGCATTTCACTGGCCGGCACAGGTCAGAGCCCAGAAATATATATATATATATATATATATATATATATATATATATATATATATATATATATATATATATATATATACACATATATATATGTATATATATATATATATATATATATATATATATACATATACATATATATATATATATATATATATATATATATATATATATATATATATATATATATATATATATATATATGTACTCATATAAAAATATATATTGTATATATGTGTATGTATACAATACAAAAATAATAAATACACACATATTTATATAATGTGTGTATGTGTTTATGTGCCAGTGACTGGTGCGTATATACAGCAGTGTGTTTAGTTGTGCTCCAACACTTGTCAGAATTTGACGTAAACCACAAGAACAGATCTGTCATAAATTTAGAACCTACGGTATGCACGCATGTATGTATGTATGTATAGATACATTTATACAGTAGATCATAGGTTTATAACAGAGATCTATTCCTATGGTGTATATATGTCAAATTTTGACAAAAGTCGTACACAACAAAATATAAAGATGTATTTAAGCACTGGTCACTCACACACAAATATATATATATATATATATATATATATATATATATATATATATATATATATATATATATATATATATATATATATATATATATATATATATATATGTATATATATATATATATATATATATATATATATATATATATATATATATATATATATATATATATATATATATTATATATATATATATATATATATATATATATATATATATATATATATATATATATATATATATATATATATATATATATAAATAAAGGCATAAAAGATGTGTGCATATTCAATAAGGTTTATGGATGAACTAGAGATTGCTAATGAATATACGTACTTACGGCAGACGGTAAGTGTTTCCCCATAGTATAAGACCAAAATTAAAAAGATAAGCAGGGAATGAAGAGCTTTTGGTAAACAAAATAAGAATTTGAAAAAGTGAAATGCAACTTTCTCTAAAAAATATAAGTATGGTATGGTCTTAACAGTCTTAACTTATACATCAGAAACGATACATCAGAAACTTGGAGCCCTAATAAAGCCTTAGACTAAATTACAAGCTAGTTACAACTCAAAGATGGGAATAACGCTAAGAGACAGAAAAAAAGCAAAATGGCTATGAAAGCAAACTAAAGTAGAGGATATTCTAACATGTAAGAAAAAAAAATAGATGTGGGCAGGACACGTAATGAGAATGACAGACAATAAATGGACCTTATAAATAATAAAATGTGTCCCTAGAGATTGCAAAAGAAACAGGGAAAGGAAAAGAAGACAATGGATTGTTCAACTAAGAAGGTTTGCTTGTGTAGACTGGCATAGAAAGACCATAACCAGACGCACGTGGAAAGACATATCTGAGACCTTTGTCCTGCATTGAACTAAAAATGGCTGAAGATGATGGTGTAAAAATGTGATTGTAGAAAAAACAAATGTAAAAAGGAAAATATTGAGAGAATCTTGACTAGTTTTATCTCTATGACTGGGAATGTGATTTGAAAAAGTCATTGCGATGAAACTAGTAATATATATATATATATATATATATATATATATATATATATATATATATATATATATATATATATATATATATATATATATATATATATATATATAAACATATATATATACATATATATAATACATATAAACATATATATATGTATATATATATATATATATATATATATATATATATATATATATATATATATATATATATATATAAACATATATATATATACATATATATAATACATAAAAACATATATATATGTATATATATATACATAAATATATATATATATATATATATATATATATATATATATATATATACACATATACATACATACATATATATATATATATATATATATATATGTATATATATATATATATATATATATATATATATATATATATATATATATATATATATATATATATATATATATAGGTATATATATATATATATATATATATATATATATATATGTATATATATATATATATATATATATATATATATATATATATATATAAATACTAGGTGGTATATCTTAGGAATCCATGTTTGTATAAGCGGATGAGCAACTTGTGGAGTAATGAGAGCGCTGGGTGTGGAGGAAATGCCCCCCTAAATCTCCATGAAGTAACTGGCGCAGGGTGTCAGATCAGGTTTAAGGCGATGGACAAACTGTCTCTTCGACTTTTTCTCCTGATGCCTGGCGGGTGATCTTACTAGAATTAGTATGGACCAGCAGGGGTCACTTGCCTCAGTTAGATAGGCACTGCACATCAAAAGGAACTGGCTATCCTTTGGTGTATCTAGCCAATGAATCCTCTATGGGTTTATTCAGTCATGGAAAGAGATGACAGAATGGTCCCAATCCCCGGCATGGCGGGATGCTAAGAATCTCCCGTGTTCATAAATACTAAAGAAAAATTGAAAATAGGTAATTGGAATGCTAGAACCATGAATCAGATTGGGAAGTTACAGCAAGTGCAGAGTGAATTCATGAAATATAGCTTGGATATCTTAGCCCTATGTGAAACATGTTGTAATGGGATTAGTAAGGAAACTTTAGACCAAGGCAATATATATATATATATATATATATATATATATATATATATATATATATAGTGATACCTCTACATACGATCTTAATTCGTTCCAGAAACTACTTATGTTAAAACGATCGTATGTTGGAGCAAATATTCCCATAATTACATGGTAATTGATTTAATTCGTTAATCAGCCTAAAAACCCATAATAAATCCTTAATAAATGGCTACACATAATTACACGTGACATTAATACAATGCCTGTATAATAAATACATATTACAAACCAAAGAAAAGAACATAATAATGAAATAATAAATAAAAAACGGGTTGTAATGTAACACTTTACTTAGCGACAGGCCAGCACAGGTGTAGGGACTTCTACGAAGGAGGAGACGGAAGATCAGCGAGGAGGTAGGGACGGTGACTTTGTACGATAACGTGTACGATAACTTACACTACTACGCGAACTTTAACTTAACTTAGCTTATTATTTTTTTTCCTTTTTATAATTTTATATTTTTTTTCTACATTTTTTCTTTTCTTATTATTAATTTTCATCACTTTCACTCAATTCGATCTTCCTTTTCTTTGCTTCACTTTCTTTCTTTTCATCATGATCACTAGACCGTTTTAAAGATTTTTTAAAGAAACTATCGAGTGAAAGTTGCTTTGTACAGCTTTTGAGGATTTTTCTAAAATGCATTAAGCAAACATCATCGAACTGCGCAACAACATGGCAAACCTGAAGTTTCTGTGGGTGATGCTTGTCGATGAAATCAACGTGTTGATGATAGCCTATGCCAACATCTGTTTTATTTCCGCCGTACCTAAGATTTCGTCTACCTCCTCGATCTCCTCCGACTCACTCAACTGCGCTTGGAACTCATCATGCTGCATGGCTTGCAACTCCTTGAGTTCCTCGGTGGTGAACTCTTCCTGATACTCATCGACGAGTTCGGTGATGTCATCTTCATCTACCTCCAGACCCATGGACTTGCCAAGGGATACAATCTCTTCGACGTCTTCCTCGGCGGAAAGCACAGGTTCATTCTCGGGGCCAAAACCTTCGAAATTTAGGGGAGCAACAGCATCAGGTCAAAGCTTTTTCCAAGCGGAATTCAGGGTCCGACGAGTTACTCCCTCCCAAGCTTGATCAATGATCTTTAAGCAGTGCACGATATTGAAGTGGCTCCTCCAAAATTCACGCAAAGTTAAGTTGGTGCTTTGCGTGACATTAAAGCACTGCTTAAATAAGTGCTTTGTGTAGAGTTTCTTAAAATTCGAGATGACTTGCTGGTCCATGGGCTGGAGGATAGGGGTGGCATTCGGTGGTAGATACACCACCTTGATGAATTTGTATTCGTCGATGATATCATCCTCGAGTCCGGGGGGGTGAGCGGGTGCATTGTCCAAACAAAGCAAGCACTTCAAAGGCAAATTCCTTTCCTGAAGATACTTCTTGACAGCAGGGCCGAAAACTACGTTTACCCATTCCACAAAGATATGCCTAGTAACCCAAGCCTTAGAATTAGAACGCCATAGAACATGTAGCAGGTCTTTATTAATTCTATGTGCTTTAAATGCCCTAGGGTTTTTGGAATGGTAAACTAACAGAGGCTTAATTTTGCAGTCCCCCCTGGCGTTGGCACAAAGCGCAAGAGTCAACCGATCCTTCATTGGCTTATGTCCAGGCATTTTCTTCTCTTCGGCAGTAATGTACGTTCGACTAGGCATCTTTTTCCAAAACAGACCGGTTTCATCACAGTTGAAAACCTGCTGCTCTACGTAACCTTCCTCCGCCACGATGCTTTCGAACTTTTTAACAAAGTCTTTAGCAGCCTTAGTGTCCGAACTCGAAGCTTCTCCATGACGAACAACTGAATGAATCCCGGTCCGTTTCCTAAATTTCTTGAACAAACCTCGAGACGCCTTGAATTCCTCCGTTGTAGGATCGGCTGAACTCTCCCCCGCGTCACCCCGAGAGCGCGCCGCCTTCAAGTCACTGTAGATACCGCTGGCCTTCTCACAAATGATCGTTTCCGTGATCGTATCGCCAACAATCTCCTTGTCTTTGATCCATATTAACAAAAGTCGTTCCATCTCTTCAAGGGTAGGGCTACGACGTTTACAAAATAATCGTGATCCCCTTCGAAGGTTTCACTGATTTAATGGCTGACTTCTCTTTTATGATCGTCGAGATCGTCGACATATTCCGGCCATATTGTTTAGCGAGATCGCTTTTCTATGATTTCCTGCTTTAATTCTAATGAAAGCATAGACTTCTTCTTTTTTTTCACCACTGCTACTACTATTTGAACCGAAACTAAGCTTTTTAGGACCCATGATTACGGAACACAGAAAACAACACGTGAAAAGGCAAGATAAAAAACTGTTAAAACTGAGCGAATAGAGGACAACCACACGATGCGCACGCGATGAGAGGACTGATCAAGGTGACGCTCGATTGGCGTCCCTCCGATGTGCTGCCGTCTAGCGGCGCCAACAACAAACTACGCTGCACGCTTTCGAGAAAATTCCACGGGTAAGCGTATTGTTTACGTCGTATGTTGGAGCAACACTTCGTATGTTGAGACAGAAATTTGGTCAAATTTTACTTCGTATGTTGGAAAATTCGTATGTTGGGACAATCGTATGTAGAGGTTCCACTGTATATATAGATACATATATATACATATATATATATATATATATATATATATATATATATATATATATATATAAATATATATATATAATATATATATATACTCTGGATGATCATAGTGAGTTAGAAGAGAAGGGGTAGGAATGATGGTGACAACAAGAACAGAAAAGGCATTCATCGAGAGAAGAGCTTTCAATAGTAGATTGTTACTAGCAGAGTTCAAATCAAAGCAGTGAATATGATTATTATAGTTTGCTATGCCCCAACAAATGATTCCCCTGAAGAAAGGAAAGATGAATACTATGAAGAACTGCAGAGTGTAATAAATGAGATCCCAGAGAGAGATATGAAAATTGTGATTGGAGACTCAATGCTAAAGTTGGGAGAAATAATCAAGAGATAGCGAATGTAATGGGTTTCGAGAATCTTAGTGAAATTGCAAATGAAAATGGAGTACATTTCATAGATTTCTGTTCAGCAAACAATCTTATCATTGGAGGCACTCTTTTTCAACACAAGAACATTCACAAGTATACATGGACTTCATCATGTGGCAATTACAAAAATCAGATAGATTACATTGCCATTAATAAAGAGAGTATGAGGACTCTAAGAAATTTAAGAACCTGTAGAGGTGCAGATATTGGTAGTGATCATCTGCTTCTCATTGCCACACTGAAACTAAAACTGAAAGCACCCAACAGAAAGATAGATATAATACCTAGGTTTGATACAATTAAGCTTTCAGAAAAAGACCACAGAGAAAAATTTGGAATTGAATGTAGGAATCGATTTGCAGTCTTAAAGACTTGAAGAGATGAAGAACAGACAATTAATGAAGCATAGTGTGATATTAGGAACATATATCAGTCAGTTACTATTGAAGTCTTGGGACACGCAGTTACAAGGAGAAAGTCATGGATATCAAATGATACTTGGGATACTATAAAAAGGAGACAGAGACAGAAATTGATTGTTGAAAGTTTTCGAAGGAGTAATCAAAATTACAAGGTAGAGCGTGCTAAGTATTCCTGCATTGATAGTAATGTACCAACCGTGTGTCACACAATTGTACATAATTATTTTGTATATATTATGCTTGTATCTGCGCTCTTCCCTCGCACTAAAAAGAACCTGAATGATCATGTCTCCGTTTTGCTCTGTAACATTGTCTGTCTCTCAAACAGGTTGTCCTGTTGCCTTGAGGTTTTGTATATAAAGGAGAGTGTTTCTTAATAATACAACTCAGTTGATTGCATCCTGCCTTTGAGTTCACAACCCTCTCTCGGCTCCGTCACATTGGTGACCCCGGAAGTCGACTCGCTCCCACCGCCTTCCATCCCCACCCCCTCGCCCCTTCATCGTTGGTACTATGACGGACTCTACGGCAGTTGGTGCTGCGGCCGCTCCATTCAAACTTTCATCGTTTGCCAGCGGAGAGGCGTTTGCTTGGTTTCAGCACGCAGAAGTCCAGTTTCGTATCAGGGGCGTGACTCGCTCAACCACCAAAGCGGATTATGTTCTCGCGGCGATACCCGAGGACACCTTCCCAGAAATATCCGACTGGCTTTGTGAACAAGGAGACACCCCAATAGTGTATGACGCCCTCAAAACATACCTTCTGCAGCAGTACTTGCCGTCGCCAGCCGCCCGTATAGCAAAGCTTTTTCAGCTCTCGCAACAACCGTTGGGGGACCAAAGGGCTTCGCTTGCCCTCAGGGAAATGACCAGTATCGCTCGCCTGCAACCTGCCGCAGACGGCTCTCCTCGTGAGGTGAACCTACTTCGTGCCCTTTGGATACGCCGTTTACCCGAACCTGTACGCGCTGCCAAACCCGATGTCGATAGTTTACCCATAAAGGACTTGATGACCAAAGCCGACGCCCTTATGGACAGCCACTTCAAGACCTCCATCAACGCCTCCACCCCTGACGACGAGGATGCCTATTCAACGTCAACCGAAGCTGACATGAATGCCGTAGGTCATACACGCCTACCCCGTGACGTGCCGAAGCGGCGACAAAGCCGCCCACCACCCACCAATCGCTCGTGCCCCAACGAACGACTTCTACAGCCACTTACTACCTCCCATCCGCTGCAGTTTTGCTACTACCACTTCAGATTCGGGGCAACCGCGAAGAAATGTGCCAAGGATTGTCAGTGGCCAAAAAACGTGTAAGTAGGCCATCGCTTGTGGCGGTGGCCTCCCGTGTTTCTAATCTTTTCTTTTTACAGAATGCAGGAACGGGCGTGCGATTTTTGGTAGACACGGGTGCCTGTCGTTCTCTTTTGCCAAGGAAACTCTTCAAGGCACAACGTAGTCTGTCTACATCTGCCGACGTCCGCTTGGTAGGTGCCAACGGATCTGCGATACCCACCTACGGTTACGAGAACCTCACATTATCGTTCGGAAACGGTAAATTCAACTGGAAGTTTCTCGTTGCTGACGTCACAATGCCAATCCTCGGTGCGGATTTCCTCTCTCATTTCCACCTTCTGGTCGATGTCGCCCACCGACGATTGGTCAACGCAGACACGTACTTGTCGACACCTCTTCAACCCGCCCCCTCTAACCTCGCTCTCCACATCAGCGCACCCACGGATGCCTATGCCCACCTCCTCACGTCGTACCCGGAAGTTTTCCGTCCAGAACTTCACCAAACGCCCACGGTTCCTGCCAAGCACGGTATTTATCACAATATCAAGACGACGGGACCCCCAGTCTTCGCAAAATTCAGACGTCTGGCGCCGGAACGATTGGCAGCCGCCAAACAGACGTTCACCGAAATGGAGGAAATGGGCCTTTGCCAAAAGGCCTCCAGCCCATGGTCGTCACCCTTACACATCGTTCTGAAGAAAGACGGCTCCCTCCGTCTGTGCGGGGATTACAGGCGCCTGAACATGCAAACAGAACCGGATCACTACCCCCTCCCAAACATTGCCGACGTGACCTCCTACCTGCACAAAGCGAAGGTTTTCTCTACGCTCGACCTCCTGAAGGGGTATTATCAGGTGCCTATGAACCCAGAAGACATCCCCAAGACCGCCATCACCACTCCGTTTGGTACATATACCTTCAATTACTCCTGTTTTGGCCTTCGTAATGCTGGGGCAATGTTTCAACGTCTCATGGATGGCATCTTAGGGGACCTCCCTTTCTGTGTATGTTATGTGGACGACATACTTGTGTTCTCCTCCTCAAAAGAGGAACACCTCCGTTACCTGCGCATCGTGCTTGACCGCCTACAACAAAACGGCCTTGTAGTCCGGTACGACAAGTGTACCTTTGGCGCCAACGAAGTGTCGTTCTTAGGGCACCGTATCACTCCTGAAGGAGTCCATCCCCTCCCTGAGAAGGTAGCAGCCGTTCAGAACTTCCCCGCGCCCTCGACCGTCAAAGCTCTGCAGGAATTCTTGGGCATGATCAACTATTATCACCGTTTTCTGCCAGCCATTGCCACCACTCTTGCTCCCCTCTACGCCTACCTCAAGGGCAAGCCAAAGGACCTGAAGTGAGGTCCCCTTCAAGAAGCAGCCTTCTGCAATGCAAAGAAGGCCCTATCAACTGCTGCGGCTCTCACTTTTCCTATCCCACACGGGGCGTGTGGGATAGGAAAAGTGAGAGCCGATGCCAGCGACGTCGCTATTGGTGCAGTACTCGAGCAGGTGGTCAAAGGCTCGCCCCGCCCATTGGCCTTCTTCAGCAGAAAACTGTCCAAGGCAGAATCGGGTTATTCTACCTTCGATCGAGAATTGCTGGCGGTGCACTTGGCTGTCCGTCACTTTCGCCATTTCTTAGAAGGTACACCCTTCGTCATTCGCACAGACCACATGCCTCTGGTGCACGCCTTCACTCGACAGTCTGACGCCTGGTCCGCCCGTCAACGCCGACATCTCTCCGCCGTGGCTGAATACAATTGCACCCTCCAATACGTCCCTGGGAAAATGAATCCCGTTGCCGATGCCCTGTCAAGAAACACGTTGGCTGCCGTTCAACTGGGATTGGATTACAACGCCCTGGCTGAAGCCCAACGACAGGATCCAGAGTATCAAGCTTGTAAGACATCCTGCACGTCCCTCCGTTGGGAAGACTTTCCCCTCGAAGACTCCAACACCACCCTCCTCTGTGACGTCAGTACTGGTAGACCGCGACCTTGGATTCCTGCTCCCATGCGCCGACAGGTGTTTGATTTCATTCACGGCCTTTCACATCCCTCATGCCGTTCTACTGCACAGCTGCTGAAGGCAAAGTTCATTTGGCACGGCATTTCTAAGGATGCTAAGGATTGGGTCCGCGCCTGTACTTCTTGCCAAACTTCCAAAGTACATCGACACACGGATTCAGGAGTGGGCACCTTTCCTCAACCTCAGCGTCGTTTCGCACACATTCACGTCGACATTGTAGGCCCCCTACCCACATCACAAGGACATCGTTACCTGTTTACCGTCATCGACCGCTCCACTCATTGGCCTGAAGCCATTCCCATGGAAACTGCAACGTCCGCCTCATGTACATCTGCCTTACTCTCTGGATGGATTTCAAGATTCGGTATCCCTGAGCATATTACTTCTGACAGGGGAACCACTTTCACCTCTCAATTGTGGACGTCATTAGCGAATCTCCTGGGCATCACCCTACATCAGACAACGGCCTACAACCCCGCTGCCAATGGAATGGTTGAACGTTTTCATCGCACCCTCAAAGCAGCTTTGATGTCCCGCTGCAAGGATTGCAACTGGTTTACTCAGCTTCCCTGGGTCCTCCTGGGACTAAGGACCACTCCTAAAGACGCCCTCGACGTCTCGGCAGCTGAAATGGTGTATGGCGACCCGTTGGTCGTCCCTGCCGAATTTTTTCCTTCTACAACCTCCTCCGACGATCTCCAGCGCATACGTCACGTCGTGGGAAAATTTACTCCGTGCCGCCAGACTTACAAGCCCCCAGCGAAGCATCACATACCAACGGACTTGCACTCTGCAACGCACGTCTTCCTGCGCAATGACACCAGCAAGCCACCACTAACGCCCCCTTACACGGGCCCTTTCCTTGTGATCCAACGCAGTCTGAAAGCATTCCTCCTAAACATTCGGGGCAAAGAAGACTGGGTCTCCATTGATCGTCTAAAACCTGCTTATCTTCTGCCAGATGACCCGCCTACAGTTCGCCTCTCTAGATCAGGGCACCCTATTTAACATGTACAGTATGTCATTTTTAGGGGGGGGGGGAGCCATGTACCAACCATGTGTCACACAATTGTACATAATTAGTTTGTATATATTATGCTTGTATCTGCGCTCTTCCCTCGCACTAAAAAGAACCTGAATGATCATGTCTCCGTTTTGCTCTGTAACATTGTCTGTCTCTCGAACAGGTTATGTCCTGTTGCCTTGAGGTTTTGTATATAAAGGAGAGTGTTTCTTAATAATACAACTCAGTTGATTGCATCTTGCCTTTGAGTTCACAACCCTCTCTCGGCTTCGTCACAGTAAGGTCAAAAGAAAAGACAGGAATGACTGGAGAGCATATCTAGAAAGGAAAGCAGATGAGGCAGACAAGGCTATGCATTCAGGGAGTGGCTATGGTGTAAGAATTACTTATAGAATTATTTATGAAATCTCGACTAGGGCAAAGAAGAAGAAACATATACCCATCAAAAAGACAGATGGCTCTGCTATAGTAACAGAAGATGAAGAAAGACAACATTGGATGGAACACTTTAGTGAGGTTATGAATAAGAGATATGAAGGGAATAATTTGATTGATACACCTGAAGCTGATGAAGACCTTGATGTACCCATGAATGAATTCAGTGTGTTTGAAGTTGAAGCTATCCTAAAAAAACTAAAGAGATGAAAGCCCCGGGATACGATTGAATAACTGCTAAGATGATACTGGCTGAAAATGAAGTGACTCCCAGACTATTTACATGATTATTTTGTAGAATGTGGCATGCAGAGGCAAAAATTGATGAATGGTCGTTAGGAATGTTGGTAAAAATGGCAAAGAAAGGAGACCTAACTGATTCCAATACTTACAGAGGCATAATACTTACGTCAGTTATGAAATTAAATAGTATGCTTATTCTAAAGAGATTGGAGAGAAATATTGATGAAAAGCTGAGAGAGGAACAAGCAGGATTTCAAAAAGGTAAGTTGCCTGAAAAAAATTTCATTTTGAGACATGTTGTACAGCAATACGTAGAATATAGAAATCCCCTTTTGATGGCCTATTTGGACTATGAAAAAGCCTTTGATAGTGTGCACCGGCCAATTTTGTGGAGAGTCATGTGTTATTAAGGAATTCCTCATAAATATGTATATTTGATTGAGTCTGTTCATGAGCATAGCAAGTACAAAGTTAATGTTAATGGAGTCTTATCAAATAAATTTCCAGTGAACAGCGGAGTACTCCAAGGGAATGTGTTGTCACTTATGTTGTTTATCCTCCTCATGGATTTTGTAATGCGTAGAACTGTCAGAGATGGTGGAGGAGGATTGGACTGGATTAGTGATTGGAATTTAGCAGACCTAGAGTATGCTGCTGATGTTGTTTTTGTTAGTAGAACACCAAAGTATTTGCAATGCTTGCTTACAAGAATGCTTGAAATATCACACGAGGTTGGGCTGAAGATAAATAGAAGGAAGACAGAGATGATGAGAACAGAGTACGCAATGGAAGTTGAAAATATCATTGGAAGGAGAAAGGATAAATAAGGTAGAATCATTTAAGTATTTAGGGACTATGATTTCCAATACAGGGTCTTTTAGAATTAGAGTTTAGTAAAGGATTGAAAAAAGCAAATCAGACAATGGCTAGCTAGTAAATTTGGAAATCATTTAGCCTGAAATTACATATAAAAATAGGACTATATATCAGTTTAGTGAAATCGGTGTTACTTTATGGACATGAGTCATGGTATGACAATGAAACAATCTCCAATAGATTTAGTAGATTTGAGAACAAAGCCCTAAAAAGGATATTGGGAGTTGAATGGCACAGCAGGATTAGACCTGAAACTATAAGAGAGATTACTCGAGTGCCTTATGTTGATGAAATCAGATCATGATGAGGGGTAAATGGAAATGGTTTGGGCATGCTCTTGGCATTTCTCAAGCGAGATTAGTTCATTAAACACGTTCAGTTAGGCTCCACAAGGCACTAGAAGAGTTGGAAGACCCAGGCCTACATGGCTGAGGACTATGAAGCACGAAGTAGGAGATTATAACTGGAGAAGTATTCAATTAAAAACTCAAGATAGAGACAACTGGCAGAATCTAGCCAAGGCCCTTTGCGTTAATAGGCGTAGGAGGAAATTATATATACAGTGAAACCTCTACATCCGAACGTATCTACATCCGAATTTTCCAATATCCGAAGTAAAATTCGAGCAAATATTTGACTCTACACCCGAATTTTATTTCGACACACGAAGTAGCAATTTTCGTCGTACCGGTTGTATCCGAATTTTTCGACACACGAAGTACAATTCGAACACGTTCCGACTCTACACCCGAATGTTTTTTTCGACACCTGAAGTAAACAATACTCGTACGCGTAGTCGGTGCTCATAGCGCCTGAAGTGTTTTTTATTTCCGCCGATAGAAGGCAGCACATCGACCTCAGAGGGACGCTCAATTAGCGCGGCTTGGGTCAGTCCTCTGTTCTCGTCGGCTTCTTGCGGTTGTGCTCTGTGCGTTCTGATATTAACTGTGATTTAATCGTGATTTTTTACGTGCATCCATTAACGATAATTTACGTAAAGTATGGGTCCCAAGAGGCTTAGTTTTGCCAGTGGTAGTGGTAGTGGTGAGAAAAGGAAGAAGGAAATGCTTTCTATAGAAATTAAGCAGGAAATTATTGAAAAACATGAGCGTGGCATCCGCGTGAGTGAACTTGCTAAACATTATGGCCGTAATATGTCGACGATCTCGACAATCCTTAAACAGAAGGAAGCTATTAAAGCAGTGAAACCTTCTAAGGGGATCACTATAATTTCCAAACGCCGTACCCCTATCATAGAAGAGATGGAACGACTTCTACTAGTGTGGATTAAGGATAGAGAGATCGTTGGCGACACCATCACCGAAACCGTTATCTGCGAGAAGGCGCACGCCATCTTTACGGACTTGAAGGAGGAGAGCTCTGGGGGTGATGCTGGGGAGAGTTCAACCGAGCCTTCCTCAGATGATTTCAAGGCATCTCGTGGCTGGTTCGAGAAATTTAAGAAACGGTCCGGAATTCATTCAGTTGTTCGCCACGGAGAGGCTGCTAGTGCGGACACAAAGGCTGCAGCTGACTTTGTTAAGAACTTCGAAAATATCGTAAAGGAAGAAGGCTACGTAGAGCAGCAGGTGTTCAATTGTGATGAAACCGGGCTGTTTTGGAAGAAGATGCCCAGTCGAACCTACATCACTGCCGAAGAGAAGAAATTGCCTGGGCATAAGCCAATGAAGGATCGGTTGACTCTTGCTCTATGTGCCAACGCTAGCGGGGACTTTAAAGTCAAGCCCTTGCTTGTTTACCATTCGGAGAACCCTAGGGCCTTTAAAGCACACAACATCGATAAGGATCAGCTTCATGTTTTCTGGCGATCCAACTCGAAGGCCTGGGTCACTAGGCAATTCTTTGTGCAATGGGTAAACCAAGTTTTCGGTCCTTCTGTGAAGAAGTATCTTCATGAGCAGAAATTGCCTTTAAATCGCCTGCTATGCCTTGACAATGCACCCGCTCACCCCCCCGGACTTGAAGATGATATCTTCGATGAATTCAAGTTCATAAAGGTGCTGTATCTTCCACCAAATACCACCTCTATCCTCCAGCCCATGGACCAGCAAGTCATCTCTAATTTTAAGAAGCTGTACACCAAGCACTTATTCAAGCAGTGCTTTAATGTCACACAAAAACACCAACTTAACTTTGCGTGAATTTTGGAGGGGCCACTTCAACATCGTGCACTGCTTGAAGATCATAGATCAGGCTTGGGTGGGATTAACTTGACGGACCCTCAATTCTGCATGGAAGAAGCTGTGGCCTGATGCAGTTTCTCCCCGAGATTTCGAGGGTTTTGACCCCGAACCTGATCCCGTGGTCGGTGCAGCGGAAGCCGTAGAGGAAATCGTCTCCCTTGGCAAGTCCATGGGTCTGGAGGTCAACGCAGATGACGTTACGGAACTCGTCGCCGAACATCACGACGAACTGACGACGGATGAGCTCAAGGAACTCCATGCTATGTCGGAGCACATGAGTGATGACGAGGAAGAGAGCGAGGAGGTAGAACATGTGTTAGGTTCAGCGCAAATAAAAGAGGTGTTAGGAAAATATCAAAACGTGGTCGACTTCATCGACAAATACCATCCAAAGAAATTGCAGGTTTGTCGTGTAGTTTCTCAATTCGATGATGTTTGCCTAACTCACTTTCGAAACATTCTGAAATGCCGTACCAAGCAATTATCTATCGATGCTTTCTTTAAAAAAACTGCGAAGCGAACTCGCGATGAAGAGAATGTAAGTGAACCGAAGAAAACGGCAAAGAGTGAAGAGGAAGAAAGTGAAACACAGAAAACGGAAAAGAGTGAAGCAAAAGAAATTCAGTCAATTTTAAATGTAAGTGATAGTGATTAAAATTACGTAATCATCAAAAAGAAAAAAAGAAAATGTAAAAAAAAAAATATAAAATATAAAAATTAAAAAAAAATAAGCTAAGTTATGTTAAAGTTCACTTAGTGTAAGTTAGAATAAGTTACGGTAGTGTTACGTTTATCGTAGTTAACCTCTCTACCTCCTCGCCGTCCGTCCGTCTCCTCTCTCCTCTCTGCGTAGTGAAGACGAACAACACCTGCGCCGGAGTTTCTAAGGTAAAGTGACGCTAAAAACCCGTTTCTTATTTATCATTTTTTGCTAATTCTTCTTATTTACATGTCTATTCTTCTTATTTACATGTCTATTATCTAATTTAGTGTTCATTATTCTCATGGGAAAATTATGTGTAGTAATTTATTAAGAAGTTATCCTAGGTTTTTGGGCTCAACCACGGATTAATCCTATTTCAATGTATTCTTATGGGAAAATTCGTTTCGACATCCGAACAATTTCTACATCCGAAGTTGGTTCTGAAACGGATTAAATTCGTATGTAGAGGTTCCACTGTATATATATATATATATATATATATATATATATATATATATATATATATATATATATATATATATATATATATATATATATATATATATATATATATATATATATATATATATATATATATATATATATATATATATATATATATATATATATATATATATATATATATATATATATATATATATATATATATATATATATATATATATATATATATATATATATATATATATATATATATATATATATATATATATATATATATATATATATATATATATATATATATATATATATATATATATATATATATATATATATATATATATATATATATATATATATATATATATATATATATATATATATATATATATATATATATATATATATATATATATATATATATATATATATATATATATATATATATATATATATATATATATATATATATATATATATATATATATATATATATATATATATATATATATATATATATATATATATATATATATATATATATATATATATATATATATATATATATATATATATATATATATATATATATATATATATATATATATATATATATATATATATATATATATATATATATATATATATATATATATATATATATATATATATATATATATATATATATATATATATATATATATATATATATATATATATATATATATATATATATATATATATATATATATATATATATATAATATATATATATATATATATATATATATATATATATATATATATATATATATATATATATATATATATATATATATATATATATATATATATATATATATATATATATATATATATATATATATATATATATATATATATATATATATATATATATATATATATATATATATATATATATATATATATATATATATATATATATATATATATATATATATATATATTTGGGCTCAAGCCATGGCGTCCTGATGGAAGGTTCCTTTTTGGTAGCTTCCTTGGGTATATAACTACTAAGATATTCCCAGAGAATTTAACCACAGGTTATCACAGAATTCTAACTTCTGGAGCGAGTATCCTAAAGGTTTCCCTTTAAGACATCGTATATCAACAGGGGACGCATGTATTAACGCGCCACATAGCTATCTGCACCCCATACAGAGTTAACACTTCGATATGGAGGGACAGAGAATAGCTGGGGAGCTGTTCCACAGCTAATCTCGTCCGTGGCTACTTTTGGTACTCGAGACGTAAACAAACGGGCGCCATTGCTAAATGACGTCACGTCTGTCCCCATCCTTCATTTAGTAGCTCGCCTTACTAGTCGGACTTTTCCCTGTGTGATCTTTATC
Organism: Palaemon carinicauda; assembly: GCF_036898095.1. Classification (NCBI taxonomy): domain Eukaryota; kingdom Metazoa; phylum Arthropoda; class Malacostraca; order Decapoda; family Palaemonidae; genus Palaemon; species Palaemon carinicauda. The sequence continues at coordinate 208,734,600 of NC_090725.1, read as the reverse complement.
GACTTGCATCTTAGCCATGTCTCTACCCTCGGCCTCGCCTTCTTCTGGAAAGTTGAGTACAAGGTTCCAGTATTGTTTAAATAAGCTCTGACTGTAAAGTAACTTTTACTTTTCGATATATTTGATGTTTTGTGGCAGAGCTGTGCCTCGACCGGACCGGCCATTTTATGGCGTCGCTGTTGCTTTACATGCCTTATTTAGATAGCCTCAACAGCGTTTTCCGGCCTCATTAACTAATCGATACTATTAGTTATTTAGTCTTCATAGCTAGGAACTTTTATATCGTGTTTTGACGCTTTATTATCGGTCATCAACTGACCCCATACCAGTTGGCTAGTATAGCCCTAGGCCAGAGCGCCTATATCAGTGTTCATGCATGATATTTATCAGTGATCCTAGGTTTATTTATGAAGATAGTGGCATTATTTTACAATACTATTGACTGTGATGCAAGTGTTTTCGCCTTCAGGGACCATATAAGGGACAGGTTAGATAGTGTGTCTTTCTAACCTAACCTACAAGTAGGACCCCTATATGCTTCCTTCATCCCCTGCCTTAGGGCATCCCCTCTGTGTAGCCTTGCTCCCCCTACCACGTAAGGGGATCAAGCTCATATCAGAGTATTTTATTGCTTCTCTGTCCTCCCTAAGGGAATGATCCCCCCTTAGGGTTGCGTCCGAGAATGAGGAACGGCTAGTCCTTCCTCTATTGCTGGGGCTAGGTCTCCGACCTTCCCTGCAATAGCGATACGTCTTCCATCCTTCCTAGTTCAGGGTGTAACATCCCTGCTCTAGGTTAGGTTTTGGAGGGGTTAGTTCTGTACCTTGCTGAAACGATACCCATGCACCGTTTTCAGACAGGCTACCTTACCTTAGGCTAGGGAGTGTCCTCCCTTCCTTGGTGGCCGCTCTGGTACAGAACCTCCTCCACAGAAGACCCTTCTCTTCTCCCCTCCCCACCTATCTCTTGTATGGCCTAGCCTATACTTAGGTTGGTCTATACCCATCTGTCCCCTGTCCTACAACTCCTCCTTAAGGTGGAGTGATAGGGCTACCTTGAGCTCCTGTGTGCAGTCCGCTCTGGTACATATACCCTTCATAGTGTCCTATGGGGTTAACCACTGGATGCATTCTGTCTACAGGGGTTCTCCCCCCCCTTGGGTGTTCCCTGCCCTCCCTTGGGCTCCCTTAGCTCCCGGTCCTCTGCGGCCCCTGCTTCTGGGTGATAGGGCTAGCCTCTATCATGGGTACACCCACTCAGGTGGGATGCCTTGGGGTCCGTGGCCGGACCCCTACATCCCCCCCTTCTGTCTCTTTCACTATCCTGGTGCCGGTCCCTTGCCGCCTCTACTGTCGGTGATACCCACCTCCTACCTTGGTGACTTACCCCTTGCCCTCTGGGCCGTCAGTCCTCCGTGTGCCGGGGGACTGCCGCCTGCCGCCGGCGCCTAGCCGATGGCCTTCCCTCTTCCTCATAGCTTCAGTCGTCCGTCCACCGGCCGGCCCCCGGAGTGCCGGCATCCGCTGCCGGCAGTCCGGTTCTGCTATAACCATCCTTGTTCCTGTCACCAATCCGGCAACCTCCGGCTGCCGGAGCCGCCGCTCCCCGCCGGCGGTCCGCCGCTGTGCTGGCGGCCGCCACCCTGGTATTACTCTTGACTTCTATATTGTCTTCCCTAATGCCAGAAACTCTGCTGGAGCGGCCTCCGGCGTTCCGGCGGTCTGCCGGGGCCTTCCGGAGGCGTCAAGGCGACTTGCACCCCCTTCTACTAGCTATCATCTGATGCTGATAGCCCTACATCGCAACCAGATGGTTTGATTACATAATGGATAGGTATTGCCTTACCGTTCCATTAGTAACCATGCTGTCTTCTTGCATATCACAGATTTCCAGCATGCTACGTGTATCTTAGCACGGCCGGTTACCGGAAACCGTTACCCTATGGGATCTTCTACGTTCCCAATCCTTGGGTCTGAGTGGCCTCAGTCCCAGTTCTATATCCTTGGCAATCCCTACTAGAATTCCCACTGCCTTCACGGCATGCCATGCTGAATTCTGTGCTGTGTCCTCGGTCACAACAAATTGCCTACGGATAAGGTTACGGTAACCGGCTGGGCGGGTTACACGGAGGATGTGTCTATCTCCTTCTTTTCCGCCCACTCTCTGAACGTCACAGTATTTCTACCACTGAATATTAGGTTAAAGATTAATCACTTAATACTTAACCTTAAAATAGAAGTCATCCTTATGACTCCCCCATACTCATGTCCTCTTTCTCTTACAGGAGGAGTACGTGAAGTGCGACCATGGCTTCTGTGGAGTGAAGCGCCCGCACTTTTATGGGCACACGGCGTGTAGGACTCACGCCCCTTGTGCAAACAAAAAAGGTGATCTGAAGTTCTGGGACCCACTGAACTGTACGGTCTACCAGGAATGCCTGGTCGAGGCGTTCAATAACCCTCCCTCAGCGGAGGTTAGGGACGCTTCTCGAGAGAAGCTACGCAAATGGGTGCGTGGCTTCCAGAAGAACGCCACTGGACTGTACCTTGCCACCGAAGACTTGAGGGCCTTACTGTTCCCAAAGGCATCCCCAGACTCTGTGGTCCCACAGGATCAGATCCCCACCGTCCAGATCACGGTGGAACCCGATGTTGTCATGGCTCAGTCCATGCACGAGTGTCGCCTGGATACCGACAACGCGGAATGTATGTCGGAAGTGTCGGAGACAACGGAGAGGAACCTCATGGCCGAAGAATTGGACTATGAGTAGGACCAAGTGGAATACGCTGGGTCGGAGCAAGAGGTCGCTCCGCCTTCCACCACCACCCCAACTCCTACACCGACGGAAGTATCACTCCCGTCTACCTCCGCCACCCCGGACCCCATCCCAACCAGCGCCCAGGAGATGTTTCGGACGCTCGAAGCCATCATGGACAAGAAACTCCGTGAGACACACGAATACATCAGGACCATGGGAAGTTCCAAGGAGCCGAAAAGGAATTCGGTTAAGGACCTCCCTGCATGCTTGCACGCCAACCCCTGGAGGTATGCCGAGCATATGCCGATCGCAACGGGCAGGATCTTCATCAGTGAGAAGGTCGGCTCGGTTGTCCTGGAAGAAGTGGAATTCTTCCCAAGTTTTGAGGCTTACCCGGACTGTTACGTCCGGCTTCGATCCGAACCTGCCTCTAAAGAAGAGACCGAACCTAAGGAGGTGATAGTGTTCGATCTCCCGAAGGCCCAGGCTATGATGGCCAACACCCTTAAAAGTAGGGGTTTTACCTGCTCAAAGCTTCCGGCGTTGAGCAAGAAGCACCCTACCTACGTCGCACCTGATGATGCGATCCTCCCCTTCATGGAAAAGGCCTTCGCAGCGGTACACAGGGCAGTGGAAGAAGGGAAACCTTGCCCTGCACTGGAGGAGTGCAGACCCTTCTCCTTGGTCACTCCCCCCGATGCTCGACACTGGAAGGATGTCCAAAATACCTTCGTGGTGGGAAAACTAGATCCTGACGTTGCTGGACGTCAGTTTAACGGAGACCTCCCGAAACTTAATGACCACCTCCTTCGTCGGGAACAAGATACGAAAGAAAGGCTTGCCGCATCCATGTCCCTCCAGGTCCAGCTTGACGTCATGGCCGGTGACACTAGAGTCCCCGACCACTACATGGTGCTCGCCAAGACGCATCTGGCGACTGTAGTCAAGGACTTACACAGCTTCATGAAGGCTCGGAGAGCCTGTCGTGAATTCGTGTTCTCAAGTGCCACAGTGAGACATGAACCCCGGAGGCTGATTTCCTCCAACATCTGGGGTAAGCACCTCTTTCCCTCTGATCTGGTGAAAGAGATTACCGACAAGGCCGCCACGGAGAACAGGAACCTTCTTCACAAGTGGGGCATGTCGAAGAAAAGGAAATCCTCTCAGGACGACGGCCCTCAACCTAAGAGGAAACCCCAACAACGTCAACAGAGACGGCAGTTTCCGGGACCCGCTACTCCCCAAGTGGCTGCTCAGCCACAACAGACCTTTCAGCTGGTCACCCAACCGGTCTTGCCCCAATCACCGGTTTTCACCCCTGCCTTTGAGCAACAGACGACTACCTTTCGTCCCAAAGGTTGAGGCTCAAGCAGAGGTGCAGGCAAGAGACGCATCTCGCCGTCCCTCCAGAGGCAGAGGAGGAAAGGGAGCTAGCGGCCGAGGTGGTACACCCTCAGGACACCAGAAGCAATGAAGTGCTTCCGGTGGGAGGAAGACTCTGCCAATTCCAGGATCGTCGGACCTTCGATCCCTGGGCACACAGCATCGTCGACAAGGGTCTAGGCTGGAGTTGGACTCAACCACCCCCAACCTTCCAGTAATTCTTCCAACAATCCCCCCCCCCCCTTCTGGAAGAATATGTCCTAGATCTCTTGAACAAGAAGGTGATTAGGAGGGTAAAGTCAACCAGGTTCCAAGGGAGACTGTTTTGCGTCCCCAAGAAGGACTCCGACAAGCTCAGAGTCATTCTAGACTTATCCCCCCTCAACAAGTTCATAGCGAACAACAAGTTCAAGATGCTGACTCTTCATCAGATAAGGACCCCTCTGCCTCAGGGTTCCTACACGGTCTCCATAGACCTGGCGGATGCCTATTGGTACATTCCAATGAACCACCACGCTTCCTCCTACCTAGGATTTCGACTCCAAAAGGAAAAGCTACGCCTTCAGGGCCATGCCCTTCGGCCTCAACGTGGCCACTCGGATCTTCACAAAGCTGGCAGATGCCATCGTTCAACAGCTGCGCCTCCGAGACGTCCAGGTGATGGCCTACCTCGACGACTGGCTAGCCTGGGCTCCATCGCCCGAGGATTGTTTAAAATCCTGCAACAAAGTCACCCAGTTCCTAGAACACCTGGGATTCAAGATAAACGCGAAGAAATCTCGCCTCTCTCCAGCTCAAAGGTTCCAATGTCTAAGAACCCAGTGGAACCTTCAGTCACACCGCCTTTCCATCCCCCAGAAGAAAAGGAAGGAAATAGCAGGGTCTGTCAAGCGACTGCTGAAATCCAAACGGATCTCAAGACGTCAGCAGGAACGAGTTCTAGGCTCGCTACAGTTCGCCTCAGTGACAAACCCAGTGCTACGTGCACAGCTAAAGGATGCCGCGGGAGTCTGGAGACGTTCCGCATCCATCGCTCGAAGAGACCTCAAGAGACGGCTCCCAAACAGACTTCAGCTGCTCCTCAAGCCGTGGTCGGAAGCAAAGGCCCTGAAAAGGTCCTTCCTCTTTAACACCCACCTCCATCACTCAACATCCACACGGATGCTTCGCTGGAGTGTTGGGGAGGTCACTCCCACCAAAAATAGGCTCAAGGCACATGGTCTCCCCTATTCAAGACGTTTCACATCAACATCTTGGAGGCCATGGCGGTCCTTCTAACGCTGAAGAAACTCTCCCCGCCTCCCTCGATCCATATTCGTCTATCCCTAGACAACTTGGTGGTAGTTCGATGTCTCAATCGCCAAGGCTCAAGATCGCCCCAGATAATCAGGTGCTTCTGACAATCTTCCGTCTGGCAGAGAAGAAGAAATGGCACCTGTCTGCAGTTCACCTACAAGGATCCCGCAACGTGACGGCGGACGCTCTATCCCGGACAAGTCCGATAGAGTCGGAATGGTCTCTAGACGCAAGATCATTCTCCTTCATCTCTCACCAAGTCCCAGAACTTCAGACCGATCTCTTCACAACGAGCGACAATAATCAACTTCCTCGATATGTAGCCCCGTCCGAGGACCCCAAGGCAGAAGCAGTGGATGCCATGTCACTGGACTGGAACAGATGGTCCAAGATCTACCTGTTCCCTCCCACCAACCTTCTGCTGAAAGTCCTCTCCAAGCTGAGAACCTTCAAAGGGACAGCGGCCCTAGTGGCTCCCAAGTGGCCCCGGAGCAATTGGTACCCCCTGGTCCTACAGCTGCAGCCCACGCTGATCCCTCTCCCGGGCCCAGTACTCTCCCAGCAAGTACAGAAGTCGAATGTCTTCGCTTCATCATCGAAAATCAAGGACCTTCATCTCATGATTTTCTCTCCCTAGCCGCGAAGAAAAAGTTTGGGATCTTGAAGAAAAGTCTAGACTTCCTCGAGGAATACAAGACCGAATCCACACGACGGCAATACGAATCATCCTGGAGAAAATGGGTCTCATTCGTCAAGGCAAAAATCCTACGGAAATCACCATTGATTTTTGCATGTCCTTCTTTATTCACCTTCACGGACAGGGCTTGGCAGCCAACACGATTTCTACTTGCAAATCGGCCTTGACTAGACCACTAATGTATGCCTCCAACTTGGACAATGATTCGTGCCCTCTCAAGGATCTGACTCAGAAAGTTATCTTTCTTTTTGCTCTTGCTTCAGGAGCCCGAGTCAGCGAAATAGTGGCATTATCAAGGGACGAGGGCCACATCATGTTTACAGATTCAGGTGACCTTACCCTCTTCCCGGATCCGACGTTTCTCGCCAAAAACGAATTACCCACCGAAAGATGGGGCCCTTGGAGAATATGCCCCCTGAAAGAAGATGCCTCTCTATGTCCAGTAGAGAGTCTCAAGGTCTATCTTCATAGAACTTCGGACTTTGGTGGAGGCCAACTCTTTAAAGGAGAAACTTCGGACAGCGACCTGTCACTGTAACAACTAAGAGCGAAAATCACCTACTTCATTCGCAGAGCGGATCCTGACAGCTCACCCGCCGGTCACGATCCTAGAAAAGTTGCATCGTCTCTGAATTTCTTTCAGAGTATGGATTTCGAGTCTTAAGAGTTTCACAGGCTGGAAATCCTCGCGTGTTTTCTTCAAACATTATGCGAAACAAGTGCACGAAGTCAAACATTTGTGGTAGCCGCAGGTAGTGTTATGAAACCTGCACCTAACTCTGCATAGAACAGTGAGTTACTTGGGACTCTAACTCCTCGGGTGCCTATGTTGACCCTCGCGTGATACGTAGTGATTTCAAAAACACTTAGTGCTTTTTCATAGACTGTTCTTCTCCCAGGTGAAATGTCATAGTCGTCACATGAGTGCCGCATGCCTAGAGCATGATGTGTTCTATTTTAATAGACTGACGTTCCTCTGGAACGAGTGCCTACTAATAATTTGAAATTCCCTTTCAGATTCAAGAGCAAGTCTTTCATGACTATGTACATTATAATTTATTGTAAATAACTTTTACAATTTTATTGCATTTCCTTAACATGTTCTGCAATGGTG
>NC_090725.1:208582352-208722352 GCF_036898095.1 Palaemon carinicauda | reverse complement strand
TGGGGAGCTTCTGCCTCTTTTCTTAGCTTTTTGCGCGATTTTCGATCATGGATGCTTCGGCTTCTGTCTCCTTGACTAAGTTGAGTACCCTCTTTTTTGTTTGTTGGAGAATTTTGTGGCTCCACTCCATATATCTTTTTATTTATATGCCTTTTTGCACTGTGGTCGCCATGAGGTCGGCGCCTTTACACCATGTTACCTAATCGCTCAGAGAAGCTTAGTTTTTTTAGTCTTATTATTGTTGGAATATGTTTTACATTATTATTTTACAGTGTGGTATGTTTATGGGTATCCCACCTCCCCTTTTTGGTGTTTCTTGGGTGTTTTTTTATCAGCATTGACTTAGGCTAGCTCACTACCCTAGCCGGTGGGCATGCCTGATAAATTTTCACATATGCACCATCTCCTTCTATCCTCCCATGCTGTTGACTTGTCACAGCGGGGAGCTGCAGTCTTGAAGGTCACTCTGGGAGTTGGATAGTATTTTCAGTTGTTCTAAGGTAACTGTTTTCACTTTCCACTTAGCCTATATACTGTATGTGCCGAGGCGGCACAGGTCTTGGGAACTTATTCCCTGTGTCTACTTATGTTTACCCATTGGAACGCTTTATCCCCTGTTCTAATGCTGACAGGCAGACCCCCTTGTATCGCCTTAACCATTCTTAGGCTTCCCTCTTAGTATTTAGTAGGCTATGCCTGGTTGTGAAGACTTGTCCTCTGTGCCCTATCACTGCAGACACCTTGGAACACTATTCCTGTTCTGATGTCACAGTTAGGGCCTCTGTCATGCCGCCTCACTAATTTCTGAGTCTCCCATCACCACTCCTTTTTCCCTTACCCTTGTGCCTGTTAGTGTGTCTACTTACTGTGAAACTTTGTGCCCATCCCTGTCTAGTCCCATGGCAGCTGAGGTACGCTTTGTCTCCATTCTTGAACAGGAAACCTTGTAGGCTATCTTTCTTGGCCCTAGGTAGGCGAGATTTTCTCCTTTCCTGGACTAACTCTCCCTGCCACCTTAGAGACCACCCTTGTGTGTTTTCTCTGCTCCTTCCCCTTCCTAGTTAGGCCATAACTTGACTGTAATAGGAACTATGTTCCTCTTACCTAGTCAACTTACCCTAGCTTTTGAGTTTTCCCTCACCAGCTAGGTAGGCTTGCCTAATCCTATCTAGGCATGGAGTTGGTACCCCTTGGGGTCCTCCTCTGCCACCTTGACAGTTGCCTGTTCTGTGTCTACAGCTTCCCTTCCTCTGCTATGTCCCTCTTGCTGTGGAGTCTTGACTCCCTTGCCTGGTTAGCCTATTTAGGCAGAAGTGTTGCCTTCTGTCTCTGCTTCCAGTCTTGTCAGCCTGAGTTCTTCTAGCACTGGCTGTGTGTTGGCCATAGTTCTTTCCCTCTCCCTCCTCAGTTGCAGCTTTAGACTAGTCATGGAACATTATTCCTGTTCTGATGTCACAGTTAGGCCCTCTGTCATGCCGCCTCACCAATTTCTGAGTCTCCCATCACCACTCCTTTTTCCCTTACCCTTGTGCCTGTTAGTGTGTCTACTTACTGTGGAACTTTGTGCCCATCCCTGTCTAGTCTCATGGCAGCTGAGGTACGCTTCGTCTCCATTCTTGAACAGGATACCTTGTTGGCTATCTTTATTGGCCCTAGTTAGACGAGATTTTCTCCTTTCCTGGACTAACTCCCTCTGCCACCTTAGAGACCACCCTTGTGTGTTTTCTCTGCTCCTTCCCCTTCCTAGTTAGGCCATAACTTGACTGTAATAGGAACTATGCTCCTCTTACCTAGTCATCTTACTCTAGCTTTTGAGTTTTCCCTCACCAGCTAGGTAGGTCGCCTAATCCTATCTATGCATGGAGTTGGTACCCCTTTGGGGTCCTCCTCTGCCACCTTGACAGTTGCCTGTTCTGTGTCTACAGCTTCCCTTCCTCTGCTATGTCCCTCTTGCTGTAGAGTCTTGACTTCCTTGCCTGGTTAGCCTATTTAGGCTGAAGTGTTGCATTCTATCTCTGCTTCCAGTCTTGTCAGCCTGAGTTCTTCTAGCACTGGCTGTGTGTTGGCCATAGTTCTTTCCCTCTCCCACCTCAGCTGCAGCTTTAGACTAGTCATTTGCTCTTTCCTATCCTCTCCCATATCTGAGGGACATTGTCCTCTGGAGTTGGTCGGTCAGATCCCGCCTGGTTGTCAGGACATCCTTTGAATTTCGAATTCTTAGAATCCTGGCCGTCTTGTAGGGCTCTCATTATCTTACGGGCTAAACACCCCCTTTTCATAAGTTAATAATAATGATCAGGTCTTGACAGGTTCCCTTTTTAGCTGCCTTTCATTCCTGTACTGCCCCTGAGTGTGGACCTTTCCATGTGGGATTGTTCACTCTCTTCCTGTCGACTTTACAAGGCCTCTGCTCCTTTGTGTCAACATGCCTGGGGTATTGACAGGCCAGTCTTTATTTTGGATACTAAAAGTAGTTGCCGCCTCAACCCAGCTGCTGCCGCCTCGGGGGCATCTGTTGCAGGTCTAGGCAGTATTATGAGTGAACTTGCCTTCTTAGATTGTTCCAATAGACCTAATCTTGAGGTTCTGGTGACCCTTTGACGTGAACCTTTCCTCCATAATCCTACTGCACTGTCAAATAATTTGTTTCATAAATCCCCCATTGATTTCTGAGCTATTTGGCATGTGTCTTTATTATTCGAAATCTTTGGCCATATTTAGGTGGTAGATTTATTTAGGTTAAGTTTCATCTAATAAACATAAAAATATGTTTACTTAATTTTAAGAAGATATAATTTTTAATGATAGGTTCATATTTAAAAAAAATTCTTTTTTAGATGTAGGAGGTTTCCAGAAGAGCTCTTAACAAGGTGCCCCTTATCTTTTTTCTCTGGAACTCAAGGACCTGCTCTTTCCCAAGGCTGAGGTGATCTATGTTTAATCAAGATTTAACGACGGTTCAACTCCTGCCAGTACCAGCAAAACATGCGGGTGATGAAGTTCGGGACACTCTGCAAGTCATGAACCTGTCTCCCGACAACACGTTGCCAACTTCTTCTGGGTCGTCAGAGAGGGGGAGGGTCCTGCCGACCACGGAAGCCCCTGAAGAGTATTTGGATGTATATCTGGTGAGTATAGTTCCAAATGCATCTTTAATTTATTCGCCAGCCCCAGCTTACACCTCCACCCAGTTGCCACATTAGACAAACATTCATTTCATGGTAACTCAGATCTTACGGTGTCCATGAAAGGTTTCATGGAAAACCTAACCCATCAAACATGAACGCTCTCAAGCAAGGATAGAAACTTTAAAAAAGGCACCTGCTTCTAAGGCTTCCCCAGCATCGAGCCTACCAGAAAGTGCAGTTAAGAACCTTTGGTGTTATGCTAAGCAAATGCCCGTAAGTGTAGGGTACCTCCACATCGGAGAGGGTTTGGGTTCCAAACCAGTCTCGGACTTGGAATTCTTGCCATCGATCGATAATTTTATTATCCTTACTGCTATGTAAGGCTTAACTCGTATGCGTCAATTAGGAATGATAGATCCCTAAGGAAACAATCATCCTAGACGATAACAAGGCTCAGTCTCTTTTGGTTAAGGAGCTGAAGATTGCCAAATTCACTAATACCCAACTTTCTGCTCTTGGCAGGAAGAAGCCTGCTTTGTCACCCCCAAGGATATTGTCTTTCCTTTTGCCTCTTAAAAGCTTAGAGGCTGTAAAGAAAGCAGTAGTGGAGGATAGACCATTCCCAGTGCTAGAGGAGTGCATACCTGTCTCCCTAGCCCTTCTTTTTGATTCGGATAGTTAGGAGGATGTCCATCAAAACTGTACTGATGGAAAACTAGATAAAGACAGCGGAGGAAAACAGTTTAATGAGAAACTGCCTAGATTTTGTGAATCCCTATTTAGTGAAGAATTTGAAGCCAAAAAGAGACTATCTTCCTCTTTATCCTTCCAATCTTATCTAGAGATGCTTATTGGAAACTATTCCAAAGCTGATCTCTTCCCTGTCTTGGCAAAGACTCGCCTACCCCTATTTCATAATGATCTCAATGCTTTCTTCCTAGCCAGGAGAACATGTAGAGAACACGTACTAGCCGCTGCTACGATCAGGCATGAACCTAGAAAACTGTTCGACTCCAATATCTGGGGGAAAGATCTCTTCCCCAAGAAATTGGTTAAGGAAGTCATAGACAAAGCAGCTTAGGAAAATAAGAGCCTTGTAGATAAGTAGGGTATGTCCTCTAAACAGAAATTTACCCCAAGTGAAGGACCTCAACCCAAGGGCAAGAAGCCCAGATGACACTTTAAGGGAAGGAAATCCTTTCCTGTTGTGACACCTTCAGTTGCCACAATTCCTTAGACTGTATACACAGTTCCCCAGCAGCAAGCATCACAGTCTCCATACTTCAACCTAATGTACGAGAGCCTCCACCACGTTCCACCCTGCCAGGGCTCAAAAGAGGGGCACCAGTAGCAGGGGAAGGTCTGGAAAAGGCAGGCAATCTAGAGGCCGAGAAAATAGAGGCAAGGTGGTTAAGGACGCTGGTCCTTCACACCAACAATGAGGAGCTCTCGGTAGGGGGACAATTTCACCTATCCAGGGATCGATGGGAGTTCGATCCCTGGGCTTGCAGCATAGTCTCAAACAGACTAGGCTGAAAATGGAGACAGAAACCTCCCTAGTTCAAGAGGTTCTTCCAACCCAACAACCTCAATTTTGAAAGATTATGCACAGGATCCTCTCTGGTATGGAGTCATCCATTGCACAAAATCCCTGAACTTTCAGGGGCAGCTATTCTGCATGCCCAAGAAAGATTTGAACACTCTTCGAACTATCCAGGACTTGTCCCGATTAAACATATTCTTTCTGAATGGTAAGTTCCAAATGCTGACTATCTCGCAAATATGAACCTTACTATCCCTATGGTCCTACACAGTCTCCATAGATCTTACAAACACCTATTGACATCTTCCTATAGGTTGCTGCTTTTCCCCCACCTTGGTTTCAGACTGCCAAGAAAGGCCTACGTATTCAGAGCAATGTCCTTTGGGCTCAATATAGCTCCATAGAATTTCACAACAATTACGGAACAAAGGCTTCCAGGTGATGGTATACCTGGGCGACTGGGTGATCTAGGCTGTAACGAAGTCAGAGTGTCTACAGACAAGTCGAAAAGTCTTGAAATTCCTACAGTCTCTAGGCTTTCACATCTACTTCAAAAAGTCTGGGCTGTCTCCAGCTCAAGAATTCCAGTGGCTAGGGATTCACAAGAGTGTAAAGTCAAACACCCTCTCTGTACTGCAAGGCAAGAGAAAGGAAATATCAAACTTTGTCGGGTGTCTTCTTAGTTCAAAAGTACTCACCAGGCAGCAAACGTAAAGAGTCTTGGGTTCACTGCAGTTCACTGCCGTGACCAACTCAATCATGAAAGCGAGACTCAAAAATGCCAACAGAATCCGGAGAAGAAAGGCATCGTATACTCGGAGTGATCTTCGCCACAAAACCCCAGTCTTACTACAAAAGCAGGTCAATCCGTGGTGCACTGCCAGGAGTTTATCATCACACATCCCTCTGCAGCACCCTCCTCCTTCTGCGACTATTCACATGGACACCTCGGAACAAAGTTGGGAGGGGACACTTCTCTTCCAAGAAAGTACAGGGTCGGTGGTAAATCGCTTTTCAGAAATTTCTCATCAATATTCTGGAAGCTATGGCAGTGTTTCTGACTCTGAAGAGAATAAATCCAAAGATGAAATCACACCAACTTAGTCATCGACAACGGGACGATAGTCCACCGTGTCAACAGACAGGGCTCCTGGTCTCCTCAGATCAATCATGTGATCCTAGCCATCCTCACTTTAGCAAACTGAAGGAACCGGCCTATCTCAGCAGTTCACCTCAAAGGGGTTTGCAATGTGACGACGGACGCACTGTCGAGATCCAAGTCTCTGGAAACAGGATGGTCTCTGGATGCAATATCATTCTGTTTCATACTAGATCAAGTCCAAGGACTGCAAATCGATCTCTTTGCGACAAGCTTCAACAAGACACTTCCCTGATATGCAGCACCAAACTTGGATCCAGAAGTGATAGGGACGGATGCGATGTCTCTGGATTGAAATTTTATTATTATTATTATCATTATTATTATGATTATCATTATTATTATTATTATTATTATTATTATTATTATTACTATTATCATTATTATTATTATCATTTGTATTATTATTAATACAAGCTAAGCTAAAAACCTAATTGGAAAAGCTGGATGCTATAAGCCCAAGGACTGCATCAGGGAAAAATAACCCAGTGAGGAAAGGAAACAAGGAAATAAACAAACTAAAAGAGAGGTAATGAACCAAAATAAAATATTTTAAGTACAGCAACAGCATTAAATTGGATATTTCATATATAAACTATAAGATCTTAAAAAAACAAGAGGAAGAGAAACAAAATAGAATAGTACGCCAGAGTATACCCTAAAGCAGGGAAGAAGAGAGACTTGGTGGAACGGTAAGTGAATATTTTACATTGCAATGTGAAGCAAAACTATTTTTTTACCGTCTGTTTACGTGTCTACATATCTTAGATTCATGGCAGAGGCTTAGATGTACATGTAGTCTGATTGATTTACATGTAGCCTGGTTAATTTACATGTAGTCTGGTTGGATGACTAGAAGTTTATAGTTATATCTTAGAGGTATCAATAGAGTTCTGACATACAGAGCAAATATCCTGAGAGATATCGTGTATAAATCAGGTAAATCAGGGACGTGTTAATAACAAGCCATGGCTATCCTTCCCCGAATAGAGTTAACCTTGTCTCGAAAGATAAGGTAGAGGGAAGGATAAGTGGGCAAGTGAGTCGTTACAACTCCCGATCTCAATGTGCTACAACTAACACGTTTCCTGCTGAACCATACCAGGAGCAGCCATCGCATGACACGAGGTCCCACACTGAGAATTGGGAGGGAATGGCAAAGTAATAGGAGGGCCACCCAGACAACATGGCTATCTCACCCAAAAATAGATTTTTCCTATGTCAAAATCCGTTTTTGGGGCTCGAGCCATGTGGTCCTGATGGAAGTGTACCAGAGAATTATCATTCTCAGTTGTGGCCAAGAGATTCTTAACCCTTTACACCCCATAGACATAATCGTACTTCCTGTAGCATTGGTAACTATGGTACCAAGCAATGGTGCAAGCGATATGTTTGTATAAAGTAGGCGCAATGGAAGTCAACGTCACAGTCCCACTCACTGTGGAGAAGATCTTTGTCTCCAGAAGATGAAAAGACCGAAGTCTATAAAAGGAGGTTTAAAAATTGAGGTACACTACTTTTATTTTGTACAGTAAGTCCAATGAAAGGAAACACAAAAAAGAACAGAAGTGAACCCTCGCTACTTCGCGGTTCGACCATCGCGGATTCACCACTTCGCGGGTTTTTTTCATAACCCATATATATATATACATATCGCGGATTTTCCGGAAATTTCGAAAATACCGCGATATCTGAAGACCCCAAATACGATATTTCGTTACCTGTAATTCCATTAATACTGTAATTAGTAATATCTGCTCTTACTGATTGTTCATTGCATTACATATGACATATAATTCAACACAGAAAGAAATAAAACACGAAAAGAGAATGTGATCATACGATAATTCAGTACTGTATACAGTACGTAGTAAAATTAAATCGAACATGAAACGCAAATCAGATGCAGTCATACCATATTAGAATGGTGTAAGGCTGCTGATGGCTACTACTGTACTACAAATGTAATGGATGTGCTTCTTTTCCATGAATCTTTTGTATGTATACGTACGTAGTACTGCATCCAATAATATTCTTTGTTGCAAAAATCACATCTCGAATAAGCGTACGAGAGAGAGAGAGAGAGAGAGAGAGAGAGAGAGAGAGAGAGAGAGAGAGAGAGAGAGAGAGAGAGACACACACATCCTACAACAAAAGCGTAATATAGCGTACGTAAAGCTGTATTATTATTATTGTTATTATTATTATTATTGTTGTTGTTGTTATTAAAATTATTATTGTTATTATTATTATCATTATTATTATTATTATTATTATTATTATTATTATTACAGTATCATTATTTATTATTATTATTATTATTATTACTGTACAGTATACGCGGGGTATCTTGTACTTTGAATTGGTAACCTACGTAGCATATAAGACGGGTTGTGATTGGTTCAAGCGCTGATAGATGACGAATCAGAACTCAAGTTTTGTTATCTAGCCTGTGATTGGTGTTTTGCCCGCATCTCCAACCCGCAGCATCTAGGTTTTCGCGGTCACTTTGTCTCCCGCCGTATCGCTGTGTAGATGTTGTTAAGTTATTGTGGACTTTAATCTGTGCTGTGCGTGACTGTTTTAAGTTGAACTTTTTGTTGAACTTTCTGTTAAACCCTACTGTACAATGCCTCCCAAGCGTTCTGCTTCTACTAAGGCTGGTAGTGAGCCTAAACGCCACCGAAGGATGATGACGATTGCTGAGAAGGTGACGCTTCTCGATATGTTAAAAGACGGTAGAAGTTACGCGGCCGCAGACCTCGAAGACCTGACGAAATCGGCCAGTGAAGAAGACATTGAAACACAGGAAGAGATCCAAGAAATTGTCGAAGAAACGGGCTTAACAATAGAATGGCTTGCCAAGCTCTGCAAGCTTGCGAAGGAGGTGAAAGAAATGTTGCAAGAGTGGGACGAGGATATGGTTCGTTCTATGCAATTCTTCAACAAGATCGATGAACACATGACTCCCTACAGGATGCTCTTAGAGCGAAAAAAGAAGCAGCGGCAGCAACTTCCGATCACAATGCCCTCGGAAGAAATTGAAGAAGTGTCCCAGGAAGAAGTTGAAGAGGTGTCCCAGGAAAAGACACCTCCGTCTGAAGAGACGTAAAATACTATCATTGGCTGCACAGTAGAAGACATCATCAGCTTCATCATCATCATTTCTACTGTGCAGCAAATTCATCGCCATCATCACTCAAGTTTTTCTTGAACTTCTTTCGTGGTGAGTACAGTAACAATCTTTATTTTTTACTTTAATATTCTAACATTTTAATATTTGTGCCTGTTTTAGTTTAGTACTGTATGCATTAAGTTAAAGGGAAGGTTTTAAAAGTCTGAAGAGTATACATGTTGTAACCTATCATATTTTTTTTTTTTTTAAATTTACATTTACGTACGTAAAACAATCTCTCTCTCTCTCTCTCTCTCTCCCTCTCTCTCTCTCTCTCTCTCTCTCTCTCTGTAAATTGCTTTCCTGCTTTGCTACGTACAGTATGTACTGTATGATTTTATATAGATACGGTAAATAATATTTGTAATAACATATTTTCTAAAAGCTTTTACTGTAAATATCATTATTTATCACTTTCATCATACGTGTTAAATGCCTTCTTTGTTTACTGAGCGTGGTTGTTTACTGAGCGTACTTTATGACGCCGTCGTTTCAGGCGGCATCATAAAGAAAAACATTTCATTTGGAAGTCCTAAGAAAAATTAAGTAAAACATTGGTAATAACAAAATCAACATACTGTATAATCAATATAATCGATGCAAAAACTAACCTATACACAGATGTGTACGGTACACTAAATGCATTTGTTTCTTCATTATGATCAGAGAAACGTAAACAAAACATTGGTTGCCATTTTTTATCATGCTTTTTGGCGTGTTTAGGAAACGCATGATATAAAATCGCCTTTAATATTTGTGCCTGTTTTAGTTTAGGGTACTGTAGTACATGCATTAAGTGTTCTGTACATTAAAGGGTAGTTTGTTAACAGTACTACGTACAAGGGAAGGTTTTAAAAGTCTGAATATACATGTTAAATAAATAGGTAAATATGGTGTCAATACTTCGCGGATTTTCACCTATCGCGGTCGGGTCTGGAACCTATCTACCGCGATAAACGAGGGTTCACTGTAGTCTTTTATTGTTTTCAAAAGATGTATAAATTTTACAATAAACAATTGTAACATTATATGCAGTTGATATATACAGAAAACCAGAGTTTTCTGACCCCAAAATTATGTAACAGAGTAGTAAAATAGTAACACTCATGACATAAAGGGAAAAATATCACCTTTGACCCTTTATAATATTAAATAGTAACTTGAAAAGAAGAATATGAGTCCCCTTGCACTATGCAGATTGAGAAATCCCAACTATACAGTCTATAAGAGTCCATATACAACACTTAAGAAACTGGTTTAATCATACTACCAGCGCCCACTACAAAGTGTTTAATCTCTTCCAACTGTCGTAAGTAATGTTTTGAAGGACACTCTTGAAGATTTCCAGCCTGTGTAAGCCTGTAAGCCTGCAAAGGACATAGATTGGAAAAAAATTACGGAAGAGGCAACTTTCTTGGGGTCATGACCTGATGGTATACTATCAGGATCAGTCCTTCTGATGAAATAGGCGAGATTGGACCTTAGATATTTCAGAGGAAGATTAAATCCTGTCGTCTCCCCTTTAAAAAGGTTGACTGCCTTTAAAGGCCTGACTCTTTAACAGATAGTCCTTAAGGCCATCCACGGGGCATAGAGAAGGGTTCTCCTGAAGTAGGACAATCTTCCAAGGCCCACAACCTTTTGCGGGAAGTTCGTTTTTTGCCAAGAATGCAGGATCATGGTAAAGATCCACCTCCCCTGATTCCAAGAATTCAATGTGGCCACCATCCCTTAAAAGGGCCACAATCTTGCTGACTTTAGCACCAGAAGACATAGCAAGCAAAAAGATAGACTTTTGAGTAACATCCCTCAGAGAGGTAGAGGCGTTATCTCCAAAGTGCAGGACTTTATCCAACGACCATGAAATAGCCTTGGGAGGAACATTAGGTTTCAGTTTAGCCCAAGCCTTTGGGATCTTACTGAACAGCTCGCTATTGAGTTCAATATCAAAAGTATAAGCAATTGGCTTAGTGCCGACTTACATGAGGCAATAGTTGTAGAGGCCAGACCTTGATCATGCAATGAGATAAAGAAAGAAATACAGAAGATCATAGAAATAGAAAAGGGCTGATGACTTTTTATGAATACAACCCATTTTTTCGAGGAAGACAAATATTTTCGTTTCGTGGTGTTGGACTTGTACTCTTCTATGAAGTCAATTCTCTCCTCTGCAACTCCAAACTTTCTTTGAGCCGCGAGGGCGAGAAAATCGTAAGCTGAAGGGTTTTCACTATCCAATAGGAAGCGATGACAGTGTTTTGTTGAACATCCTGGGACAGCACTGGAGATGGTAGAGGGACCTGAAGAGGTTTGAGTTTCAGAATAAGAGGAAACAAATTGGTCTTGAGACATTTGGGAGCCACTAGAGATGCTGTTCCCTTGAAAGTCCGTAGTTTGTTCTGGACTATCATTAGGAGGTTGAATGGTGGAAATATGTAGATGTGAAACCACTGGTTCCAACCCAGAGACATCGCATCCATTCCTGTCGTTTTCGGATCTAAGTTTGGTACTATATATCGGGGAAGCTTCTTATTGAAGCTCCTTGCAAAGAGATCGATTTGCAGTTCTGGGACTTGCTGTAGAATGAAACAGAATGATTTTGCATATAGAGACCATTCTGTTTTCAGAGGTTTGGATCTTGATAGGGCGCCTGCCGTCACACTGCAAACCCCTTTGAGGTGAACTGCTGAGAGATGCCAATTCCTCTGCTTTGCTAAAGTGAGGATAGCTAAGATCACATGGTTGATCTGAAGAGATCTGGAGCCCTGTCTGTTGCCACAGTGGACTATCGTCATGTTGTCGATGACTAACTTGATGTGTGATTTCGGCTTTGGGTTCAGTCTTATCAGAGTCAGAAACACTGCTATAGCTTCCAGAATATTGATGTGAAATTACTGAAATGTGGTTGACCACTGACACTGTATTTTCTTGGAAGGGGAGTGCCCCCCCCCTACCTCGTTCCGAGGTGTCTGTGTGAATAGTCATGGAAGGAAGAGGATACTGCAGAGGGATGTGTTGATAAACTCTTGGAAGTGGACCATGGCTTGAGCTGCTTTCTTCTCCACACTCTGTTGGCACCTTTGAATCTTGCTTTTGAGACTGAATCACGTCAGCAAACCTGACTCTCTCATGCTGCCACCTGGTGAGTACTCATGAACGAAGTAAGCACCTGACAGAGTTTGTGATTTCCTTTCTCTTGCCTTGTGGTAGAGAGAGGGTGTGCGACTTTAGTTTTCAGTGAAGTCCTAGCCACTGGAATTTTTGAGCCGGAGATAGCCTATACTTTTCGAGGCTGATTTGAAAGCCCAGAGATTGTAGGAATTTCATGACTTCATGGGCTGTCAGAAGACATTCTGCCTTGTTGCAGCCCAGACTATCCACTCTTCCAGGTACACCATCACCTGGAGGCCTCTCTTCCAAAATTGTTGGACGATGACTCAACTAGCTTCATGAAAATCTTTGGAGCTATATTGAGCCCGAAGGGCATAGCTCTGAATATGTAAGCCTTTCTTCCCAGTCAGAAACCAAAGTAGGGGAAGAAGTGCCAACCTATCGGAAGATGCCAATAGGTGTCTGTGAGATCTATGGAGATGCTGTAGGGCCCCTGGGGTGGTAGGGTCCATATTTGCAAGATAGTCAGCATCTGGAACTTGTCGTTCAAAATTAATTTGTTTAGTGGGGACAAGTCCAGAATAGTTCGAAGTGTTCGAATCTTTCTTGGGCATGTAGAATAACCGCCCTTGAAATTTCATTGTGGTGCAACGGATGACCCCCTTCCGGAGAGGATCCTATTTATAATCCACCAATAATGGGGTTGTGGGTTGAAAGAACCTCTTAAACTGAGGTGGTTTCAGTCTCCATTTCAAGCCTAGTCCTTTCAAGACTATGCTCTAAGCCCAGGGATCAAAATCCCATCGATACTGAACATGTGAAGTCGTCCCCTTACCGGAAGCTCCTCATTGTTGGTGTGAAGGGCCTGCGTCATTAACTGCCTTGTCTCTACTTCCTCGGCCTCTACATTGACTGCCTTTTCCAGACCTTCACTTGCTACTGGCACCTTTCTTTTGAGCTTTGGTAGGGTGGAGCGTGGTGGCGGCTCTCTCATACACCTGGTTGAAGGCTGGAGACTGTGATGCATACTGCTGGGGAACTATGTATAGTCTGAGGGATGGCGACAACTGTGGTTCTTGCGACAGGAAAGTATTTCCTCCCCTTAAGGTGTCATCTGGGCTTCTTGCCCTTGGGTTGAGGTCCTTCACTGAGGGTAAATTTCCGTTTAGAGGACATACCCCACTTGTCTACAAGGCTCTTATTCTCCTGAGCCCCTTTGTCCATGACTTCCTTAACCAATTTCTTGGGGAAGAGGTCATTCCCCGAGATATTGGAATCGATCATGTTTCTAGGCTCATGCCTGGTCGTAGCAGTGGTGAGGACATGTTCTCTGCATGCTCTCCCGGCTAGAAAGAAAGCATGGTGATCTCTATGAAACATGGTTAGGTGAGCCTTCGCCAAGACAGGGAAGAGATCAGATTTGGAATAGTTTTCAATAAGCAACACTAGATAAGATTGGAAGGATAAAGAGGCAGATAGTCTCTGTTTAGCTTCCAATTCTTCCCTTAAAAGGGATTCAGGAATTCTAGTCAGTTTCTCATTAAACTGTTTGCCTTCGATGACATTATCTAGTTTTATAACAGTAAAGGTATGTTGGACAACCTCCCAAATGTCTGAATCATAAGGAAGGGCTAGGGAGACAGGTTTGCACTCCTCTAGCACTGGGAATGGTCTACCCTCCACTACTGCTTTCTTTATAGCCTCTAAGCTTTTAGAGGCGAAAGGGAAGACAGTATTATTGGGGGTTACGAAAGTGGCCTGCTTCCTGCCAAAAGCAGAAAATTGGGCCTTGCTATGGTTCAGGATGATCGTTTCCTAAGGGATCGTATCATCCCTAATGGACGCTTCCGAGTTAAGCCTTACATAGCAGTAAGGATAACAATCGATTGATGGGAAGAATTCTAAGTCCAAGACTGGCTTGGAACCCAAACCTTCTCCGATGTGGAGGTACCCTTCATTTAAGGCCATATGCTCGGCATAACACCAAGGGTTCTTAATTGTACATTCTGGTAGGCTTGAAGCTGGGGGAGCCTTAGAAGCGGTTACCTTTTGTAAAGCTTCTATCCTTACCATGAGGTCTGCTTGGGAACGTTTATGTTTGGCTGTTAGGTTTTCTATGAAAGCTTTCATGGACCACCTAAATTCCATTTGACTAAGAAACGAAGGTTTTCTATTGTAGGAACAGGTGTAGAGGTAGAAGCTGGGGCCTGAGCAGCAGGGATTGGGGAACAAACTAAAGAAGCACTGGGAATTGTACTCAACCGAGGTACATCTAATGACTCCTCAGAGGCTTCCGTGGTCAGCAGGATCCTCTCCCTCTCTGATGACACAGAAGAAGCTGTTGACATGTTGTCAGTGTCCAGGCTCATGACTTGCAGAGCATCCCGAACTTCATCATCCGGTGGGAGTTGAACCGTCGGTAAATGGTGACCAAAAACAGCGAACTCTTCTGGAAGCCTCTAACCTAATGACGGAGCGTCTTCCAGCTCTGATCTTGCACATCCAGGGAGACGTTAGTGGCATGGAACCCGGTGTGAAGGAGGTCTTTGCAAACCTGGCAGTTAGTAGGTTCCCAGATTGTAACCAACCCCTTGGAAACATGACAGTCCCCATGTTTCCTACAGGTCTTGTGGCCACAGGGCTACTTGACCCGCCGGGTACAGGTGACTGTTGTACACTCCATTTCACCAGCAACCAGTAAAGAAGAAAAAAATTTCAATGAGTATACATCATTCAAAATATTTCTTCTTAAGATTAATCCTACTTAAGAAATTTTATACATAAAGTAATGCTTAACATTAATCCTAACATAATTAGACCTACCAGCTAGAATAAGGCTTAGATTATAAGATAATAAGACTCATTCTAAACAGCTCATTGGAAATTTATGAAACAAACTATCAGTGACAGTGTGGTAGGAATATGGAGGAAAGATTCACATCAAAGAAATACCAGGACCTCCAGCATTGATCTATTGGACAACCTAAGAGGGCAAGTTCACTTATCATACTACCTAAGCCAGCAACAACTGCCCCCGAAGCAGCATTTGCTGGGTTAAGGCGACAACCATTTCTAGCAGCTAAGATAAAAACTAACCTTTCCACACCCCAGACATGTCGACACAAAGCGGCAGAGGCATTGTCAAGTCGACAGGATGAGAGTGAAAAATTCAATAGGGAAAGGTCCACACTCAGGGGGAGAGGTACAGGAATGAAAGGCAGGTAATATGGGAGCCTGCCAAAACCTGATCATTATCATTTAATTATGAAAAAGGGGGGTTTAGCCCGTAAGATAATGAGAGCCGTACAGGACGGCCAGAACACTAAGAATTGGAAATTCAAAGTGTGTCCTGACAACCAGGCAGGATCCAACCGACCAGCTTCAGAGCACAATGTTCCTAAGATATGGAAGAGGATAGGAAAGAGCAGATTACCAGTCTAAGGCTACAGCTGAGGCGGCAGAGGGAATGTCCCATAGCCAACACACACCCAAAGCTCGAAGGACTCAAGCAAATAAGACCATAAGCAGAGACAGAAGACGACACTTCTGCCAAGATAGGCTAACCAGGCACGGGAGTCAAGACTCCGCAGCAAGAGGAACATAGCACAGGATGGAAAGCTGCAGACACAGAACAGGCAACTGCCATGGCGGCAGAGGAGAACCCAAAGGGGTACCAACTCATTAGGGCATAGGGAGGACTGTGCCGAGAAGCCTAGCCTACCTAGCGGGTGAGGGTAAAACTCAAAAGCTAGGGTAAGATGACTAGACAAGAGGAACTGTAGTTACCTGCAGTCAGGTTATTTAGTCTTGGGAAGGAAAAAATCTCGCCCACCTAGGGCCAGGATAGATAGCCTACAAGCTATCCTGTCCAAGGATGGCGAAGAAGAGTACTTCAGACGCCATGGGACTAGACAGGGATGGGAACAAAGTTCCACAGCAGGTAGACTCACAAGCAGCCACTATGAGAAGGGAAAGGGCTGGTGATGGGAGACTCAGAAATTGGTAAGGCGGCATGACAGGAAGGCCTAACTCCCACAGTAGAACAGGAATAGTGTTCTAAGGGGTCTGCAGTGATAGGGTGCAGAGGACAAATTCTCACAACCAACCATAGCCCACCAAAAACTAAGAGGCAAGCCTAAGAATGGGAAAGGTGGCACAAGGGGGCCTACCTGTCAACATTAGAAGAGGGGGTAATGCATTCCAATGGGTAAATAAGAAGTAGCCATAGGGAACAAGTTCCTAAAACCTACGTTACCTCGCCAAACATATAGGCTGAGTGGGAAGTGAAAAGAGTCCCCCTAGGACAACTGTAAAACACTATCCAACTCCCAGAGGGACCTTCAGGACCGCTGCTCCCTACTGAGACGATTCGACAACATGGGAGGATGGGCAGCCTCACAAAACCAGTAAGGTTAAGTGAAAGAAGGGGATGGTGCACAAGAGAAAATTTACTAGGCATGGCTGCCAGCCTGGGCGGAGCTAGCCTTAGTCAATGCTGATAAAAAAAAACACAAGAAACACCATAAAAAGGGATTGGGATACCCATAATCATACCACACTGAAAAAGAATAATGTAAAATATATTCCTACAATAATAAGTCTAAATAACTAAGCATTTCTGAGCGATTTGGAAACATGATGCAATAGCGCCAACTGTATCCCAGCCACAGAACAATAAATGCTTTAGCTTTAAAACTATGGGAAAAGATAGAATTTTAAGATTAATAAGTATAGTTTTAAGATACAGCCTTAAAAAGCTTTTCTTTGTATTTTCACAAAGACAAAATTAATAATTCATGATTATTATGAATTTTATATTACTTTTTGGGTATAAATACACCAAAAAAATTTTATTCATGATATTTCAATTAAAAATGAAGATCCCTTTGCCCAATATCTTGCTTCTTTACTCTCCCGGTCCCCCCATGTTTTTTCCTATTCTCTCTTTCTCCTTCACTAACTCCACTTATAATCTTGATAACAAGTGAATATTACCGTGAATTTTCTTCTTCTGTATGTTAGCAAGATGTATTAATTGTCTTTTCCTCTTTAGCATGATGAAATTCTTGGCGAAACAGAGAAAAACAGACATAAAAGCAAGTGGAAGTCAGAGGTCAAACTAAATCCAGACTAGAATGCCAAATACCTCAAAAGCTCTGTTAAAATTCACTTTATGATGTAATGAGCACAAACATACCATACAAGTAGCCATAAGCAAAAACATAAAACTGCATGTAATCAAAATTAACAATGATTTTTCACTATTCTTCAATTATTTTGGGTTGCAAAAAACTGTACAATGAAAAATATTCATCTATCTTCTGTAAAAGAAAAAAATACCAGGAATCTTGAGTCATAGCATCATAAGCTCTGCTTTCACTAGTGAAGGACATACACTGGTAAAAGATTAGTGCCTTGCATAAGAGACTACCTGCTGCAAACACCAGGGCAGTAGAGTTAGCCTACTAAATTAAAAAATTGGCTCAAATCATTACAAAGATAATGATAAAGTTCATGCTAAATTTGGTATAAAGCTTCATTTCAACTACTCTCGGGCAAAATATCATCATGAATAAAAGCTACTTAACCTATCTCTCAATATGAGAGATGTCTGTGTGATTGCAAAATAGAAATTAATAGCTATACCAAGGAACCACAAGAAGAGGTATTCCTGACTCTCGAGATGTTCTTGGCTCACATGGCCCTGAACAATAGGTCAATAGCTTCCTACCCTACTAAGTGAATTTTTTCTGAGTCACATTGGTGCTCTTTTTATATCTACTCCTTGTATGAAGACAGTTTGAACCCTCCCATGATATAATTGGCTTTATCAAGTTTTCTCATGAAAGTAATGAAGAAGCAGTCCATCCAGTGTAAGAGGAGCTGTTGAACTTGGTGTGCAATTTCCTTGACCTCCAGTAACCACAATGTTTGAAGAAGGATTAGTGAGGCTTTAGCTGTGAAGTCAAGGTAGGACAACATTGTGCTTGACCCAACCAGCAGATAGTTTGGCATTTCAATTGATACTGCTACATCAACATATTTCAGGATATCAGGCATCTCGTTTATAGTATGCGATGAGAATGGGAAAAGAGCAGTCAAAAGGAGTGAACAGAGATATAATGGAATGATGACTGGCAAGAAGTCTAGTTGATCATATCCTCAACTAGACAAGACATTAACCTACATAACATGGAGATAATTCCTCATACATCTGCCAAAATAAATTGAAAACTTTATTTGAAACATTTATAATATTGATGGATATTTAGAATTGAGCTTAAAGAAAATAAGGGTTAGTATGTACAAAAAAAAAAGTTACAAAATAGTGAAAGTCTAAGAGATAAACCTTACCATGACATTGTAACCAGATTTCCAAACCACTGATGTGCCAGTTCATGAGCTATGACAACTGCTACTCTTTGTTGTGCTTGTGATGAGGTATGAACTGGATCATACATAAGAGCAGTTTCTCGATAAGTAATCAAACCCCAGTTTTCCATAGCACCAGCTCCAAAATCAGGTATTGCAATCAAATCTGCCAAGAAGATCTTATTTACTACAACTACAAACCTACCACCAAAATTTACAGTACACTTCAATCATCATTATCTCTTACTAAACAAGGGACCAGGAACCTTAAAATATACTTAAATTTTCTAAATGAAATTTTTCAATTAAAAACAATTACTTTTACATAGACTTTCATAAACCTGCCCAAAGCTTCATATACTCCACAAGAATTTAATTTTAACAATACTTTTTTTTCCATACTCACCTGATATTCATTTTCCCTTGTCCTCAAAAGCTGACTAAGTTAATGTAACCCCTCCCCAAAAACAAAAATTTCCCATCATTTCAATTTGCTATGTCTCGCCCACCAATGTGACATTTGGCGACTAATATCAACAAACATGGTGTAGCTAGCAATCACCTACCTCTTCAGTCTCTAAGTCAAAACTAATATCCTATGCTCTTGACAGCATTAGTTATTGTGGAAGAGGTAGTGCATGCATATGAACATAGGTAAGTATAGAAATAAATTCTATAATTCAAATTCCTCTTATTTCTATGAATCTCCCTTGATGTCCATATTGCTGATTCCTTAAGTGATGTAGGTGGGTCATGAAGGAAAGAGGCCTCAAAATGTATATCCTTAAAATGATACATTATTTTTCACATGAAGACTCGCCTGTCAAGCTAGTACTTCGGTACCAAACCGTTGCAACTAATATCATTACTTGACTCCTCAGATGGTGTTTCTAAACCCCTATCAAAACCTACTACTTATCGATATACTTCATCCAATACTGGTTGTCCAATAGGAAAAGTATAAACATAATACTTATGAAATTCACCTCTTAATAAAATGGAAAAATAAAACTTTAATTAAATCATATCAAAAGCAGCTATTTACTGACAAAGAATCTTAATAAGAGAACCAGGATTCTTTATGATAATGCTTAGGAATACCAATTAGGTATTCCACTGAGATGATGCTAAAACTCTTTCTAGGAAGTATTCCTACAAAACTTCAGAGAAGTAGCTGCACTCCTAATATCATCCAACCTAACTTTCAGTCTTTCATTTGACTTGAATACAACTCCTTGTGATTCTCAGTGACCAATCTTTCAACCAGAAAGAACGCAACATTCGCAGCAAAGAGTAATTAGGAATCCAAATCCCTTAAAGAAATAAGGAACATTACCACAAATGTCTACAGTTTTGGTCAAATAATATTTATCAGCCCTCACTGATCAAAGACATCTATTTTCTGAAGTTATCTAACTTTCTTTTACAAAGAGGGGATTTGAAAGAATGTGGTAAACCCTTATTTTAATTATTCGTAGTTCTGGTTGTAGGCATGAGATATGATCATCTAATGTTCTTCAACAACTAAGTTACAAGAAAGAGCTTGTACTTCACAGATGCGTTTAGCTGATGCTAATGCCAAGAGGAAAAGGGTTTCAGTTGTTAGATCTTTAATAGAAAGATTTTCAAAAGGTTAAAGATTCTGAACCTTTTAGATATTGTAATACTGTATTAAGATTCCAAAAAAATTCTCTGCCTACTTGAGGTTTTTCAATAAAAAAAAAAAAACCTAAATACATTTCTAATAATACCTGAAACAGATAAATCACATTCTATGAATTTTGAGGAAGTATTAGGCATGGATCTGATTCTTTTTATGAAAAATGAAAAGCAAAGAAATTACAGGAGCCAAGATATACCTAATTACTGACACATTCCTTGATTTGTACCAATCAAAATAAACACTCCATTAACCTTGATAAAGCTTGGTAGACTGTCTTTTGAAACCTAAAATAAGCAATCTATGAGGGTCTTCAAAACCCCTAATCTCTTAAGAGTACACTGGACACTCTCCATGTGGGTAGATATAGAATGTAAAAGTTTGGATGCAACGTTCATGAAAGAAGTTGTCTGAGAAGATTTGTCTTTTACAGCAACCTTTTTGGATACTCTGAAAACAAAGGGCAAGAGATTCCAAATAAAAAATTACTAATCATTCCGTTCATAAAATCTTGAAATACTACTTTGAAATTATTCAAAATAACTGAGTATACACACAAAAAAATCACTAAGATATAAAATCTTGATTTAAATGTCTTTATTTTCTGGTGATGATCTCACCCTTATAAGTACTACATTACAATGACTGTGTGATGTTAATCAAAAGGAAATTAAAAATTACTTTAAATCACAGTTAGGAATAAAATTCAATGAAATATCTAAATATATAGTTTCTTGTGCAGTGCAGAAAATCATTACATACTTTTATCACCTTGGATGTATGTAAAGGTTTTTACTAAATTTTATTTCAAGATTTTTCTCCTATTTGGTGATTTCTACCAATTATTTTCTTTTGCAAGCTAATCAGATATTGAGAGTGGCCTCTGTGGCCCTTTTATATTAGTGAGAGCAGTGATGACTCATTCTTTTTTGATAAATATGACAGTAAACTTCTTGGATCACAGCAGATTCGTTTACCAGCTTTACAGAGAGTGAAAGTTGGAGTAATGTACAGTAGGAAGTGAGACATACCTATAAGGCTAAATGTGAACTTAGAAGTATAAAATCTTCAGGGTGTTACAGCTAAAAAGTTTAAGACTTGCAAGTGACCAATGTAATACTTGAAAGACATTATTGAGTGCTATGGCCATTGTGATATTCATAAAGAGAATATTGTCTCTTGTTGCAATATTCATACCTTGTATCAAAACTGTTGAAAGTTACATTGTATATGAAAAGAGCATTTGTTAAATAGTCAAGGGTTTACATGTAATTAAGGTGAAACAAAAAAACAACAAGCCCTTATTGTTTATTTATTGTGTATGTAAAACTACTTTCCTGGAAAAAAATAAACATTTCTAGATGGAAGTTGTGATTAAAGGCCATGAGAAAGATTTTATTTACGTTTAGTTATAAGTATTGTATTATGATATGATTTATCTATATCAATAGTTGTATTTCTCAGTGCAATTTCAATTCTTACAAAGTAAAATGCACATATGAGGTGTTATGATACATGATATTCTTAAGTTATTGCGTCGGAGCGTTTTGTAGTTGAGTATATTTATTATCAACTTTACTGTTACTGTGAAATATCAAATTTAGTCGATTGGTTTGATGATTGAATGTATTCAATATCTTCATTGGTCTAGATAAATATTAAGTTGATTTTTTTCAATGTGAACAATACTTTCACTCAATGTGAAATGTAAGAGTAATAGGCTATCTGTTTTATAAAATTAGTATTAAACTTAGTTTCCAAATTACTATTTAAGATAAAATCCTAATTATATAGAAAGAAAATGTATGTGACTGTAAATAACTAAATTAAGTAGTAGATACATAAAAGTGTGTTTCATTCTAGTCCCAAAACTCCAAATCCCTATGGTATTGTCAGATATTATAGTCACTTGGTCAATGATGTTCTCATGGTATCCTTTCCTTTATTTAAATTCAAAGATTTCATAATGTTTTTACCTTTATAGTTTAATTCTGTATTCTATATTTTCTCTAAAAATGCCAAAAATATATATAATGAATATTCATGAATCAAGTTCCTATGTTCGTTGCCAATGATTGGCTAGCTTAAGATCATTTATGAAAAAAAGAGAGTAAAGCTCTCATCCATTTTTTCAACTTTTCTGATTATTATTGGCCGATGACATTCGAAACCATAATACAGTATAGTAATGTGTAAACTGAACATTGATAAAAGTTTATGATAATTTTGCAGCATGTATTTGCTATCGTAGACAATTCAGGAAAGACTCATGACAGTTGCATAGCAATGTAAGCTACTTGAACTTCTTTACACAGTAAAAGAGTAAATAAACATACTAATTTTTGTGTTAGTTAGAAAAATTAGTATTTCCTTGCATATCATATACTAATTAAGCAAATTAATAGATAAGCTTCCCTCGGTTACGATTAACGGTTATTAGCCCGACTAGCATTTGCTACTTCTGTTGCGCTGACTTTCTGGTAAGCTAGATTACTTATTTACAAGGCACAAGTGTAAACACTTAATATGTGTTTACAAGAATTTGTACTTAACAGCTTTGCATTGATAAACCAACTTCGTTATACTCGTCATGATTGTTAGTGCCATCATAACCAATGATCAGCACATCCATACAGGTTCCCACAATAAGTTCGAATTAAACAGAGTTTACAGAAGAAATTTTTACATATTTATCAAGGCCCTCAGCATTTGCTGCAAGTTTTTCTCACTTATCCTCATTAAACAGCCAGTAAAGATAGTTTATTAATTACCGATTTTAAAGAATTATATTAATTTTCATAAACTGATCTCTGTCTTTTTTAAACTTATTTTGCTAATTTTAGTCACACTTATTACATTACACACAAGGAAGAAATGTTGAAGACTAATCCATTATGTGTTACATAGGCATGGTGCCACCAAGAACTGAAAGACAGTGCTTTGAGGAGCAGTTGGCATATGAAGAACTATTCAAATTCTGATTAGAGTGGCTATTAATAAGAGCCTTAACAAATCACGAAAATCAAGAAAGTGAATAGAGACAGGCATACAAACTGACTTGCGGGTTGAAGAGAAGGGAAGAGGTAGCAGAACAAATGAGTACAGTAATTGGAAGTTACAAAAGCAAATAGCAATGAAAGAGTGCTGGATCCAGGTGCTTTCGTGAGCAACAGAAGCAGGTAGAAGCTTCGCATATAGATATAGAGGTGTAGGCTAACCAATTACAAGTAAGATGCAAGAGGAAGGAGACAGTAGGGCAGTGAGAGCCAGTGCATAACTTGGCATCAGTAGTAATACCGAAAAAATCAAAGGAACCATTACAGTAGTTATGGTTCACAAGAGGGCTATTGGCAAGGATTATCTTTGAAGAAAACAAGACTCTGAAGCCTGAAAGATGCATTCGGCAGACAGGAACTTTTATGTGTAAAAGTCATAAAACCCTGGAAAATTGCTGAACACTTAGAATGGATGAGAATGAGAACAGGAAGGTGTATCAAGGATGAATGACTGCAGTATTCTCATGAGTATCAGGACCTCAACGAGTATCAGAAGATTTTTGAGTTAATACAGCTATTATGACAGATAATTCATTCCAGTATTGACAATGAGGTCAAAAGAAATGCCAGGAATGACTGTAGAGAATATTTAGACAGGAAAGCAAATGAGGCTGACAAAACTATGAATTCAGGGAGTCGCTATGGTGTAAGAATTGCTCATAGAATTATCAATGAAATTTCTATGAGAGCAAAGAGGAAGAAGCATATACCCATCAAAAAGAGAGATGGATCTGTTATAACAGAAGATGAAGAAAGGCAACGTTGGATGGAACACTTTAGTGAGGTTATGAATAGGAGATAAGGGAATAATTTGATTAATATACTTGAAGCTGAGGAAGACCTTGATGAGCCCATGAATGGATTCAGTGTGTTTGGAGTGGATGCTATCATCAAAAACTAAAGAGATGGAGATGCCCCTGGATACGATGGAATAACTGCTGAGATGATATTGGCCGAAAGTGAAGTGACACCTAGATTACTTACAAGTGTCTCGCAGATTACTTACAAGATTATTTTGTAGAATGTGGCGTGAGTAGGCAAAGCTTGAAGAATGGGAGCTAGAAGTGTTAGTGAAAATGGCAAAAAAAGATCTGACTGATTGTAATAATTACAGAGGCATCCCATTTACGTCAGTTGTCATGAAAATATATAGCATGCTCATTCTAAAGAGACTAGAGAGAAAGATTGATGAAAACTGAAGAGATGAACAAGAGGGATTTAGAAAAGGTAGAGGTTATACTGACCAAATTTTCATTTTAAGACATGTAGTAGAGCAATGTGTAGAATATAGAAATCCACCTTTGATGGCATTTGTGGACTAGCCTTTGATAGTGTGCACCGGCCAATTTTGCGGAGAGTCCTGTGTTATTATGGAGCTCCTCTCAAATATGTAAATTTAATGAAGTCTGTTCGTGACAGATAATTAAAGATAATTTATTTCATAATAAACCCGGTAAGAGCTTTTCTGAACTATTTATCTATGAAAAATAGCAATTTGTTAGCAATGCAATAGCCCCATATTAAGGGATTCACCTTTATAAAGTGTTAGACATTTTGCACAGATGATGAAAGGCTATGTAAAAGCAAATGGATTATAGTAAAATTAACCTATTTCACTTAATACAAAATATACAATGGTAGAATGACATAAGAAAAGAGTTAACATACTTTAAAATATATCAAGATTAATTTACAACTATACAATTTTTTGTTTCCCCAGTCAATCTAAGGCAAATATTATCTAAAGGAATTGAGTTCCCTACTTACCTTGTTTTGGAAGAGGATATGCCACACCAAAGAATGACTCGTAAAACTCCAAGATATGAGTTGCCATTCGTAGTGCATAATTTGCTTGGCTGATCATTGTGGGGGGTGCATATACAGACACAGCCACCTTATTATCAGTGAAATTAGTTACTTTATCATAATCACAAACAATAAAGGCCACTAAGTAGGTGCTCATGTCTTTACTTTCTTGAAATTCATCAATCATCTGCAATGTAAACCCTCTATAAATTTTCAAAGATGATAAACTTTATCAACAAACAAAAGACATGCAGTAAAATAATTTCATGGTACATCAAGTACAAAATATCTTAAAATGGAAAAACTTTAAAATCAAACCACAAATTTTACATTGATAGTAAACTTCTTATGCTAGAGGATGACCTGTCCACTATAAATTGAAGGCTTGGTTAATACCACTCTCGAGTATTAATGAACATAGGATATGATGGTGGGAATATTTTGTGGATAATTCAATCCATAATTCTGTAAATCAAAATTACCTTACAGTTCAAACATTAATCTTTTGCCTATTTAACCACATACTATAAAGCATCTATGAAACAAACTGTAAAACAAGGATATTGTACTGGATTGCAATAACCATTCATGATTCCCATTTAATAAAGACAGAAACACATTTAGGGAGATGTCTTAAGTACAATAAAGTACATTAATTTATAAAAGTATAATTTAACAAAGAATTGATCTGCAAAATAGTTATGCTGTAAAGTATTTTACAAGATTTCATAATTCATATGCATTAAGTATGAACAGACAAAGCATGCAAAATATTTGCCAGAGTGAGAAATATAAACAGGGATTGTGTTAAAAGTACAGTACTTAGTATTAATATGTGATATTTACTCGAAAAATTCAAGGAAAAAAACAACCCCACAATTCCCATTCTAATGAAGATGTATCTAGGTATCAAGGTCAAACCTTCATCAAAATGTCATTTTTGGACCAGAACTCTGGAAGTAAGGAAAGAACTGTTTCCACAGAAAAGAAGCCAACCTTGCAATTTCCTTACTCTCTTTACAAAGGTCAACACCAACAAGAACAGTCTCAACCATAAAATTCCCAATACTGGCAGTTTTCAAAGGCTCAAAGGAAACCTTCCTCAAGAATTGGGAAACATAGTCCATATTCCACCGAATTATTTCAAAAACTATTAGCTTCACTACAATGACAGAACATATAGTATCCCCTGATCACTGAACTGTTGGCCAGATCCAATTTGTAGTAATGGTGTCAACACATCTGACACCACTGATGATTGTGACCAAAAATTATCTTCTTACCAAAAGAACTAGAAGAACTTAATAATATGATCAAAACTTGTGTTGGTGGAATACACCCTGCCAATACAACTTATCATTGAACATTCTTTTGTCCACTATGATTGAAAACCTAGGAAACAGTGGAGAGCCTCAATGCAGTCAGATGAAGAATAGGGGGAAGGGTGGGGGCTTTGGTTCAACAAGAGGGAGCACAATTATTTGAAAACCCTTTTTTCCAGCATTTTCAGTGGGCCCACTAGACACCACACGCCTTTGAACCACTCCCTCTGATTCAAATATAAAGAGATTCACAGCTTAAGTACTGTACCTATTGAATGCCTGAAAATGGGGGATGCACATAGATGCTCAGGTTCAAACACTCTTGGAGCATGGTATCCACTACCCCAGCCAGGGTGTCCTGGAAAGGTGAGCAGTATATGTCGAACTTTTAACCTCGAGTGGTTACAAACATTTCTTCTGTTGTTTTTCCTCATACTTTCCTCATGTCTTGGTTCATCTGAGGCTCAGCTGACATACCAGAATGTTTTATTTCCTTAGAAAAAACTGGGTAATATGGGAAAGTCCTTCTCCTCTGTCCACCACAATAGAACCCTTCCTAACTAAAACAAGTTCCACCCTGTCTTCTGAACTTTATTTTGTTAATTTGTTCCAATACACCTGGCTTATATGACCCCTATAGTCTACACACAATAAACACGAAAAAGTATATACAATCTCCCTTCTTTTTATAAAAATCACACACCTACATAAATAAGCTTCCATGTCAAGTACAGATTCTATATGGTACTGTCGAGTACTGTAAAGATAAAATTCGAATCAAATTTAAGTTTTAACAGTGAGAGAGAGAGAGAGAGAGAGAGAGAGAGAGAGAGAGAGAGAGAGAGAGAGAGAGAGAGAGAGAGAGAGAGGGGGGGAATAAACAATGTTACAATGCCATTAACTATTATGTTAATACTGTATTAGCACATTAAAAAATTTTTACTTTGCCTAGAAATTGGCATCCTTTATGCTTACTGGACATGAAAAAGGTGGAATTGAAAGTAATGAATTAGTTATTGGAGGAGAAGAATAACATGGTTGATGGTAAAGTTGAAATTTAATTGTTATAATTACTACACGAGGTTTTTAATGTAAAACTTAACGTCAATGGCAGTGGTTCTTCGGTGTTGAGATCAGGTGATTACTTCATAGTTTTTTGTTCTTCTACTCTTACTAGGAACTGATCAAGCATTTACTGAATAGTGTTCCTTGTCTTGTCGTTGAAAATTATTGTTCTTTAGTCAGAATAAATATTCTACACCATTAGATATTTCAGCATAACGTTCGGCTGAAGGATCCTCTGCCTCAAAAATCGACAAAGTTTGATAAATGGTAAAGAACCCACGAAATTTCTTTGAGCTGTTTTCTGGTTCTGAATCAGGGAAACTTTCTTCAGTTTTCTTTTGCTCCTCTACAACAATTCTTCACTTGTCAGCGGTTGCTTATGACCCTCGATCAACTGGTAAAAATTTTATTTTTCCAATTCTATCTGCAGTTCTTCAGTAAGGGATATAAAATTCCTCAAAATATCCTTTACTGGCTCCTGAAAACTTTGATATCATGCACAAATTGATGGCACAGTTTTTTTTTTTTTTTTTATACACCATTGATGTTTGAATTACTTCAGTCCAAGAAGCAATTATGTTTAACACTGCCGGACGAATATTGTAGCCCTTCCAAAACTCACAAATATTCATCACATCCTTTATTGTAGTAGCCTCAAATGCCTGGCGTAAGGTACGCCACAAATATAACCGCTTGACAATCGCTATGATATCTTGGTTTATAGGTTGCATAAAAATGTGGTGTTAGGTGGCAAGCAAACAATTTTCACATTTGCATCAAGGTCATTCAGAATGCATGGAATCTCTGGGAGCATTATCAAGGATCAATATAACCTTGAAAGGATACTTCTTTGCCCTACAGTACTCCTTGACTTATGGTATAAAATGGCTATTGAATCATTGTTCAAAAATGGCTATGGTGACCCATACCTTCAGATTGGCCATGCAAATCAAAGGAAGTGTGAACCTTGAGACGGTTTTGAGGATGATACACTAACAATGAGTTAAGCTTGAAATTCGGCTACTCCCTAACATTAATATTAGCCTTTCTTTGGCTACCTTGTACTTTGACAGTTTTTTCTTCCTTAGAAATACATGAACAATCAGGTATTTGCTTCCAAAATAAGCACGTCTCATCGACATTGAAGACGAGTTCAGTTGAAAATAATTTTTCCTTTTGATGAATTTTTTCAGGAAGACGGGAAATTCCTCAGCAGCAACGATATCACTAGCAGCAACTTCTCCCTGAATTTTATGATTGTGCAAAATAAAGAAATCTTAAATCCACCACTTATGAATTGCAGCAAATGAAGTGTCCTTTACATTTCAAAGTTTTTTACGCAAGTCCTTAAACAAAGACTTGGCGTACTCTTGAATTTGCACTTGGCTCGTAGGAATTCGCTCCTGTGTTTGCCTTTCTATCCAAAGGGATAATAAGCACCCTACGTTATCACAGATTATGCCTCTCTTATCCAAAGGGATAATAAGCATTTTGTTTCATCACAGATTCTGCCTCTTTTAACATTTATAGAAGAAGTTTTTGATGATGGAGCCTTTTCAGTAAAGTAATGGTGGACACCTTGTCTGAGCCAGGCCTAGGAAACGTGCAATGTTAAACACTTCACCATTATCATATCTCTTTACCATGTCCAATTTATCTTTCTTTGTAATGACATGTCTCTTAGACTCGTTGGCTTTAATGATTTTGGAAGACATGTCTAAAATATGAAAAGTTTACGGAGATTCAAAAGGATAACTTCAATAAGTATAGGCTATACAGCACAGAAAAAATGGTAAATAACTAAGCTACATAAGTAGTGGTAGGTATTCTTGCTGAACCAGGGGAAAAGCTGTTTGCAACTATGTATTGTGAATTGGTTATTTCTTTCAATATTGTAATCCTTGTTTTTATTTTTAATGAAATATTTTAGCTTACCCTTTCATTTCTTTCTTCAACTGCCATAAAATCAGCATTAAGTACACCATACTATTGACAACTACTAAAAAAAAATGGTTTGACTTTACTGTGAAGAATTTTCTTCACTCTTCTTCTTTCAATCATATTTTTAACTCTCTTCTACTAATACTGTAGCTACCCCTTAAACGTTCTCTCCTACATTCAGTTTTCTTTAACGAAACACAGGGAGGACTATTCTAAACTAAAACTTGTTGACAGTGGCGCACGCCATGCTCGTGACGTCACAGCGTAGATACGCACAACAGAGGGCCTTAGTTACCCCGGCGTATGTTGGTTCTTTCCTTAACTACATGGGTCGAGATTAAATTCCTAAACTTAATTTTGATCTAAATTTCAATATTACTGAATTATTGCATCTTATATTTCTCAATACCAATTAAGGTTTGTTAATTTTAAGATGTATGCCCATCGCACCAGCCCATTGCTAATTAATCATTTAAACTATTAAATTTTAGCAAGCCAGTATAGGTAGGATTATTGTATATATAAACTCCCTTAGAGCAGCAAGATTTCTCTAAAGTATTTAGTACAAAATCCTGCCTCCTCTGCACTCCTTGCAACAATATATTGCCCTGTCCTGAAGTCCCGATATGGCTCCCCCAATGGATTAACGTGCGCATCATGGCCGTCAACTGTCTGGAAAGGTGAAGCCAGGTGATTTCCTCGACATTAGTATCGGGCCCATTCGATTAGAAGCCGCCCTGGCCTACTGACCTGCCTGGTCAGTGAACCTGTGCACCTCTGGCTCACCCCCTCTCCCAAAACGTGACTCACCAAGGAGTTCTGTGGCTGCCGGCTGGAGACAGTGAAGGAGTGGAACCTGGAAACCTATTGCCACAAACGAGGATTCTTGGGGTGGGCCAGTAAAGAGTGCAAAGTGCAACCAGGTCAACAGCCATCACGTGCATAGGACTGATCATCAAAGGAGTGCAGGTACTACTACAAATGGCCATAGTTATTCCCCCAATTTTTAGCTTAGACTAATTTTAACTTGATAGGGAACCTGGCTTTTACACTATTCGGACTGTGTGTGGTGGGATTGTGTGTATATATTTTTCTTGGATATTAATTTCTGGTTTGAGACTAGCACAGTCTCTGGGTCACGTGGGCCACGTGCCCGACCCCATTTTGATTTTTGATTATTGTAGACCACGCGTCTAAACCATTTTTCATTATTTGAATTTAATTTTATACCATTTTTTGTGCTGTTAAGATGTTCGTTTTCTTTTAATGTAAATTTGTGAATATATTAATATTAGGTTAATTAAACCTCTCTCGTATTTTTGCTCCCACATTTATTTTAATGTGTGAATTGAATAGTTGATCACGGGACAAAATACCCAACATTTAAAGAGTAAACCTAAGTAAGTCTATAGGTGGTAACAGCGAGGAACTTTGCATTAATATATTTGCTTCGAAGGTAAAGATCCTTATCTTTAAACTTTTAAACTACTTTACATCACTGCTCCCATTTTGGATTTTGTCTAATTACATTAACGTAAAATACCTGTCCAGCATCTCATTGGGGTAGCTGGGACGGAGTCGGAACAGAGCCTGAGAATGAGATGACTATAGACCTGACAAAGCTAGAGTAGCCATAAATTATTTCTAATTCTACGTGTGGAATTCTCCGGCCTCTGGACAGTAAAATTTCCCCCTTTTGTATTTAAGAGTGATGGTTAGTAAATTGTGACAGTAAAGTATTAGCAGGACGTTTGTGCCCCGAGAGTAAGTGCTCATTATCCTCCCCTGTTGAACTTTATGTAACTGTCATAAGGAGACTTTCCCGGACTAAGTTCCCACTCAGAAAAAAAAATTCTCCACATTTACAAAGCAACAAAGCCAACAGCATTTTGGCGGGATATAGTTGTCAAAACGTACTTTGTGTTTTC
Organism: Palaemon carinicauda; assembly: GCF_036898095.1. Taxonomy (NCBI): domain Eukaryota; kingdom Metazoa; phylum Arthropoda; class Malacostraca; order Decapoda; family Palaemonidae; genus Palaemon; species Palaemon carinicauda. Next base: position 208,691,086 of record NC_090725.1, on the reverse strand, counting down.
CTTTTGTACGTATTTTCATAATGAATATACGTATTTACTATTTTTTTGATATAATTTTAATCTTTTTTGCCATTTTCTATTGTAATGGTTTCACGTTGAGACCGAAGTAAGATTGTTTAAAATGGTGTAATGAGGATTACATTTCTGTATTCAATATTTAAGAATAATCAATGTTAAATTGGAACTGACGAATATTAAAACAATGTAAAGGGGGATACTACTCTTTATGGTGTTGTGAATTTGTAGACTCCCCAGTTCTCTATAATCCTAAACACCATCCACACTGCCAATATCTCTAGCACATTGATGATGTGTAGATCATACTTCTATTCGGTCTGAAGATCTGTCAGGTGCACAGCTTCCAAAGTTGCTCCCAACTTATTTTATCGAAGCATCACTAGCTCTGGGCCCAGATGTCTGTCCCAGTAGCAGCCCAAATGAAACTGAAAAGGTTTCATTCTTAACTAAAAGTGGGATTAACTTCTACAAGGCAGCCATGGTTCCAAGTAGAAGCCTCCACTGGAGTGCTGACATCTCTTCTTTTCCAGAACTCTTTCAACAAACTCGGGAAGTGTTGGATCCTCCTGTTGGACAGGGAAGCCTAGAAGAAACTGAGGCTAAGGTCATCTACAAAGAGAATGAACTGAGTTGGTAACAGGAGAGATCTCAAAATTTTATTAGAATCCCCAAATTCCTGAAAAGGCACAGTAGTCCATTATATGAAAACCAAAAATTGCAGAATCCAAAGGAAATGGCAATATTAACTAAACATGATTTTTTTTTGCTTTGCTGGGGTCATTTTTACAACATTAAAATCATAAACCTGTATTTTTGGTGGAACATGGTTTCTTAAGCCTTTGTTTACACAGAAGCTGGTGTTTTTCACAGATTTACAATTATAAAGTTCTATTTCCGGTACAAAATAAGCTAAATTTAACCATTTCCTGTCAAATCCTAAGTTCTCTAGCCTTCTCTTTCAGATGGAACTGGTTTCAAAATGCTACAATTACTCTTATACTGAATCTAAGGATCCCATACCTCAAAATCACGTTTTTCATGCAATCTAACTGTAGGCTATATTTCTAAGCACTTACTGGAACCGTTTCTATTTTTTTCTATGCTAAGATGGAGAATTGTGTTCTTCCAGCAGCGACTGGGTGAATTAGGCATTACCACTCTGTGTCAGAAAGTTTATGAAAGCATAAAATAAGGAGCCTGGAGAAGAGGTATTCATAACCACTTGTCAATGTGTGCATATTGAGTGCCGACGAAATTATTACAATTCCCATGAAGTTGAACAATTCAACTATCAAAAAACATCTTTTAATACAATGGAAGCAGGAAGTACTGGATACTGAAAAAGGTCTACAGATCTAAAATTTTCCTCCAAGGACATGTACTGGTTTTGTGGGATATCAGGTAAATATGATGGGAAGAAAAGGAATTTTAAGTTGATACCTATTAGAACAGTTGAATTTCAGAAACGGTTTCTTGAGCTTTACAGAGTTTGTTCAAATTATGTACCTAAAGAAGTAAAAGGCAGAATAGAATTTGTTATTACTTCAATGAACTCAGTGTTGTATATCACAAAGTGTGCAATGAAAATTTTCTATCTGGCAAGTCTTTCCCCCCAAAAAACTAATTAAACAAATGGATCTTCATTATTCTTCAAAACAAATAAAAGTAAAAGATAGTAGGCCAAAAGAACTGTCTCGAGATGAAGCATATGAAAAAATAATGGATACTCTCCGACAATATGATGACGAGCAGACAACCATAGGTGACCTTGAGAACAATATAAAACAGTACCTTGATGGGGAGGAACCATAGTTTTTACCACATGAAGAAACAGCTACTTAAGAAGTTTGGTGATGAGATCTTCATTAGTGAAGTTAGTGGAAGGCAGAATGTTATTACATTTAGGGCAAATGACACCAAAATTCTCCATGACTTTTTCCAGCTAGACTGTTCAGATGAGATGGACAAAATCAGAGCGATCAGCTGCACTGCTGAATTCATTAAAGAACACATTGGCCATTCCAAAACAATATATCCCTTAAATTCTGCAGATGTCGAATTTAAAACAAAAGCTGTCATATATCGAAGCCTCCTTACAACTGTTCTTACACACTTTGTCAGTGAAGAAAAGGAAATAAAAATAGGGTCTATAGGACAGGTAATTACGCAAGCTATGAGACCAAGAGCAATATTTTGTCCTTTTATTACACGTGATGTCCAGATGCACTGTCACTTTGAGTCTAGGTTTCTCATTGACACCCTCCATACTTATGGATTCTACTCATCTTACTCACAGGTGCATAAGTTTAAAAAGTACTGCACTGTTACAAGAAGGACCAATATTCCAAGACTCATAGACGAATATTTTGTACAATGCGTGGCTGACAACTCCAATAATAGCCTATACACCATTTATGGTACGGGGACTTTCCAAAGCATGGGTATAATTGCCTGCATCACGAAATTCAATCAGGTCTGCTAAAAAGTACCGAGGACAACAGTGAGAATGAAAAATTTAGAAAAAGTCGGTCATATCAGCATCAGACACTACAGTCAGAAATACAATCATGAAAAAGATCCTACTTCTGTTGAAATGGAAGAAAGTGACAGGGCATCAATTTTCCCTCCTGTTATTGTGAGGAAAACCTTGTCATTTAGGAAGAATCCAAGACCTAGCAGGCCTAGTATAAATTCCCCAATCAGTCTTCTGAAATATTCATGATCGTGATAGGCATGAAGCCTAGTGACCTGACCTGTTCAACTCAACATTAATCTTTGTTACTAAACATGCAGCCTGTTATAGCTATACATCAGGAGCAAGTTGAGTAATTCCCATTTCATTTGTAAAAGCAAGTTGCGCAATTCATACTGTCTCAGGAGCAAATTAAGTGATTCCCATTTCATTTGTAAAAGCAAGTTGAGCAATTCATACAGTTTCAAAAGCCAATTAAGTAATTCCCTTTTCTTTTTAGTTAGCAAGTTAAGCAAATCATACTGTTTCAGAAGAAAACTAAATCATTCCCATTTCATTTGTAAAAGCAAGTTGAGTAATTCATACTATTTCAAAAGCTAATTAAGTAATTCCATTTTCTTTTTAGGGATCAAGTTGAGCAAATCATACTGTTTCAGGACCAAATCAAACAATTCCCATTTCTTTTGTAAAAGCAAGTTGAGTCATTCATACTGTTCCAGAAGCAAATTAATTAATTCCCATTTCTTTTTTAGGGGCAAGTAGATCAATTCATATTGCTTCAGAAGCATATGAAGCAATTTTTGTTTCTTTTAAGGAACTAGTTAAGCACTTGGTACTATTTCAGAAATAAATTAAATAGTTCCCATTTTTATGAGCAAGTTGAGCAATTCATGTTTTTCAAAAGCAAATTACATAATTACTAAGCAAATTAGGTAATTCTCCTTTCTTTTAAAGAAGAAATTTTAGCAATTCATACTGTTTCGAAAGCAAATTAAGTAATCCATGTAACTTTTTAGGGAGCAAGTTGAGCAATTCATACTGTTATACAGGCAAATTAAGTAATTCCCATTTCTTTTTTAGGAGAAAGTTGAGCAATTCATACTATTTCAGAAGGAAACTAAGTAATTCCAATTTCTTTTTCAAGAGCAAGTTAAACAATTCATACTGCTTCAAAAGCATATGAAGTAATTCTTGTTTCTTTTTTAGGAGAAAGTTGAGTAATTCACCTACTGTTTCAGAAGCAAATTAAGTAATCCCGTCATCTTTTTATGACCAAGTTAGCAACTCATATGGTTTCAGATGCAAATTAAGTCATTCCTGTCTCTATTTTTTTTTTTTTTTTTAGGAACAAGTTAAGAGCTTCATGCAATTTCAAAAATAAATCAAGTAACTCTCATTTCTTTTTTAGGAGCAAGTTGAGACATTCATACTGTTTCAAAGGCAAATTAAGTAATTTTTTTATGAGTAAGTTGAGCAATTCACCCACTGTTTAATAAGCAAATTAATTAATTCCCATTTCTTTTTTAAGAGCAAGTTAAGCAATTCACCTACCATTTCATAAGCAAATTAGATAATTCTCATTTCCTTTATAGAAGGAATTTGAGCAATACATAGTTTTTCAGAAGAAAATTAAGAAATTCCTATTTCTTTTTTGAAAGCAATTTGAGTAATTTACCTAGTATTCCAGATGCAAATCAAGTGATTTCCATTTACTTTTTAGGAGTAAGTTGAGTAATTCACTTACTGTTTCATTAGCAAATTAAGTAATACCCATTTGTTTTTGATGAGCAAGTTGAGCAATTCAGTCATTGTTTAATAAGCAAATTAGGCAATTCTCGTTACTTTTATAGAAGGAACTAGAGGAATCATACTGTATCAGAAGCTAATTAACTAACTCCCATTTCTTTTTTAAAAGCAAGTTGAGCAATTCACCTACTGTTTCAGAAGCAAATTAAGTAATTCCCATTTCCTTTCACGAGCACGTTGAGCAATTCACCTACTGTCTCAAAAGCAAAATAAGTAATCCCCGTTACTTTTTTTATGACCGAAGTTAGCAATTCATATTGTTTCAGGGGCATATTAAGTTATTCCCCCATTTTTTAGAAGCAAGGTGAGAACTTTCTACTATTTCAGAGACAAATCAAATAATTCCTATTTCTTTATCAAAAGCTAGTTGAACAATTCACCAACTGTTTCTGAAGCAAATTAAGTAATTCCCATTTCTTTTTTAAGAGTAAGTTGAGCAATTCAGCCACTGTTTCATAAAAAATAAATAGGCAATTTTCGTTCCTTTTATAGAAAGAACTGGAGCAATTCATACTGTTTCAGAAGCAAATTAATCAAGTCCTATATCTTTTTTGGAGGAAGTTGATCAATTCATACTGTTATAGAGGCAAATTAAGTTATTCCTATCTCTCTTTTAGGAGGAAGTTTAGCAATTGTCTTCTTTTATAGGGGGAATTGGAGCAATTCCTACAGTTTAAAAAAAAAGGAAAAAGTAATTCCTGATCCTTTTTTGGGAGCAAGTTGAGCAATTCACCTACTGTTTCAGGAACAAAATGATTCCTGTTTCAGTTTCAGGATAAAATTGAGCTATTCACCCGTGTCAGGTGCAATTAAGGATTCTCATGTTTTTATTAAGAGGATATTGTGCTTTTCACTTACTGTTTCAGGCACAAATTAAGTAATTCCCATTTCCATTTAAGGAGGAAATTGCCCAATTCACCTACTGTTTCAGAAGCAAAATAAGTAATTCTTATTTTTGTTTTTGAAGCAAATGAAGGAATTTACCTATTGTTTCAGAAGTTAATTACGTAATAACCCTTTTGTTTCAGAAGCAAAATTAGCAATTAACTGTTTCAGAAGTACCTCAAGCTGTTCGTTTTAATCTTTTAGAAGTATATCAAACAATTCTCCTACTGTTTCAGATGCATAGTAATTAAATCTTCTTTCTGTTTCAAAAGTATATTAATATATTCACCATTGTCTTTTAGATTTGAATACAGCAATTCATGTTTCAAAAGCAACTTGAGCGCTTTACTTTTCATGTTTGAGAGGCAAAGTCAGCAATTTATTTTGGTTTCAGGAGCATATAAAAGAATCACCTTGATGTTTTAGAAGTGAATAAAGCAATATTGTTTCAAAAGCAATTTATGTATTTTACCTTTCTGTTTTAGAAGAAAATTAAATAGTTCACTTACTGCTCCAGAGACAAATTAAGTAATTCCCGTTTCTTTTTATAGGAGCAAATTGAGCAATACACCTGCTGCTTGCAAAGCAAAATAAGTAATTCCTATTTCTTTTTTAGAACAGGTTCAAAAATTCATACTGATTCAGAAACAGATTAACTCATTTCTTTTTAGGAACAAGTTGAGAAATTCATACTGATTCAGAAGCAAATTAAGTAACTAATTTCTTTGTAGGAACAAGTTGAGTAATTCATGCTGATTCAGAAGCAAATTAAATAATTCCCGTTTCTTTGTATGAGCAATGAGCTATTCACCTGCTGCTTTAGAAGCAAAATAAGTAATTCATTTTTCATTTATAGAAGCAAATTGAGCAATTCACCTGCTGCTTTAGAAGCAAAATAAGTAATTCATTTTTCATTTATAGAAGCAAATTGAGCAATTCGCCTGCTGCTTGAGAAGCAAAATAAGTAATTCCTGCTTCTTTTTAGGAACAAGTTGAGCGATTCATGTTGATTCAGAAGCAAATAAAATAATTCCAGTTTCTTTGTAAGAGCAATTGAGCAATTCACCTACTGCTTGAGAAGCAAAATAAGTAATTCCCGTTTCTTTTATAAAGGCAAATTGAGCAATTCACCTACTGTTTCAGAAGCAAATCATGTAATTCCCATTTCTTTTATAAAAGCAAATTGAGCATTTCACCTACTGCTTGCGAAACAAAATAAGTAATTCCCATTTCTTTTATAAAAGCAAATTGAGCAATTCACCTACTGTTTCAGAAGCAAAATAAGTAATTCACATTTCTTTTATAAAAGCAAACTGAGCAATTCACCTACTGCTTGAGAAGCAAAATAAGTAATTCACATTTCTTTTATAAAAGCAAATTGAGCAATTCACCTACTGCTTGAGAAACAAAATAAGTAATTCCCATTTCTTTTATAAAAGCAAATTGAGCAATCCACCTACAGCTTGAAAAGCAAAACAAGTACTTCACATATCTTTTTTAGAAGCAAGTTGAGCAATTCACCTACTGTTTCAGAAGCAAAATAAGTAATTCCCGTTTCTTTTATAAAAGCAAATTGAGCAATTCACCTACTGCTTGAGAAGCAAAATAAGTAATTCCCATTTCTTTCATAAAAGCAAATTGAGCAATTCACCTACTGTTTCAGAAGCAAAATAAGTAATTCACATTTCTTTTATAAAAGCAAACTGAGCAATTCACCTACTGTTTCAGAAGCAAAATAAGTAATTCACATTTCTTTTATAAAAGCAAATTGAGCAATTCACCTACTGTTTCAGAAGCAAAATAAGTAATTCACATTTCTTTTATAAAAGCAAATTGAGCAATTCACCTACAGCTTGAAAAGCAAAACAAGTACTTCACATTTCTTTTTTAGAAGCAAGTTGAGCAATTCACCTACTGTTTCAGAAGCAAAATAAGTAATTCCCGTTTCTTTTATAAAAGCAAATTGAGCAATTCACCTACTGTTTCAGAAGCAAAATAAGTAATTCACATTTCTTTTATAAAAGCAAATTGAGCATTTCACCTACTGCTTGAGAAACAAAATAAGTAATTCCCATTTCTTTTATAAAAGCAAATTGAGCAATTCACCTACTGTTTCAGAAGCAAAATAAGTAATTCACATTTCTTTTATAAAAGCAAACTGAGCAATTCACCTACTGCTTGAGAAGCAAAATAAGTAATTCACATTTCTTTTATAAAAGAAAATTGAGCAATTCACCTACTGTTTCAGAAGCAAATCATGTAATTCCCATTTCTTTTATAAAAGCAAATTGAGGAATTCACCTACTGCTTGAGAAACAAAATAAGTAATTCCCATTTCTTTTATAAAAGCAAATTGAGCAATTCACCTACTGTTTCAGAAACAAAATAAGTAATTCACATTTCTTTTATAAAAGCAAACTGAGCAATTCACCTACTGCTTGAGAAGCAAAATAAGTAATTCACATTTCTTTTATAAAAGCAAATTGAGCAATTCACCTACTGTTTCAGAAGCAAAATAAGTAATTCACATTTCTTTTATAAAAGCAAACTGAGCAATTCACCTACTGCTTGAGAAGCAAAATAAGTAATTCACATTTCTTTTATAAAAGCAAATTGAGCAATTCACATACTGTTTCAGAAGCAAAATAAGTAATTCACATTTCTTTTATAAAACCAAATTGAGCATTTCACCTACTGCTTGAGAAACAAAATAAGTAATTCCCATTTCTTTTATAAAAGCAAATTGAGCAATTCACCTACAGCTTGAAAAGCAAAACAAGTACTTCACATTTCTTTTTTAGAAGCAAGTTGAGCAATTCACCTACTGTTTCAGAAGCAAAATAAGTAATTCCCGTTTCTTTTATAAAAGCAAATTGAGCAATTCACCTACTGCTTGAGAAACAAAATAAGTAATTCCCATTTCTTTTATAAAAGCAAATTGAGCAATTCACCTACTGTTTCAGAAGCAAAATAAGTAATTCACATTTCTTTTATATAAGCAAACTGAGCAATTCACCTACTGCTTGAGAAGCAAAATAAGTAATTCACATTTCTTTTATAAAAGCAAATTGAGCAATTCACCTACTGCTTGAGAAACAAAATAAGTAATTCCCATTTCTTTTATAAAAGCAAATTGAGCAATTCACCTACAGCTTGAAAAGCAAAACAAGTACTTCACATTTCTTTTTTAGAAGCAAGTTGAGCAATTCACCTACTGTTTCAGAAGCAAAATAAGTAATTCCCGTTTCTTTTATAAAAGCAAATTGAGCAATTCACCTACTGTTTCAGAAGCAAATCATGTAATTCCCATTTCTTTTATAAAAGCAAATTGAGCATTTCACCTACTGCTTGAGAAACAAAATAAGTAATTCCCATTTCTTTTATAAAAGCAAATTGAGCAATTCACCTACTGTTTCAGAAGCAAAATAAGTAATTCACATTTCTTTTATAAAAGCAAACTGAGCAATTCACCTACTGCTTGAGAAGCAAAATAAGTAATTCACATTTCTTTTATAAAAGAAAATTGAGCAATTCACCTACTGTTTCAGAAGCAAATCATGTAATTCCCATTTCTTTTATAAAAGTAAATTGAGCAATTCACCTACTGCTTGAGAAACAAAATAAGTAATTCCCATTTCTTTTATAAAAGCAAATTGAGCAATTCACCTACAGCTTGAAAAGCAAAACAAGTACTTCACATTTCTTTTTTAGAAGCAAGTTGAGCAATTCACCTACTGTTTCAGAACCAAAATAAGTAATTCCCGTTTCTTTTATAAAAGCAAATTGAGCAATTCACCTACTGCTTGAGAAGCAAAATAAGTAATTCCCATTTCTTTTATAAAAGCAAATTGAGCAATTCACCTACTGTTTCAGAAGCAAAATAAGTAATTCACATTTCTTTTATAAAAGCAAACTGAGCAATTCACCTACTGCTTGAGAAGCAAAATAAGTAATTCACATTTCTTTTATAAAAGCAAATTGAGCAATTCACCTACTGTTTCAGAAGCAAAATAAGTAATTCCCATTTCTTTTATAAAAGCAAATTGAGCAATTCACCTACTGCTTGAGAAGCAAAATAAGTAATTCACATTTCTTTTATAAAACCAAATTGAGCAATTCACCTACTGTTTCAGAAGCAAAATAAGTAATTCACATTTCTTTTATAAAAGCAAATTGAGCAATTCACCTACTGCTTGAGAAGCAAAATAAGTAATTCACATTTTTTTATAAAAGCAAATTGAGCAATTCACCTACTGTTTCAGAAGCAAATCATGTAATTCCCATTTTTTTTATAAAAGCAAATTGAGCATTTCACCTACTGCTTGAGAAACAAAATAAGTAATTCCCATTTCTTTTATAAAAGCAAATTGAGCAATTCACCTACTGTTTCAGAAGCAAAATAAGTAATCCACATTTCTTTTATAAAAGCAAACTGAGCAATTCACCTACTGTTTCAGAAGCAAAATAAGTAATTCACATTTCTTTTATAAAAGCAAACTGAGCAATTCACCTACTGTTTCAGAAGCAAAATAAGTAATTCACATTTCTTTTATAAAAGCAAATTGAGCAATTCACCTACTGCTTGAGAAGCAAAATAAGTAATTCACATTTCTTTTATATAAGCAAATTGAGCAATTCACCTACTGTTTCAGAAGCAAAATAAGTAATTCACATTTCTTTTATAAAACCAAATTGAGCAATTCACCTACTGTTTCAGAAGAAAAATAAGTAATTCCCATTTCTTTTATAAAAGCAAATTGAGCAATTCACCTACTGTTTCAGAAGCAAAATAAGTAATTCACATTTCTTTTATAAAACCAAATTGAGCAATTCACCTACTGCTTGAGAAGCAAAATAAGTAATTCCCGTTTCTTTTATAAAAGCAAATTGAGCAATTCACCTACTGTTTCAGAAGCAAAATAAGTAATTCACATTTCTTTTATAAAAGCAAATTGAGCAATTCACCACTGTTTCAGAAGCAAAATAAGTAATTCCCGTTTCTTTTATAAAAGCAAACTGAGCAATTCACCTACTGCTTGAGAAGCAATATAAGTAATTCACATTTCTTTTATAAAAGCAAATTGAGCAATTCACCTACTGTTTCAGAAGCAAAATAAGTAATTCACATTTCTTTTATAAAACAAAATTGAGCAATTCACCTACTGCTTGAGAAACAAAATAAGTAATTCACATTTCTTTTATAAAAACAAAAAGAGCAATTCACCTACTGTTTCAGAAGCAAATCATGTAATTCCCATTTCTTTTATAAAAGCAAATTGAGCATTTCACCTACTGCTTGAGAAACAAAATAAGTAATTCCCATTTCTTTTATAAAAGCAAATTGAGCAATTCACCTACTGTTTCAGAAGCAAAATAAGTAATTCACATTTCTTTTATAAAACAAAATTGAGCAATTCACCTACTGCTTGAGAAACAAAATAAGTAATTCACATTTCTTTTATAAAAACAAAAAGAGCAATTCACCTACTGTTTCAGAAGCAAATCATGTAATTCCCATTTCTTTTATAAAAGCAAATTGAGCATTTCACCTACTGCTTGAGAAACAAAATAAGTAATTCCCATTTCTTTTATAAAAGCAAACTGAGCAATTCACCTACTGTTTCAGAAGCAAAATAAGTAATTCACATTTCTTTTATAAAACCAAATTGAGCAATTCACCTACTGCTTGAGAAGCAAAATAAGTAATTCACATTTCTTTTATAAAAGCAAATTGAGCAATTCACCTACTGTTTCAGAAGCAAAATAAGTAATTCACATTTCTTTTATGAAACCAAATTGAGTAATTCACCTACTGCTTGAGAAGCAAAATAAGTAATTCACATTTCTTTTATAAAAGCAAATTGAGCAATTCACCTACTGTTTCAGAAGCAAAATAAGTAATTCACATTTCTTTTATAAAACCAAATTGAGCAATTCACCTATTGCTTGAGAAGCAAAATAAGTAATTCACATTTCTTTTATAAAAGCAAATTGAGCAATTCACATACTGTTTCAGAAGCAAAATAAGTAATTCACATTTCTTTTATAAAACCAAATTGAGCAATTCACCTACTGCTTGAGAAGCAAAATAAGTAATTCCCGTTTCTTTTATAAAAGCAAATTGAGCAATTCACCTACTGTTTCAAAAGCAAAATAAGTAAATTCACATTTCTTTTATAAAAGCAAACTGAGCAAATCACCTACTGCTTGAGAAGCAAAATAAGTAATTCACATTTCTTTTATAAAAGCAAATTGAGCAATTCACCTACTGTTTCAGAAGCAAAATAAGTAATTCACATTTCTTTTATAAAAGCAAATTGAGCAATTCACCTACTGCTTGAGAAACAAAATAAGTAATTCCCATTTCTTTTATAAAAGCAAATTGAGCAATTCACCTACAGCTTGAAAAGCAAAACAAGTACTTCACATTTCTTTTTTAGAAGCAAGTTGAGCAATTCACCGACTGTTTCAGAAGCAAAATAAGTAATTCCCGTTTCTTCTATAAAAGCAAATTGAGCAATTCACCTACTGCTTGAGAAGCAAAATAAGTAATTCCCATTTCTTTTATAAAAGCAAATTGAGCAATTCACCTACTGTTTCAGAAGCAAAATAAGTAATTCACATTTCTTTTATAAAAGCAAACTGAGCAATTCACCTACTGCTTGAGAAGCAAAATAAGTAATTCACATTTCTTTTATAAAAGCAAATTGAGCAATTCAACTACTGTTTCAGAAGCAAATCATGTAATTCCCATTTCTTTTATAAAAGCAAATTGAGCATTTCACCTACCTCTTGAGAAACAAAATAAGTAATTCCCATTTCTTTTATAAAAGCAAATTGAGCAATTCACCTACTGCTTGAGAAGCAAAATAAGTAATTCACATTTCTTTTATAAAAGCAAATTGAGCAATTCACCTACTGTTTCAGAAGCAATATAAGTAATTCACATTTCTTTTATAAAAGCAAACTGAGCAATTCACCTACTGCTTGAGAAGCAAAATAAGTAATTCACATTTCTTTTATAAAAGCAAATTGAGCAATTCACCTACTGCTTGAGAAGCAAAATAAGTAATTCACATTTCTTTTATAAAACCAAATTGAGCAATTCACCTACTGCTTGAGAAGCAAAAAAAGTAATTCACATTTCTTTTATAAAAGCAAGTTGAGCAATTCACCTACTGCTTGAGAAGCAAAATAAGTAATTCCCGTTTCTTTTATAAAAGCAAACTGAGCAATTCACCTACTGCTTGAGAAGCAAATCATGTAATTCCCATTTCTTTTATAAAAGCAAATTGAGCATTTCACCTACTGCTTGAGAAACAAAATAAGTAATTCCCATTTCTTTTATAAAAGCAAATTGAGCAATTCACATACTGTTTCAGAAGCAAAATAAGTAATTCACATTTCTTTTATAAAAGCAAACTGAGCAATTCACCTACTGCTTGAGAAGCAAAATAAGTAATTCACATTTCTTTTATAAAAGCAAATTGAGCAATTCACCTACTGCTTGAGAAGCAAAATAAGTAATTCACATTTCTTTTATAAAAGCAAATTGAGCAATTCACCTACTGCTTGAGAAACAAAATAAGTAATTCCCATTTCTTTTATAAAAGCAAATTGAGCAATTCACCTACAGCTTGAAAAGCAAAACAAGTACTTCACATTTCTTTTTTAGAAGCAAGTTGAGCAATTCACCTACTGTTTCAGAAGCAAAATAAGTAATTCACATTTCTTTTATAAAACCAAATTGAGCAATTCACCTACTGCTTGAGAAGCAAAATAAGTAATTCACATTTCTTTTATAAAAGCAAACTGAGCAATTCACCTACTGCTTGAGAAGCAAAATAAGTAATTCACATTTCTTTTATAAAAGCAAATTGAGCAATTCACCTACTGCTTGAGAAGCAAAATAAGTAATTCCCGTTTCTTTTATAAAAACAAATTGAGAAATTCACCTACTGTTTCAGAAGCAAAATAAGTAATTCACATTTCTTTTATAAAACCAAATTGAACAATTCACCTACTGCTTGAGAAGCAAAATAAGTAATTCACATTTCTTTTATAAAAGCAAATTGAGCAATTCACCTACTGTTTCAGAAGCAAAATAAGTAATTCACATTTCTTTTATAAAAGCAAATTGAGCATTTCACCTACTGCTTGAGAAACAAAATAAGTAATTCCCATTTCTTTTATAAAAGCAAATTGAGCAATTCACCTACAGCTTGAAAAGCAAAACAAGTACTTCACATTTCTTTTTTAGAAGCAAGTTGAGCAATTCACCTACTGTTTCAGAAGCAAAATAAGTAATTCCCGTTTCTTTTATAAAAGCAAATTGAGCAATTCACCTACTGTTTCAGAAGCAAAATAAGTAATTCACATTTCTTTTATAAAAGCAAATTGAGCATTTCACCTACTGCTTGAGAAACAAAATAAGTAATTCCCATTTCTTTTATAAAACAAAATTGAGCAATTCACCTACTGTTTCAGAAGCAAAATAAGTAATTCACATTTCTTTTATAAAAGCAAACTGAGCAATTCACCTACTGCTTGAGAAGCAAAATAAGTAATTCACATTTCTTTTATAAAAGAAAATTGAGCAATTCACCTACTGTTTCAGAAGCAAATCATGTAATTCCCATTTCTTTTATAAAAGCAAATTGAGCAATTCACCTACTGCTTGAGAAACAAAATAAGTAATTCCCATTTCTTTTATAAAAGCAAATTGAGCAATTCACCTACTGTTTCAGAAACAAAATAAGTAATTCACATTTCTTTTATAAAAGCAAACTGAGCAATTCACCTACTGCTTGAGAAGCAAAATAAGTAATTCACATTTCTTTTATAAAAGCAAATTGAGCAATTCACCTACTGTTTCAGAAGCAAAATAAGTAATTCACATTTCTTTTATAAAAGCAAACTGAGCAATTCACCTACTGCTTGAGAAGCAAAATAAGTAATTCACATTTCTTTTATAAAAGCAAATTGAGCAATTCACATACTGTTTCAGAAGCAAAATAAGTAATTCACATTTCTTTTATAAAACCAAATTGAGCATTTCACCTACTGCTTGAGAAACAAAATAAGTAATTCCCATTTCTTTTATAAAAGCAAATTGAGCAATTCACCTACAGCTTGAAAAGCAAAACAAGTACTTCACATTTCTTTTTTAGAAGCAAGTTGAGCAATTCACCTACTGTTTCAGAAGCAAAATAAGTAATTCCCGTTTCTTTTATAAAAGCAAATTGAGCAATTCACCTACTGCTTGAGAAACAAAATAAGTAATTCCCATTTCTTTTATAAAAGCAAATTGAGCAATTCACCTACTGTTTCAGAAGCAAAATAAGTAATTCACATTTCTTTTATAAAAGCAAACTGAGCAATTCACCTACTGCTTGAGAAGCAAAATAAGTAATTCACATTTCTTTTATAAAAGCAAATTGAGCAATTCACCTACTGCTTGAGAAACAAAATAAGTAATTCCCATTTCTTTTATAAAAGCAAATTGAGCAATTCACCTACAGCTTGAAAAGCAAAACAAGTACTTCACATTTCTTTTTTAGAAGCAAGTTGAGCAATTCACCTACTGTTTCAGAAGCAAAATAAGTAATTCCCGTTTCTTTTATAAAAGCAAATTGAGCAATTCACCTACTGTTTCAGAAGCAAATCATGTAATTCCCATTTCTTTTATAAAAGCAAATTGAGCATTTCACCTACTGCTTGAGAAACAAAATAAGTAATTCCCATTTCTTTTATAAAAGCAAATTGAGCAATTCACCTACTGTTTCAGAAGCAAAATAAGTAATTCACATTTCTTTTATAAAAGCAAACTGAGCAATTCACCTACTGCTTGAGAAGCAAAATAAGTAATTCACATTTCTTTTATAAAAGAAAATTGAGCAATTCACCTACTGTTTCAGAAGCAAATCATGTAATTCCCATTTCTTTTATAAAAGTAAATTGAGCAATTCACCTACTGCTTGAGAAACAAAATAAGTAATTCCCATTTCTTTTATAAAAGCAAATTGAGCAATTCACCTACAGCTTGAAAAGCAAAACAAGTACTTCACATTTCTTTTTTAGAAGCAAGTTGAGCAATTCACCTACTGTTTCAGAACCAAAATAAGTAATTCCCGTTTCTTTTATAAAAGCAAATTGAGCAATTCACCTACTGCTTGAGAAGCAAAATAAGTAATTCCCATTTCTTTTATAAAAGCAAATTGAGCAATTCACCTACTGTTTCAGAAGCAAAATAAGTAATTCACATTTCTTTTATAAAAGCAAACTGAGCAATTCACCTACTGCTTGAGAAGCAAAATAAGTAATTCACATTTCTTTTATAAAAGCAAATTGAGCAATTCACCTACTGTTTCAGAAGCAAAATAAGTAATTCCCATTTCTTTTATAAAAGCAAATTGAGCAATTCACCTACTGCTTGAGAAGCAAAATAAGTAATTCACATTTCTTTTATAAAACCAAATTGAGCAATTCACCTACTGTTTCAGAAGCAAAATAAGTAATTCACATTTCTTTTATAAAAGCAAATTGAGCAATTCACCTACTGCTTGAGAAGCAAAATAAGTAATTCACATTTTTTTTATAAAAGCAAATTGAGCAATTCACCTACTGTTTCAGAAGCAAATCATGTAATTCCCATTTTTTTTATAAAAGCAAATTGAGCATTTCACCTACTGCTTGAGAAACAAAATAAGTAATTCCCATTTCTTTTATAAAAGCAAATTGAGCAATTCACCTACTGTTTCAGAAGCAAAATAAGTAATCCACATTTCTTTTATAAAAGCAAACTGAGCAATTCACCTACTGTTTCAGAAGCAAAATAAGTAATTCACATTTCTTTTATAAAAGCAAACTGAGCAATTCACCTACTGCTTGAGAAGCAAAATAAGTAATTCACATTTCTTTTATAAAAGCAAATTGAGCAATTCACCTACTGTTTCAGAAGCAAAATAAGTAATTCACATTTCTTTTATAAAACCAAATTGAGCAATTCACCTATTGCTTGAGAAGCAAAATAAGTAATTCACATTTCTTTTATAAAAGCAAATTGAGCAATTCACATACTGTTTCAGAAGCAAAATAAGTAATTCACATTTCTTTTATAAAACCAAATTGAGCAATTCACCTACTGCTTGAGAAGCAAAATAAGTAATTCCCGTTTCTTTTATAAAAGCAAATTGAGCAATTCACCTACTGTTTCAAAAGCAAAATAAGTAAATTCACATTTCTTTTATAAAAGCAAACTGAGCAAATCACCTACTGCTTGAGAAGCAAAATAAGTAATTCACATTTCTTTTATAAAAGCAAATTGAGCAATTCACCTACTGTTTCAGAAGCAAAATAAGTAATTCACATTTCTTTTATAAAAGCAAATTGAGCAATTCACCTACTGCTTGAGAAACAAAATAAGTAATTCCCATTTCTTTTATAAAAGCAAATTGAGCAATTCACCTACAGCTTGAAAAGCAAAACAAGTACTTCACATTTCTTTTTTAGAAGCAAGTTGAGCAATTCACCGACTGTTTCAGAAGCAAAATAAGTAATTCCCGTTTCTTCTATAAAAGCAAATTGAGCAATTCACCTACTGCTTGAGAAGCAAAATAAGTAATTCCCATTTCTTTTATAAAAGCAAATTGAGCAATTCACCTACTGTTTCAGAAGCAAAATAAGTAATTCACATTTCTTTTATAAAAGCAAACTGAGCAATTCACCTACTGCTTGAGAAGCAAAATAAGTAATTCACATTTCTTTTATAAAAGCAAATTGAGCAATTCAACTACTGTTTCAGAAGCAAATCATGTAATTCCCATTTCTTTTATAAAAGCAAATTGAGCATTTCACCTACCTCTTGAGAAACAAAATAAGTAATTCCCATTTCTTTTATAAAAGCAAATTGAGCAATTCACCTACTGCTTGAGAAGCAAAATAAGTAATTCACATTTCTTTTATAAAAGCAAATTGAGCAATTCACCTACTGTTTCAGAAGCAATATAAGTAATTCACATTTCTTTTATAAAAGCAAACTGAGCAATTCACCTACTGCTTGAGAAGCAAAATAAGTAATTCACATTTCTTTTATAAAAGCAAATTGAGCAATTCACCTACTGCTTGAGAAGCAAAATAAGTAATTCACATTTCTTTTATAAAACCAAATTGAGCAATTCACCTACTGCTTGAGAAGCAAAAAAAGTAATTCACATTTCTTTTATAAAAGCAAGTTGAGCAATTCACCTACTGCTTGAGAAGCAAAATAAGTAATTCCCGTTTCTTTTATAAAAGCAAACTGAGCAATTCACCTACTGCTTGAGAAGCAAATCATGTAATTCCCATTTCTTTTATAAAAGCAAATTGAGCATTTCACCTACTGCTTGAGAAACAAAATAAGTAATTCCCATTTCTTTTATAAAAGCAAATTGAGCAATTCACATACTGTTTCAGAAGCAAAATAAGTAATTCACATTTCTTTTATAAAAGCAAACTGAGCAATTCACCTACTGCTTGAGAAGCAAAATAAGTAATTCACATTTCTTTTATAAAAGCAAATTGAGCAATTCACCTACTGCTTGAGAAGCAAAATAAGTAATTCACATTTCTTTTATAAAAGCAAATTGAGCAATTCACCTACTGCTTGAGAAACAAAATAAGTAATTCCCATTTCTTTTATAAAAGCAAATTGAGCAATTCACCTACAGCTTGAAAAGCAAAACAAGTACTTCACATTTCTTTTTTAGAAGCAAGTTGAGCAATTCACCTACTGTTTCAGAAGCAAAATAAGTAATTCACATTTCTTTTATAAAACCAAATTGAGCAATTCACCTACTGCTTGAGAAGCAAAATAAGTAATTCACATTTCTTTTATAAAAGCAAACTGAGCAATTCACCTACTGCTTGAGAAGCAAAATAAGTAATTCACATTTCTTTTATAAAAGCAAATTGAGCAATTCACCTACTGCTTGAGAAGCAAAATAAGTAATTCCCGTTTCTTTTATAAAAACAAATTGAGAAATTCACCTACTGTTTCAGAAGCAAAATAAGTAATTCACATTTCTTTTATAAAACCAAATTGAACAATTCACCTACTGCTTGAGAAGCAAAATAAGTAATTCACATTTCTTTTATAAAAGCAAATTGAGCAATTCACCTACTGTTTCAGAAGCAAAATAAGTAATTCACATTTCTTTTATAAAAGCAAATTGAGCATTTCACCTACTGCTTGAGAAACAAAATAAGTAATTCCCATTTCTTTTATAAAAGCAAATTGAGCAATTCACCTACAGCTTGAAAAGCAAAACAAGTACTTCACATTTCTTTTTTAGAAGCAAGTTGAGCAATTCACCTACTGTTTCAGAAGCAAAATAAGTAATTCCCGTTTCTTTTATAAAAGCAAATTGAGCAATTCACCTACTGTTTCAGAAGCAAAATAAGTAATTCACATTTCTTTTATAAAAGCAAATTGAGCATTTCACCTACTGCTTGAGAAACAAAATAAGTAATTCCCATTTCTTTTATAAAAGCAAATTGAGCAATTCACCTACTGTTTCAGAAGCAAAATAAGTAATTCACATTTCTTTTATAAAAGCAAACTGAGCAATTCACCTACTGCTTGAGAAGCAAAATAAGTAATTCACATTTCTTTTATAAAAGAAAATTGAGCAATTCACCTACTGTTTCAGAAGCAAATCATGTAATTCCCATTTCTTTTATAAAAGCAAATTGAGCAATTCACCTACTGCTTGAGAAACAAAATAAGTAATTCCCATTTCTTTTATAAAAGCAAATTGAGCAATTCACCTACTGTTTCAGAAACAAAATAAGTAATTCACATTTCTTTTATAAAAGCAAACTGAGCAATTCACCTACTGCTTGAGAAGCAAAATAAGTAATTCACATTTCTTTTATAAAAGCAAATTGAGCAATTCACCTACTGTTTCAGAAGCAAAATAAGTAATTCACATTTCTTTTATAAAAGCAAACTGAGCAATTCACCTACTGCTTGAGAAGCAAAATAAGTAATTCACATTTCTTTTATAAAAGCAAATTGAGCAATTCACATACTGTTTCAGAAGCAAAATAAGTAATTCACATTTCTTTTATAAAACCAAATTGAGCATTTCACCTACTGCTTGAGAAACAAAATAAGTAATTCCCATTTCTTTTATAAAAGCAAATTGAGCAATTCACCTACAGCTTGAAAAGCAAAACAAGTACTTCACATTTCTTTTTTAGAAGCAAGTTGAGCAATTCACCTACTGTTTCAGAAGCAAAATAAGTAATTCCCGTTTCTTTTATAAAAGCAAATTGAGCAATTCACCTACTGCTTGAGAAACAAAATAAGTAATTCCCATTTCTTTTATAAAAGCAAATTGAGCAATTCACCTACTGTTTCAGAAGCAAAATAAGTAATTCACATTTCTTTTATAAAAGCAAACTGAGCAATTCACCTACTGCTTGAGAAGCAAAATAAGTAATTCACATTTCTTTTATAAAAGCAAATTGAGCAATTCACCTACTGCTTGAGAAACAAAATAAGTAATTCCCATTTCTTTTATAAAAGCAAATTGAGCAATTCACCTACAGCTTGAAAAGCAAAACAAGTACTTCACATTTCTTTTTTAGAAGCAAGTTGAGCAATTCACCTACTGTTTCAGAAGCAAAATAAGTAATTCCCGTTTCTTTTATAAAAGCAAATTGAGCAATTCACCTACTGTTTCAGAAGCAAATCATGTAATTCCCATTTCTTTTATAAAAGCAAATTGAGCATTTCACCTACTGCTTGAGAAACAAAATAAGTAATTCCCATTTCTTTTATAAAAGCAAATTGAGCAATTCACCTACTGTTTCAGAAGCAAAATAAGTAATTCACATTTCTTTTATAAAAGCAAACTGAGCAATTCACCTACTGCTTGAGAAGCAAAATAAGTAATTCACATTTCTTTTATAAAAGAAAATTGAGCAATTCACCTACTGTTTCAGAAGCAAATCATGTAATTCCCATTTCTTTTATAAAAGTAAATTGAGCAATTCACCTACTGCTTGAGAAACAAAATAAGTAATTCCCATTTCTTTTATAAAAGCAAATTGAGCAATTCACCTACAGCTTGAAAAGCAAAACAAGTACTTCACATTTCTTTTTTAGAAGCAAGTTGAGCAATTCACCTACTGTTTCAGAACCAAAATAAGTAATTCCCGTTTCTTTTATAAAAGCAAATTGAGCAATTCACCTACTGCTTGAGAAGCAAAATAAGTAATTCCCATTTCTTTTATAAAAGCAAATTGAGCAATTCACCTACTGTTTCAGAAGCAAAATAAGTAATTCACATTTCTTTTATAAAAGCAAACTGAGCAATTCACCTACTGCTTGAGAAGCAAAATAAGTAATTCACATTTCTTTTATAAAAGCAAATTGAGCAATTCACCTACTGTTTCAGAAGCAAAATAAGTAATTCCCATTTCTTTTATAAAAGCAAATTGAGCAATTCACCTACTGCTTGAGAAGCAAAATAAGTAATTCACATTTCTTTTATAAAACCAAATTGAGCAATTCACCTACTGTTTCAGAAGCAAAATAAGTAATTCACATTTCTTTTATAAAAGCAAATTGAGCAATTCACCTACTGCTTGAGAAGCAAAATAAGTAATTCACATTTTTTTTATAAAAGCAAATTGAGCAATTCACCTACTGTTTCAGAAGCAAATCATGTAATTCCCATTTTTTTTATAAAAGCAAATTGAGCATTTCACCTACTGCTTGAGAAACAAAATAAGTAATTCCCATTTCTTTTATAAAAGCAAATTGAGCAATTCACCTACTGTTTCAGAAGCAAAATAAGTAATCCACATTTCTTTTATAAAAGCAAACTGAGCAATTCACCTACTGTTTCAGAAGCAAAATAAGTAATTCACATATCTTTTATAAAAGCAAACTGAGCAATTCACCTACTGTTTCAGAAGCAAAATAAGTAATTCACATTTCTTTTATAAAAGCAAATTGAGCAATTCACCTACTGCTTGAGAAGCAAAATAAGTAATTCACATTTCTTTTATAAAAGCAAATTGAGCAATTCACCTACTGTTTCAGAAGCAAAACAAGTAATTCACATTTCTTTTATAAAACCAAATTGAGCAATTCACCTACTGTTTCAGAAGAAAAATAAGTAATTCCCATTTCTTTTATAAAAGCAAATTGAGCAATTCACCTACTGTTTCAGAAGCAAAATAAGTAATTCACATTTCTTTTATAAAACCAAATTGAGCAATTCACCTACTGCTTGAGAAGCAAAATAAGTAATTCCCGTTTCTTTTATAAAAGCAAATTGAGCAATTCACCTACTGTTTCAGAAGCAAAATAAGTAATTCACATTTCTTTTATAAAAGCAAATTGAGCAATTCACCACTGTTTCAGAAGCAAAATAAGTAATTCCCGTTTCTTTTATAAAAGCAAACTGAGCAATTCACCTACTGCTTGAGAAGCAATATAAGTAATTCACATTTCTTTTATAAAAGCAAATTGAGCAATTCACCTACTGTTTCAGAAGCAAAATAAGTAATTCACATTTCTTTTATAAAACAAAATTGAGCAATTCACCTACTGCTTGAGAAACAAAATAAGTAATTCACATTTCTTTTATAAAAACAAAAAGAGCAATTCACCTACTGTTTCAGAAGCAAATCATGTAATTCCCATTTCTTTTATAAAAGCAAATTGAGCATTTCACCTACTGCTTGAGAAACAAAATAAGTAATTCCCATTTCTTTTATAAAAGCAAATTGAGCAATTCACCTACTGTTTCAGAAGCAAAATAAGTAATTCCCATTTCTTTTATAAAAGCAAACTGAGCAATTCACCTACTGTTTCAGAAGCAAAATAAGTAATTCACATTTCTTTTATAAAACCAAATTGAGCAATTCACCTACTGCTTGAGAAGCAAAATACAGTAAGTAATTCACATTTCTTTTATAAAAGCAAATTGAGCAATTCACATACTGTTTCAGAAGCAAAATAAGTAATTCACATTTCTTTTATGAAACCAAATTGAGTAATTCACCTACTGCTTGAGAAGCAAAATAAGTAATTCACATTTCTTTTATAAAAGCAAATTGAGCAATTCACCTACTGTTTCAGAAGCAAAATAAGTAATTCACATTTCTTTTATAAAACCAAATTGAGCAATTCACCTATTGCTTGAGAAGCAAAATAAGTAATTCACATTTCTTTTATAAAAGCAAATTGAGCAATTCACATACTGTTTCAGAAGCAAAATAAGTAATTCACATTTCTTTTATAAAACCAAATTGAGCAATTCACCTACTGCTTGAGAAGCAAAATAAGTAATTCCCGTTTCTTTTATAAAAGCAAATTGAGCAATTCACCTACTGTTTCAAAAGCAAAATAAGTAAATTCACATTTCTTTTATAAAAGCAAACTGAGCAAATCACCTACTGCTTGAGAAGCAAAATAAGTAATTCACATTTCTTTTATAAAAGCAAATTGAGCAATTCACCTACTGTTTCAGGAGCAAAATAAGTAATTCACATTTCTTTTATAAAAGCAAATTGAGCAATTCACCTACTGCTTGAGAAACAAAATAAGTAATTCCCATTTCTTTTATAAAAGCAAATTGAGCAATTCACCTACAGCTTGAAAAGCAAAACAAGTACTTCACATTTCTTTTTTAGAAGCAAGTTGAGCAATTCACCGACTGTTTCAGAAGCAAAATAAGTAATTCCCGTTTCTTCTATAAAAGCAAATTGAGCAATTCACCTACTGCTTGAGAAGCAAAATAAGTAATTCCCATTTCTTTTATAAAAGCAAATTGAGCAATTCACCTACTGTTTCAGAAGCAAAATAAGTAATTCACATTTCTTTTATAAAAGCAAACTGAGCAATTCACCTACTGCTTGAGAAGCAAAATAAGTAATTCACATTTCTTTTATAAAAGCAAATTGAGCAATTCAACTACTGTTTCAGAAGCAAATCATGTAATTCCCATTTCTTTTATAAAAGCAAATTGAGCATTTCACCTACCTCTTGAGAAACAAAATAAGTAATTCCCATTTCTTTTATAAAAGCAAATTGAGCAATTCACCTACTGCTTGAGAAGCAAAATAAGTAATTCCCGTTTCTTTTATAAAAGCAAATTGAGCAATTCACCTACTGTTTCAGAAGCAATATAAGTAATTCACATTTCTTTTATAAAAGCAAACTGAGCAATTCACCTACTGCTTGAGAAGCAAAATAAGTAATTCACATTTCTTTTATAAAAGCAAATTGAGCAATTCACCTACTGCTTGAGAAGCAAAATAAGTAATTCACATTTCTTTTATAAAACCAAATTGAGCAATTCACCTACTGCTTGAGAAGCAAAAAAAGTAATTCACATTTCTTTTATAAAAGCAAGTTGAGCAATTCACCTACTGCTTGAGAAGCAAAATAAGTAATTCCCGTTTCTTTTATAAAAGCAAACTGAGCAATTCACCTACTGCTTGAGAAGCAAATCATGTAATTCCCATTTCTTTTATAAAAGCAAATTGAGCATTTCACCTACTGCTTGAGAAACAAAATAAGTAATTCCCATTTCTTTTATAAAAGCAAATTGAGCAATTCACATACTGTTTCAGAAGCAAAATAAGTAATTCACATTTCTTTTATAAAAGCAAACTGAGCAATTCACCTACTGCTTGAGAAGCAAAATAAGTAATTCACATTTCTTTTATAAAAGCAAATTGAGCAATTCACCTACTGCTTGAGAAGCAAAATAAGTAATTCACATTTCTTTTATAAAAGCAAATTGAGCAATTCACCTACTGCTTGAGAAACAAAATAAGTAATTCCCATTTCTTTTATAAAAGCAAATTGAGCAATTCACCTACAGCTTGAAAAGCAAAACAAGTACTTCACATTTCTTTTTTAGAAGCAAGTTGAGCAATTCACCTACTGTTTCAGAAGCAAAATAAGTAATTCACATTTCTTTTATAAAACCAAATTGAGCAATTCACCTACTGCTTGAGAAGCAAAATAAGTAATTCACATTTCTTTTATAAAAGCAAACTGAGCAATTCACCTACTGCTTGAGAAGCAAAATAAGTAATTCACATTTCTTTTATAAAAGCAAATTGAGCAATTCACCTACTGCTTGAGAAGCAAAATAAGTAATTCCCGTTTCTTTTATAAAAACAAATTGAGAAATTCACCTACTGTTTCAGAAGCAAAATAAGTAATTCACATTTCTTTTATAAAACCAAATTGAACAATTCACCTACTGCTTGAGAAGCAAAATAAGTAATTCACATTTCTTTTATAAAAGCAAATTGAGCAATTCACCTACTGTTTCAGAAGCAAAATAAGTAATTCACATTTCTTTTATAAAACCAAATTGAGCAATTCACCTACTGCTTGAGAAGCAAAATAAGTAATTCACATTTCTTTTATAAAAGCAAATTGAGCAATTAACCTACTGTTTCAGAAGCAAAATAAGTAATTCACATTTCTTTTATAAAAGCAAACTGAGCAATTCACCTACTGCTTGAGAAGCAAAATAAGTAATTCACATTTCTTTTATAAAAGCAAATTGAGCAATTCACCTACTGCTTGAGAAGCAAAATAAGTAATTCCCGTTTCTTTTATAAAAACAAATTGAGCAATTCACCTACTGTTTCAGAAGCAAAATAAGTAATTCACATTTCTTTTATAAAACCAAATTGAACAAT
Source organism: Palaemon carinicauda (assembly GCF_036898095.1). Classification (NCBI taxonomy): domain Eukaryota; kingdom Metazoa; phylum Arthropoda; class Malacostraca; order Decapoda; family Palaemonidae; genus Palaemon; species Palaemon carinicauda. Next base: position 208,666,182 of record NC_090725.1, on the reverse strand, counting down.
TCACCTACTGCTTGAGAAGCAAAATAAGTAATTCACATTTCTTTTATAAAAGCAAATTGAGCAATTCACCTACTGTTTCAGAAGCAAAATAAGTAATTCACATTTCTTTTATAAAACCAAATTGAGCAATTCACCTACTGCTTGAGAAGCAAAATAAGTAATTCACATTTCTTTTATAAAAGCAAACTGAGCAATTCACCTACTGTTTAAGAAGCAAAATAAGTAATTCACATTTCTTTTATAAAACCAAATTGAGCAATTCACCTACTGCTTGAGATGCAAAATAAGTAATTTCCGTTTCTTTTATAAAAGCAAATTGAGCAATTCACCTACTGTTTCAGAAGCAAAATAAGTAATTCACATTTCTTTTATAAAAGCAAACTGAGCAATTCACCTACTGTTTCAGAAGCAAAATAAGTAATTCACATTTCTTTTATAAAAGCAAACTGAGCAATTCACCTACTGCTTGAGAAGCAAAATAAGTAATTCACATTTCTTTTATAAAAGCAAATTGAGCAATTCACCTACTGCTTGAGAAGCAAAATAAGTAATTCCCGTTTCTTTTATAAAAGCAAATTGAGCAATTCACCTACAGCTTGAGAAGCAAAACAAGTACTTCACATTTCTTTTTTAGAAGCAAGTTGAGCAATTCACATACTGTTTCAGAAGCAAATCATGTAATTCTCGTTTCCTTTAAGGAACAAGTTGAGTTATTCTTATTGAAACAAAAGTAAATTATGTGATTCCCTTTTCTTTTCAGGAATAAGAGCAATCCATAATGTTTCAGAAGCAAATTGGGTAATTCCCGTTTCTTTTTAGAAACAAGTTGAGCAATTTATAACGATTCAGAAGCATAAGAAATAATTCTTGTTTCCTTTTTGCGACGAGAAATTCATACTGTTTCAGAAGAAAATTATTGTAATTTCCGTTTCTTTGTAAGAGCAATTGAGCAATTCACCCACTGCTTGCGAGGCAAAATAAGTAATTTATATTTCAGTTTTAGAAGTTGAGCAATTCAACTTCTGTTTCAGAAGAAAATCATATATTTCCCGTTTATTTTTAGGAACAAGTTGAGCAATTCATACTGATTCAGAAGCAAATTAAGTATATCCCATTTCCTTTTTAGGCGCAAAATGAGAAATCCATACCGTTTCAGAGGCAGAAATTTCCATTTCTATTTAGGAGCAAGTTCAGCAATTCATGCGGTTTCAGAAGGAAACTAAGTTATTCACATTTCTTTTTTAAAAGCAAGTTGAGTAATTCACCTACTGTTTCAAAAGCAGATTAAGTAAATTTTATTTCCTTTCAGGAGTAATGCAATTCATCTACTGCTTCAAAAGCAAATTAAGAAATCCCCATTTCTTTTTTAGGAGCAAGTTGAGCAATTCATCTACCGTTTCACGAACAAATTAAATAATTTCTATTTCCTTTTAAGAGGAAATTGCACAATTCACCTACTGTCAGGAACCAAATTAAGTAATTCCCATTTCTTTTTAAGGAGCAAGTTGAACAGTTCATACTGTTTCAGAAGCAAATTAGGTCATTCTCATTTATTTTTTAGAAGAAAGTTAAGCAATTCAACTACTATTCAAGAAGCATTTAATAATTCCCATTCCTACTTACGAGTAAATTGAGAAATTCATCTACTGTTTCAGAAACAAATTCAGAAATTCCCATTCCTTTTCTAGGAGCAAGCTGAACAATTCACCTACTGCTTCATGAACAAATTAAATAATTCCCATTTCTTTTTAAGAGGAAATTGAGCAATTTACCTACTGTTTCAAAGGCCAATCAAGTAATTCCTATTTCTTTCTTAGGGAGAAATTGATCAATTCACCTACTGTTACAAAAGCCAATTAAATAATTCACGTTTCTTTTTTAGGAGCAAGTTGAGCAATTCAACTACTGTTTCAGAAGTAAATTAAGAAATTCCTTTTTCTTTTATAGGAGCGAGTTGAGCAATTCATCTACGGTTTGAGGAACCAATGAAATAATTACGATTTATTTTTTAGGAGGAAATTGAGCAATTTACCTACTGTATCAGAAGCAAATTGAGTCATTCCCATTGCTTTTTTAGGAGCAAGTTGAGCAATTCAACTACTATTTAAGGACCCTATTATTATTATTATTACTATCCAAGCTACAACCCTAATTGGAAAAGCAAGATGCTATAAGCCCAGGGGATCCAATAGGGAAAAATAGCCCAGTGAGGAAAGGAAATAAGGAAATAAATAAATGAAGAGAACAAATTAACAAAAAAATCATTCTAAAAAAAGTAACAACGTCAAAACAGATATGTCCTATATAAACTATTAACAACGTCAAAAACAGATATGTCATATATAAACTATAAAAAGACTCATGTCCGCCTGGTCAACAAAAAAGCATTTGCTCCAACTTTGAACTTTTAAAGTTCTACTGATTCAACTACCCGATTAGGAAAATCATTCCACAACTTGGTAACAGCTGGAATAAAACTTCTAGAGTACTGCGTAGTATTGAGCCTCATGATGGAGAAGGTCTGGCTATTAGAATTAACTGCCTGCCTAGTATTACGAACAGGATAGAATTGTCCAGGGAGATCTGAATGTAAAGGATGGTCAGAGTTATGAAAAATCTTATGCAACATGCATAATGAACTAATTGAATGACGGTGCCAGAGATTAATATCTAGATCAGGAATAAGAAATTTAATAGACCGTAAGTTTCTGTCCAACAAATTAAGATGAGAACCAGCAGCTGAAGACCAGACAGGAGAACAATACTCAAAACAAGGTAGAATGAAAGAATTAAAACACTTCTTCAGAATAGATTGATCACCGAAAATCTTAAAAGACTTTCTCAATAAGCCAATTTTTTGTGCAATTGAAGAAGCCACAGACCTTATATGTTTCTCAAAAGTAAATTTGCTGTCGAGAATCAAACTTAAAATTATGAAAGTGTCATACAAATTTAAAGAAACATTATCAATACTGAGATCTGGATGTTGAGGAGCCACCATCCTTGACCTACTTACAATCATACTTTGAGTTTTGTTTGGATTCAACCTCATACCCCATAATTTGCACCATGCACTAATTTTAGCTAAATCTCTATTAAGGGATTCACCAACCCCAGATCTACATTCAGGGGATGGAATTGATGCAAAGAGAGTAGCATCATCTGCATATGCAACAAGCTTGTTTTCTAGGCCAAACCACATGTCATGTGTATATAGTATGAAAAGTAATGGGCCAAGAACACTGCCCTGTGGAACACCGGATATCACATTTCTATACTCACTATGTTGCTAGTCAACAACAACTCTTTGAGATCTATAACTTAAAAAATCAATAATAATGCTAAGAAACGACCCACCCACTCCCAACTGTTTCAGTTTGAAAAATAGGGCCTCATGATTAACACGGTCAAAGGCAGCACTAAAATCAAGGCCAATCATACGAACTTCCTGACCACAATCAAGGGATTTCTGTACAGCATTGGAGATTGTAAGAAGGGCATCACATGCTCCAAGGCCTTTAAAAAAAACCAAATTGCAAACTAGGGAGTAGATGATTACCTTCAGCAAACCTATTAAGACGTTTTGCCAGAAGACGTTCAAAAACTTTTGATAATATAGGAGTTATGGAAATTGGGCGGTAATCAGGGGGACTTGAGCTACCACAAACACATTTACATAGAGGAGTAACATTACCAATTCTCCAACAAGTGCTAAAAGCTCCTCTTCTTGCTAACTTGCGCAAAATAACAGATAACTTTGGAGCTAAGAAATCTGCTGTCTTTATAAAAAACAAAGGAAAAATACCATTTGGGTCTACACCTCCATGAGCATCAAGGTCCATCAACAGAGCTTTAATCTCACGAGATCGAAAAGCTAAACTAGTTAGTTTAGCCTCAGGAAAACAGGAATGAGGAAGTTCAAGTTTTTCATTACTCTGTTTACTGTCAAAAACATCAGCCAAAAGGGTTGCCTTTTCCTTTGGACAGTGAGTGACTGAGCCATCTGGTTTAAGTAAAGGAGGAACTGTTGCATCTACACCAAAGAGTGCAGATTTAAGGGTAGACCACCATTTATGTTCCTGAGTTGTACCAGAAAGGGTTTCTTTTATGGTTAAATTGTACTCCTTTTCAGTTGAGGCATAAACTCTGAGCAAAAGCTCGAAGCTGAGTATAGTTGTTCCAGGTCAAATCTGATCTGTTACCCTTCCAAAGGTGATACGCCTCCTGCTTCTCCAAATAAGTACGTCTACAATCATCATTGAACCACGGTTTGTCCTTCACTCGGTACCTTAGCACACGAGAAGGGATACGCCTATCAATTATGTTGACTAGATTCTCATTCAAAGGGACAACAGGATCTACACTATTATATAATTGTGACCAATTCAAGCACAAAAGATCATGCAAAATCCCATTCCAGTCTGCTTGGGATTTCATATAAATTTCACAAGAATATGATATATCAGGGACAGGCTGCTAATAATGAAATCAAGGCATGATCAGATGTCCCGACTGGAGAACCAACCTTACTAGTTATAACGCCAGAGGAGTCAGTGTATACGATTTTACGAGGTCCAAGCAATTACCAGACCTGGGAGTAGCTTCATTTATGATTTGCTCACAGCCTGATTCAGAGGCAAAGTCTAAAGCTCTTAAGCCATGGCGATCGGTAGGAGAGATAGAACTTAACCACTCTCTATGGTGAGCATTAAAATCACCAACAAAGACAAAAGAAGCCTTTCTATCATCTTCTTGAATCTTAGCCATAATGGTAAGAAGACAATCTAAGAGAGAATCATCCATGTCTGGATTCCGGTAGATCGATCACAAATAAAAGTTGTTATGCCTGCCACAAACTTTTATTACCTGAATCTCATGACATCCACATTGATAGCCGGACATATGAGAAGCAGGGTACTCTGTCCTAATATACACCGCCATTCCCCTGGCCCTAGGGATGGCATTACGTTTCAACATTATTGGCTTCTTAAAACCAGTTATAAGGAGCTCAGATGAGTGCCTCATATTAGAAACCAAAGTTTCTGAGCACAAAAGAATATCATACTGTCTAGACGCAACTGTAAGGTCTTGGATATTTGCATGAAGACCACGAATATTGCAATACAGAAGACGACATTGACGAAATCTAGGACGTACTGGTCCCGGATTTTGCTCAATGTCTCCAGACAGCATAAGAATTAATAGAAATAAAAAAAGAGACATCATACTTAAAAACTAGATTAACAAGAATTATAACAAAAACAATATGTACAGAATTATAAATAAAGTGATTGATGATACCCATAGACTATATTAAAAAGTCGGAAAAACTGGTCAACATGGAGGAGCCGATACACCATGCAAGGCTAAATACCCTCCAGGATAGCCACTTCAACTGAAGGGAGGACAGTAAGGATGGTTTTGAGAAGAAAAAGAGTCAGAACAAGGAAAAGACATCCTCTTTATAGGAGCAACCTCAGCAATTCACCTATTGTTTCAGGAACAAATCAAATAATCCCCATTTGTTTATAGGAGGAAATTTATCAATTCACCTACTGTTTTAAAGGCAAATTAAGTAATTCCTTTTTCTTTCTTTTAAGGAAATTGAGAAATTTCCCTACTGATTCAGAAGCAAATTAATTAATTCTATCTATTTTATAGGAGCAGGTTCAGCAATTTATGATGTTTCAGGAGCCAATTTAGTCATTCCCATTTCTTTTCTAGGATCACGTTGAGCAATTCACCTACCGTTTCACGAACAAATTATATAATTCCAGTTTCATTTTTAGATAAAACAGCAATTCACCTACGGTTTCACAAACAAATTTAATAATTCCTGTTTATTTTTTCAGATCAAATTGAGCAATTCACCCACTGTTTCAGCGTTTACTTTGAGCATGTTGAGTAATTCATCGTTTCAGCGGCAGCAATTTCCATTTTTTTTTTAGAAGCAAGTTAAGCAATTTACCTACTGTTTCAGAAATAAATCAAATAATTCTCATTTCTTTTTTGGAGGATATTTATCAATTCACCCACTGTTTCAGAATCAAATCGAGTCATTCCCATTTCTTTTTTAGGAGTAAGTAGAGCCATTTACCTACCATTTCACGAACAAATTAAATAATTCCTGTTTCTTTTCTTCATGAAATTGAGTAATTCAACTAATGTTTCAAAACTAAATTAAGTTATTACCATTTCTTTTTTTAGAAGCAAGTTGGGCAATCAACCTGCTGTTTCAGAAGTAAATTAAGTAATTCTAAATTCTTTTTAGGAGTAAGTTGACTAATTCATATATCGTTTCGAAAGCAAATTAAGAAATCAGAATTTCCTTTTTAGGAGAAAGTTAAGAAATTCATACTTTTTCAAAGGCAAATTGAGTAATATCCATTTCTTTTTTAAGAACAAGTTGAGAAACACACACTATTTCAGAAGCATATTAAGTAATTCCCATTTCTTTTTTAAACGCAAATAGATTAATTTATACTGTTCCAGAAGCATATGAAGTAATTCCTGTTTCTTTTTAGAAGTAAGTTGAGGAACCCACCCACTGTTTCAACAGCCAATCAAGTAGGCTAATTCCTATTTCTTATTTAGGAGCAAGTTGGGCAATTTATCTAATATTTCAGAAGTATTCGAATTTCTTTTATAAGAGGAATTTGAGAGATTCATACTGTTTTAGAAGAAAATTAAGTAATCCCTGTTCCTTTTTTACTATCAAATTGAGCAATTCTCACTGTTTCAAAGGGAAATTAAGTACTTCTCATGTCTTTTTTGGAGCAAGTTGATCAATTCACCTACTGTTTCAGGAACCAATTAACTAATTCCAATTTCCTTTTAGAGGCATGTTGAGCAATTCACCAACTGTTTTAGGAACAAAATTAAGTATTTCCCATTTCCTTTTTAGGAGTAAATTGAGCAATTTGCCTCCTTTTACTAAGTCAAATTGAGTGATTCCCATTTTCTATTAGGAGGAAATTGACCAATTTACCTACTATTTCAGAATTAAATTAAGTAATTCTCATTGCTATTTTAAGAATGAAGCGATTCATCTACACTTTTAGAAGCCAATTAAGGATTTCCTATTTCTTTATTAGGAGAAAACTGAGCAATTCATATACTGTTTCAGAAGCTAATTAAATAATTCCCATTTCCTTTTTTTAGGAGCAAATTGAGAAATTCCCCTACTGTTTCAGCAGCATCTGAAGTGATTCCATTTTTTGGGAGCAATCCATACTGTTTCAGAATCAAATAAAGTAATTCTTATTTCCTTTTTAGGAACAATTTGAGCAATTCATCCTTTTTCAGAAACAAACCAAGTAATTCCCGTTTCTGTTTTGCGATTGATTGATTGATTTGAAGTTTTCTGGCATCCTTACATCGAAGGTCATTGACGCCGATATTATTTATTATAAATAAAGAATAAAAGAAAAATCATTTAAAACCATAAAAGCAAAGATGTCATTAAAAGGATTAAATCGCTTTCAGAAGACACGCTTCTGAAATCATTCTAAAAATGCCACTAGCATTGTACGACACATCATGTCCAAGAATCTTGACAAAGATGAACCTGCCATCCTTATATCGAGCCTCAAACAGATATCTATAAGTGGGGCGTTAGATCAACAAAAGCCTCTGTCAATGGTATCAAACATTCATCGCAATATGGCAGGTGTTGGCCAGTCAGCAGAAACTCGTGAGTTATCCAAGAGTGACTAATCAAGAGACAACAAACAGTAGTCACCCTCTTTAAGGGCATCATTTTATACCTCCAAGGAGATTAACATTCGTTATTTCTCTCACCTTATTTCTATTGAAACTATTCTGATGCTGTTGCCAATTATTATAAAACTATTTCTTAATTTTCAAGTACAAAATCATTGCAGAGGATGAGATATCTTCTTGGTAGAAACTTGGATACAGCATTCTTTGCCAGTAAATCTGCCTTCTTATTCCCAGATACTTCTACATATGCTGGAACGCAACAAAATCAAACTGTTATACCTAAGTCCAAAAATAAAAAGCCATTCTAAAATCTTTACAACTAAAGGGTTACTGAAATTAAAAACTTCTAAAGCTTGAACGACACTCCTTGCATCACGAAATAAGGTAAAATTACCCTCCTCCTCCAATGCTATTTTCTCAATAGCAGTCAGTATGCTATACAGTTCGGCAGTATGGAAGCTGTTAGAGGAAGTGAACTTCTACATATAAAAGCATTACCATATACTCCAAATCCAATGGCAGCATCAGATTTGGAGCCATCAGTATATATTAAAGTCTATTCCCAATGTTCTGCTACACGTTTCAAAAAAAGAGACCTAGCTTCTATGTCAGTCAGATTCTTTTTACAAAAAGATATCTTTGGTAATTTCCATGGAAGCATTGATGGTATCTTAAAATGAAGCACTTTACTTCTAATTATATCCAGACTGTGTATCAATGGTTTCACTAAAAAATCATGAGGTTGGGGGTATTTTGGGTATAACTCAAAGTATATTGAGTGCCTTACAAGGCTTGCAGTCTGATAGGCTAAAGAATTAGGAAGTCTTTGCAACCTAAACCAATACTGAACAAAAGAAGACTTTCAGTAAAGGTTTAAAGGTAACTCTCCAGCATCAACAAGTAGGCTTGGGATAGTCAAGGTTCTAAAGGCTCCTGTGACCAATCTGATACAAGTATGGTGTATTGAGTCTAAAATCTTTAGTCGATTTGGGGTGGCTGAGGAGTATATTTTGCACCCAAAACTAATTTTTGAAAAAAACGAGGCCTTGTATAATTCTAAAATAGTTTTGCGGTCTGCCCTCCATGATATATGGGACAAAACTTTTAAAAGATTCAGAACCTCAGGATGCTTTACTTTTAATGCTTTTACGTGAGGAGCCCATGTCAGCCTGCAATCAAATATCAAGCTTAAAAACCTAGCTTCACTTATGCATGAGATCCATTGACCTTTCATGTACATATCCAGGTCTGGGTGTACTCCCTGGATATGACAAAAATGGATGACAGTAGTTTTGCTTGTCTTAAACTTAAACCCATTCACATCAGCCGACTGAATAATTTTGAGGTAATTGTTTACAACACCACGCTCTCCATTTACTCCAAAATAATGCAATCCTACAGTTCTCATCTTCATGCACAGAAATTAGGTGGTTATTTAAATTCCGGGAAAGCAATAATTAGCAAGATATGTTGAGGAAGGGGGAAGGGTTTATAAAAAGAAAACAGCTCGGTTTCCTCATCCAAACGACATGGAATTAATATGTCAACATAGTCAACCAAACAGAAATCGTGATGCCAGCGTACATAAACAGAAGTTCGTGATGCCAGCATACATTTGATATACTGTATATTCAAAATATGCTCAATCAAAATTTGAGTGATTACTCAAAAGTTTCACTATTTGTAAAGTGCATATTTTAAGGACACTTTTGAGTAATTAATCCATTTTTAATTAAGTATATTTTGAATATACAGTATATCAAATGTACGCTGGCATCACGAACTTCTGTTTATGTACGCTGGCATCACGAATTCTGTTTGGTTGACTATGTTGACATGTCAGTGCCAAGTCGTTTGGTGAGAAAAAAGAGCTATTTTCTTTTTATAACCCCTTCCCTCTTCCTCAACATATCTTGCTAATTATTGCTTTCCCAGAATTTAAATACCCACCTAATTACTGTGCAAGAAGATGAGAACTGCAGGATTGCATTATTTTGGAGTAAATGGAGAGCGTGGTGTTGTAAATAATTACCAGTTTTGTCAATTGAGAGTTGTAGTTTTCTCTCAACCATTGCCATTTTAGCTCCAGCAAATGATACGGAAAGATCGTCTACAAACATTGTTGAGAGAATATCTTGGGAAATGACAGAGGATATTCCATTAATGGCTAGTGTGAATAGGGTTACACTTAGTACATTACCATGGGAAACTCCTTCTTCCTGACATTTCCTCTCTGATAGAGGTTCTCCCACTTTCACTTGAAAAAATCTATGTGAAACAAATGATTGAATGAACAATGGTAGCTCTCCTCTTAATACCAATTCATGAATGGTTTTAAGTATACCATATCTCCATGCAGCATCATATGCCTATTCAAGGTTAATAAAGCCTGTTACATAGTGCCGTTTGAAAGCAAAGGCTTCACAAATAGAGGGACCCAGTCGTATCAACATATCAGTCGTTGAGTGCATTTTTATAAATCCACACTGTATAGGTGATAAGGGACCCTTCTTTTCTAAGTAACATATCAGTCTTGCATTGACCAACTTCTCAAAGATCTTAAATAAACAAGATGTCAATGCAATTGGTTGATAGTTTGCAGCTAAAAACTTATCCTTACAGGGTTTTAGAAAGGCTAAAATAATGGCTAGTTCCCAAACACTTGGATAACTATGATCATGCCATATTCTGTTAATAATGCTCAAGATAAATAACTTGATATTGATGGGTATATGTTTTATCAATACATATGGAATTCCATCGGGTCCAGGGGCTATATTATTTCATGTGCCAAGTGCGGAATCAAATTATCTTTCATTAAAAAGAGCATTGTATGCATCTTCCTTTCCTGTTGCAAAATTTAAAATTTTCTATTCTTCACTGCTCCTATAACAGTGACCAGGAGCTACTACACACTTGCATGAAAAATTTGAGTAATGATCAGCCAAGGCATTGCTAACCTCAGTTGCTCCAATCATATACTGACCATTCACCTTCAACACTGGTAGTGGGTTTGGGGTAAATTTGCTTGCAATCTTTTCTACTTTCCTCATTACAGAAGATAGTGGTTTTATTGTTGACTGAGGAAACAAAAGATACCTAAAATTGCCGCCTAGCTCCTTTCATGGCACGACGGAACTCTGCTCTACAAGTTTAATAGAGGTAGGCAAAACCTTAGGAGGTAATATTCTTACCCTATCGTGCAGTATTTTATCAGAAGATGGGGAATTTCTTTTGGGGGGAAAACTGGCAGTAATAGGTGGGTTGGATGTTTCGAGCCTGCCTCATTTTTCCTCCTGATTTCAATACCTTTGCATAGCTTGTTGATTTACTCAAAAGTCTCTTGGCATGCCCCAAACGTATATGTTCGATACTGGATTTATTGAGGACAGCCTCTTCTAACTTATATTGCTGGTAGCTCCTATCAGTAGATTTATGATTTACATTGAAGTTTAAACAATTGGCCTCCAGTATACATTCTCCATGGAAACATTGGAGCAAGTACTACACATTTTTTCATTCTTGCAAACTTTAGAAGGATGCCCTTATCTAAAGCAATTTAAACATTTCAGTGGCTTCTGCTTGAAAGTTTGAACTTTAATCCATTTATTTTCAATGTAAATGTGGAAAGGCACATCAGTATTCTGGAAAGTAAGGATAATCATTGATGTTCCAAGGACTTTATGCACTTAAAGGACACATGGCCAGGATCTCTTCTTCCGTAACCTCATACAAGTCTCTATTGAAAACTACTACCCTTCCATAATTGAAGTTTATATGGGGTTTCACAAACAACTTTATATCATCATTCTCTGTCTTTATATTGCATAGTATAAAAAATTGTGTTTCTGATTTGACACTTATAAGGAAACTGTTCTTTCCAAAACGAGATATATCTTCTTTGGAAGAAATTTGCATATTTTAAAATAATTTCCTGCACTCCCTTTTGACTGAGTAATAAGCCACTTTAGTGGTTTTGGCTTTCTCTGGGTGGGTGCAACCACCTCTATATCTCTGTCAATCCAATCCGCAGGTTTGTATATATCTAGATCATCTGTACCTCATCACAAAGAGCACCCTTGACATTCAAGTTATTGTTTTTATTATTCATAACATCACTGATAGCATGAAATGCTTCATCATTATTACCAAATGATATCATGTTCTTTTTTAAGAAGTTGAGCAATTCATAGTGATTCAGAAGCCAATTAAATCATTTCCGTTTCTTTTTAAGGAGCAAATTGAGAAATTCACCTGCTATTTCAAAAGCAAATGATGTAATTACCATTTCTGTTTTAGAAACATATGAAGTAATTACCAATTCTCTTTTAGGAGAAAGTTAAGAAATTCACCTACTGGTTCAGTAACAAACAATGTAGTTCCTGCTTCTTTTTAGGAGGAAATTACGCAATTCATCTACTGTTTCAGAAGCAAGGTGAGTAATTCTCATTTCTTTTATAGGAGCAAGTTGGGCAATTCACCTGCTGTTTCAGGAACAAATTAAGTCATTCCCATTTCTTTTTTAGGAGCAAGTTGAGCAATTCATACTGTTTCAGAAGCAAGTTAAGTAATTCTCATTTATTTTATAGGAGCAAGTTGAGCAATTCACCTATGGTTTCAGGAACAAATTATGTAATTCCTGTTTCCCTTTTAGGAGTAAGTTGAGCAATTCATACTGTTTCAGAAGCAGAATAAAAAATTCACATTTCTTTTTTAGGAGCAAATTGATAATTCCCAATGTTTCAGAAGCAAATTAAATCATTCCTATTTCTTTTTTAGGAGGAAATTGAACAATTCATACTGTTTCAGAAGCAAGTTAAGTAATTCTCATTTCTTTTATAAAAGCAAGTTGAGTAATTCACATACTGTTTCAGGAACAAACCAAGTAATTCCCATTTCCTTTTTTGAGTAGCAAGTTGAGCAATTCATACTGTTTCAGTATTAAATTATGCAATTCCTATTTCTTTCTTTTTAGGAAAAAATGGGCAATTCATACTGTTACAGAAGCAAGTAATTCTCATTTTTATAGGAGGAGCAAATTGAGCAATTCATCTACTGTCTCAGGAACAAATTAAGTAATTCCCATTTCCTTTTTAGGGGCAGGTTGAGCAATTCATCTACTTTTTCAGAAACAAATCAAGGAATTCCCATTTATTTTTAGGAGTAAATTGAGCAATTAATAAAGTTTCAGAAGCAAATTACATAATTTCTATTTCTTTTTTAGGGGGAAATTAAGCAATTCACCTACTGTTTCAGAACCACATTAAGAAATTCGTTTCTTTTCTTAGGAGCAAATTGAGCAATTTATAAAGTTTCAGAATCAAACTAAGTAATTTCCCTTTCTTTTTTAGCAAGAATTTGAGTAATTCACCTACTGTTTCAGAAGAAAATTAAGTAATTTTCATCTCATTTTCAGCAGCAAATTCCTTAATTCCCATTCTGTTTCAGAAGCAAATTAAGTAACTTCCATTTCTTTTTTTTAGGAGAAATTTGAATAATTAACCACCTGTTTCTGGAACAAATTAAGTAATTCCTATTTCTTTCTTAGGAGAAAATTGAAGAACAGTTCACCTACAGTTTCATAAGCAAATTACATAATTCCCCTTTCTTTTTTTAGGAGCAAGTTGAACAATTCACCTACACCTTCAGAAGCAAAACAAGCAATTTCTCTTTCTGTTTCAGAAGCAAATTAGGCAATTAACCTACTGTTTAAGAAATACCTCAAGTAATTCTTTTTAATCTTTTCGATGTAAATTAAGTAAGTCTCCTATTGTTCCAGATGCAAAGTAAGTAAATCTCATTTACATTTCAAAAATAAATTAATTAATTCACCAGTATCTATTAAAAGCAAATAAAGCAATTTCCCACTGTTTCCAGAAGAAATTAAGCAATTTACTTATAAGTTTCAGAAGCAAATTAAGCAATTTCCCTATTGTTTCAAAAGCAAATAGAGCAATTCACAGTGATCTTTTAGAAGCATATAAAGCAATTCACCTACTGTTTCAAAAGAAATGAAGCAATTTACTATCCTGATTTAGAAGCAAATCAAGTCAGCTCCCTCTATGCTTCAAAAGTAAATTAAGCAATTCACCTACTGATATAGAAACAAGGTAAGCAATGGGGTGTATTGGATCTCCAGTTTAAAGCACTATGAGTGACTTTTAATTAAAATACAATAGATTTTATGAAAAAAAATGACAAACTTGATAAGAAAATGGCCGGAAACTATGGTGTAGCCTTTCAATCTAATTAAGTCCTATTGTACATATAACGATAAGCTGACCAAATCATAATCATAAAAAAGGAAGAGTACTGTGAGATGGTATCACTAAATAGAAGGTTGCAGTATGAAAGAAGGATGACGTATAAAGGATTAATATGTAAACAGAAAATCACTGATTTATGGAAATGTAGGGGAGACAACAGAATCTTTTGGTCACTGTTGGAAACAGGAAAGTAAGTATATGTTGCATTGTAACTAACAATAGTACTAATTAAAAGATATAAATAAATTTACAGAGACAGATTAAAGCCAAATACATGAAGATTTGATAAGAAAGAGAGTTTTCCAAGACATTCTCAAATACTTGAGATATATAAAGTAGTAAACCATACCTCATTTACTCGACGAACGAAATTCTGATAAATTTTTATGCAATCATCCCTTTATACCCAAAGATAGGCTCTGGTATGACAATGGTTTGTATCTAAGCTACATGTCTATTTATAAAAAAAAATAAAATTTGATAATAGAATTACTTATTGATTCTCTCTTTCCTTGTAATTACTCTGACCCTCTAGTGTATTATTGAGATCATATGACAATGCATGGCAATGCTACCCTCTCAGTAGATCTAATTGCTTTGCCTTTCAGACTCAAAGTCGAAACTAGTTCAACCTTTTGACATCAATAGACAATAGGGAGGTAGAGAAGGGGGCGTATATGAGCAGCAAGTGAGTATAAAAATAAGTAATTCTACTATTAAAAATTTTTTCTATTTCTATGAAGCTCCACCCGCATCCACATTGCTAGCCTCCACCCTGAGATGTAGGTAGACAAGGGGAGAAAAGATTCCCAAAATCTAAAGCCCCAACCTACTTATTTACTTTAAATTGAAAGAGGGTACCATCCTTCCTAAAAACTTGTTTAACAGTAAGAACCATGAACTAAGAAAGGGTATCTGTGCATCCAGATTGAAAATAATAAAACAAAACACAGCCAACTAGCTAAAACTTAAAAAGCATATGAATGAATTAAAAACTTAAAAGACTCTTCTCAGAAAAAAGTGTGCTTAACTATAAAAATATATTACAATATTACCCATCACCCTAAGTATTTCATGGAGAAAATAACTATATAATTTAAATCACAAATTTCAAACATTTTAATTAAAAAACTACATTACCATACACCTACCCCACAACATAATGCTCAGACATTCTAAAAGGCAAACCAAGCTTCTTTCAAATAATGTTTTGAAAACTAAAATACTGATTATGCCACTGGGCTTCCTCCAAAACTCTTTCCAAAAAAAATTTCTGCAGAAATTAAGAATTGAAATTCAACTTTTAGGTCCTTCATTTGACATGAATCCTATTCTCAATGAGCTTCTGTCATTATAAGAAAGGGTATTGCATTCTCGAAAAGAAGAAAGTTTGTAATCCTAACCACACAAAAGAAATTAGGAATCCTTCCCTTAATGTTTTCAGCTTTGTCTACTATGAGATTCAGGGCCTCTGTAACACGGTTTTTTGGACTTTGCTCCTTATCAATGCATCGGATGTAGCTGAAAGTTGACATATGTATATTTTACAACCACACACAAATTTTGTCAGCATTATCAATAACCTAAACCCGATAGTTTTAATTTTTATAGAGTAAAAATGATCTAACCGACGCCATGGCCAGTGATAACGAGCAGAGAGTCGAAAACATTCATTACGTAAGCAATGTAAACACCTTTTGACAAAATTTTGCCCCGCCCATCCACCAGACACCCATTCACCTTCTTCCATAGGCTCTGAAACCCACAATAGTCAAGATTGGCTAACAGGATTTGGAATTGCCCCCGTGGTTGCAAAACTGCATTTGTCTTACGACTTGCAACTTTGTACAGTCAAGAGAAAGCTCGTGGCCGTATTTACTATAGCCTGAATAGGTAATTATTCAGTTTATAGTTTAAATCCAAGGTTTATGGTCTGATTTGTATTTAGCGTAACATGATTATAATACTTGTAATGTCAGTCAGGCTTTTGAACATTTCCATTAACTATTCACTATGCCACCAAGAGAGAGAGAAAGAGAGAGAGTGTATGTAAACAGTCTTCATATAACTATTTTTGTTAAAATAAGATTTTTGTGCTAAAATCTCCATCAGACCAACGGATCATCCGATATCATTTTTTTCTTCTTCTTAGGCCGTACGACCGTGTTGGCTATGTTTTGGGCATTACAGCATTTTGTAAATAAATCATGAATAGTTTTAGGAGTTTTATTTGTACATCTAATGGGAAATTATAGAAGTAAAGTGAACATAATTCATTTATCCTTTAAAATAATTACTACATGTACCCAAACAAATAGTAGTAAAGATGATAATGCAATGAAGGAATGATACAATACTTTATCTTTAGCTTCAACATCGGCAATAACATACCCAGTTGCCATAATTTGTCAGCTTTATGAAATAACCTATTATCTAATGTTTAACTTAATTTCTGAGGAGGCCATAGCTTATTGCACTGTGAAAAAACATGACAAAGACTTTATGAATGGCGGAACGATACATAAATGTGGGTGGGGTATCTGCGCTAGCGTAGTAATACTACCATAACAGTAGTGCCGCAACAGTACAGTAGTATACATGAATTAAACGTTTAGGCCAACTGCTGGGATCCTTGAGGATCATTTAGCACTTATTACAACTACTCGAGAAATGAGATTTTTTAGCCAGAATTTAAATTTCATAATCCAGCAATGTCCATGATAGCCTTCAGTGTTATCCTGAATTATAACGAGGCCAACGTGGGTGGAGCCTCATGAAGTCATCATTCTGACGATAATTATTGGTGAAGGTTTAAAGCCAAACTACGGTACCAGTTTTTTTTTTCAGTAAATAGGTAGGTAGATAGACAATAAATAAAAATTGCTTGACATTGGATATATCAGTTATCAAATCAAGCTTGTCTACTACGTTTTTGAAAATTACCAACTATTCCCTACACCTTGTCAATCTGATTGTGACCTATAAAGTAGACTGTAATTTCTTAGGAAACTTATTTTGGGAGTTAAACTAATAATCAAAGTGTTTTTGTATTTATTAACATATTTTGTTCGTTTGTTCATTATGACAATTCTCAGTGGAGAGGTTTCAGAGTTCATAAAGGTGTACTGCTTTGCTTTTATTTACACTTTTGTGTTATTGTTGGCAGAGGTATAGCCTTCGTTACGTATAACCAATCATCGAGCGAGAAAGAGAGAAGAAATGCCGTCATAAGTTACGTAACGAGTGCGTTCGAAACCTTTTCTCTGAGTAAGTTGGCCCGTCTTCAAAAATCGTCACTTTTACTTAATAAAGTACCAAATTTATTCAACCTACGTAATGCAGAATATAGTCAAAATTTATGTGTAGATATAATGTGCATTCTGAATAAGCGTTATATTTATGAAATTCGTAGAAAAAAAGTTATTGCGAAAAAACCGTGTTACATAGGCCCTGAATCTCATAGTAAATAAAACCTAAAGGCCCTTATTAAGAATAGGAATCTATTTTCCAAGGTATGACTAGCCTTCTTCACAAAAAGGTGAAAAAATTCAGCCAAAAATCTTCTCCGAATATCAAGTTTAGCTTTGAAAGTAGGTAAAACAGACAAAATATTATTTTCTCACCAAAACCTTCATTAAAGAGAGCATGTACTTTAATACATGTAATACATTTAGTCGATGCTATAGCTAAACCAAAGTTTTAACCATGAGATCTTTAGTTGCCACTGAAGCGATCAAATTTGTAGGCAGCTGTTGCAAACTAGACGTTATAGGGACGACAGGTGAACTATGAGACTTAACCAATGCTAGGCCGGGATATTGTCTCATTGTAGAAAGGGACTTGCTACCTTCTTCAGTCTCTGGATCCTCTTGTCTGAAGGGAAGATTTTCTGCAGGCTGATGTTGACGATCATGCCTATGTATACCAGTGTCTGTGATGGAAGTAGTGACCACTTCTCAAGATTTACCACATTCCCCAGATTGTGATAAAACTCGAGGAGTCTGTCTCAGTGTTGAAAAAGGGTAGCCACTAAGTCTGCTAGGATGAGCCAGTCATCCAGATATCTTAGGATATGGATGTCGATCCTGTGGGCCTAGGTTGATACTAGGTTGAATACCTTTATGGAAACCTAAGGTGCTGTTGACAGGCTGAATCGCAGCACCTTGTACTGGTATTGCTTTTTGCCATGGATGATACTTAGATACTTCCTTGATGACCGGTGTACTGGAATCTGGAAGTATGTATCCTTGAAGTCCAACGTGCAGATGAAGTCCTTGGGGTCAAACTGCTTTTCTGACCGTCTCAGCATTCCCCATTCTGAATGGAGTTTGCTGAATATACTTGTTCAGGAGGAGAGGTCGATAATGGGTCTTCAGCCTCCAGATGCGTTTTTCACCGGAATGAATCAACTAAAGAAGCCTGGGGACCTGATGAGGACCTCTTGGAGAGCACCTTTCTCCCACATGGTCTAGCCTTTGGCCCTGTGGGCCAACTCCTTTATGAATCCCTTTGTGTAGGAGCTCGATGGAGTGGTACCCTAAATGAATCACGGGGACCGTCCAAGTCTCAGTCCTGCGCTGTAGCCACCTCTGCCACCAGCATTCCAGGCATACCCCTACTCGTGGATAAGTGAGAGGATTGCCCTCCCTAACGCGAGCGGCCTTAATCACTACCTCTTCTTTCTCTGCCTCCTCAGTTGCTTCTGCTTCCCTTCTGGTGTTCCTGGGCAGGAAAAAGCTTCTTGTATGAAGCCTTGGTAGTACCTGAACTCCTACTGCTGGCTTGTGATCTGGATGCCTGTGGTTTGCAGAGTGGCGGAGCTGCTCCAAAGGACCTAGAGGTCCCCACCCTCTGATGGAGAGTCTTGGCTAGACTTCTTCCCTCAATCAGCAGCCCTCTCAACGTACCCCATGCTGAAAAGAGCAGGACACTCTAACGCTGAGTTGCTAAGTCTAGTCAACTCTGACTTCAGAGCTTGTCTATGGAACCTTTCAATTACCAAGTACCTTCGCATGAAGATCAGGTTCACCCAAAAGTTGATGACATGATGATAAAAGAAAGGTTGCCATACAATTCCTGGTGTGCTCTTGGGACCAGTCCTCCATCCTAATGAGATAACCCACTGACCCTAACCATAGGTCGAGCCAAGAAGTTGCCTGTATGGTGAACTTCATAACTTTCTCCATGTTTAGGGTGTCTGCTGCAGAGATGATGACTGGAAGGCTAGACAACTTATTGCAAGAAACCCCTCTTGTCAGGGCTTCAATGAGTGGATCCAGTGAGAGGGCCCCCTTCAACCCACTCAACCAGGGCAAAGATCCGCTGGTCTTGGGAGGTCTCTGGGTGCCATAGAGATGGTTTAGTCCTAAGTCCTTTCCCTCTGGTGGAGCTGCGGAGGGGTAATTTAAGTCGTTGATGGCCCTTATGCAAGCCAGCACCTGTCAAAATGCGTGGTCTGACTCCAGCTGTTCGGTTTCAGAAGACTTAGGACTAGCTGCCCTGGAAAGATAGCCATCATTCCCAAAATCATGGTTAGCATCCATCCACGAGCTTTCACCCATAGGAGCCAGGGGTGGGTTGTAGTCATCGTCGTGGTACCTGGAAGAAATTCTTGATGTTGTGGGAGCATCCCTCGTCGTTGTCGAAGTCGAAGAAATGTGTCTTTTCCAGGGCCTGGAAGAAGTCCCTAACTGAGCGATTCTTAAGGACGGTTTTTGAATCCTTACCCTCCCTAGGGAAGGAAGCTATTCTGTCAGCAGGGAAGGTCTTGCATCCTCCCTGCGCCTCGTTGATTCAATAGTCTCCTTCTGAGAAAAGACGAGCGAAGGTTGGTCCGCCGCAGCAGACGAAGAGTGTTGTTCTGGGGTAGCGACCTCAACGACAGGCATTATGTTGTCATCAGGGAGATCTCCTCAGGGGATCTTGAACCCTGGCTTCTTGAGGGGTATAGGGTGTAGCCTAGAGAGGGAGTAGGATTCTTCTGCCTTTTCCTCTTCTTGGTAGGCATCATAGGTGTCATCTCAAGCTAAGAAAAGTCCTGTAGCTCAGATTCCAAGGCTCCAGAAAGAAATCGCTGGCTGCCAGACTGTAGTGTAATGCTAGTCATTCTTGCTATGCTGGATGGCTGCGAACTACTGGATAGTTGCGAACAGTAACCTCGCTGCACACTGCTAGATGGTCGCGAACAGCAGCCTCACTACACACAGCTGGATGTTTGCAGGATGATGTGATATCACAAGCAAGGAGTGAATCATGAGAAGACCTAGAAGAGGAAATGTTGTGAACGCGGGCAGGTGGGCCATCGCACGACGAAGGGGGATTTGTGATCAAGAAGTCTGGATCATGAAGAATCACGAGAAGCGTTGCGCTGGGTCGGTGAGGAGTCATGCGCTGGAGTGCGTTCACGACCTGGATACTGGTCATGCTCTGGAAGACGATGACGCACAGGTAATGGGCCTCACGCTTCCTAGATGCACACTAGAAACCGATGACAAGGAAGCGACTGCTCACTCGCTGAAGCGTGGTAGCACGCTGGGGCTGGATTACTTATTGAACCACTCCGGGACTTGTAAGAAGGAGACCTCTCTAGATCGCGGCAGGCGTTCTGATCGATCCTCCTGTCTGCGCTGTGAGAAGATGGTGGAGAGCACTGGGTAGCAAGGCGTGGCCTGCAATCCGACAAACATGCCGTGATGGTCTGGACTCCACGGGGTGAATGACAAGAACTCTTGGAGTCAAGGCAGGAACAGGTGAAACTGGAGCGTTTTGAACTCGCAGGGGGGAGGAGCAACATCAGATGGTGAGCTACACTAGGAAGTGAAGCCCGACTCCAGGGAGGATCTAACCCATGGATGGAAACAGGAACATGCCTTGGACTTTGGCCCCCTCTGCAAGCTGAGCGAACTCAGAACATGGGGGAGCACTGTTAGAGAAGTTGGGTTTGGAAAAACTGTGCCGGACATGGAAGCAGGGATCGCCTCTGGTACAAAGCCTTCGAAGTCCTTTGGAGGAAGATCCACGTTCACCTCTAAGGAAGCCGGTGAGTGCTTCCTCATTACTCCCAACTACAACAACTCGAATAGGCCTTCCTTCATCAGAGCATCAGTAATACAAAGGGAATGCCAAATCTGCAAGAAGTCATCAACAGAAAAGGACTCACATGCGTAGAAGGGTTGTCCTGGGATTGACGGGTTAACACTCCTTCTCGATCGAATGGAGGTTAGTCTTGACTTCAGACATGATGGTGCCACAT
The DNA here is from genome assembly GCF_036898095.1 of Palaemon carinicauda. Taxonomy (NCBI): domain Eukaryota; kingdom Metazoa; phylum Arthropoda; class Malacostraca; order Decapoda; family Palaemonidae; genus Palaemon; species Palaemon carinicauda. The sequence goes on along the minus strand of NC_090725.1, from coordinate 208,644,942 downwards.
TTGCAGCTTTCAGGGCCAGGACAAGTTCAAATAACAACCAAAAAAAGAAACACTCACAACCTAAAAAGGGAAAAAGAGAAAAAAAATAAGACAATAATGGCAGTCAATGTGGGCGGTGGAGAGAGACGAACGTCCAATCTCAAAAGAGCCAAAAGCAAAAGTGACGAAACAACACAGGTGTGTTTATGTGTGTGAGCGGGGTAGCTGGTAATAACCCTCCTATCCCCAACTAACTTGCGCTGGAGTGGTTATACCTCACTAAAAGTCTTGTGGCTACTCTTCCAGCTCGCTGAAAGTATATTCCCTAACAAAGAGCGAAAGGGTTTGTATTTAGTGTCAGAACAATCTGTATTCAAGAAATTCCTTTTGCTCATGTTAACAATGAAATCAAAAGTAGTAGAAATAAAAAGGTTTGGTAGTTGTTTTATTTATCAAATTAATGCACACTTTTGCAGGAAATAATGTCTCAACAGTAGACGGGAAGGAGAGTTATTAAGTTTACAGGTATTACCAACCTGGGAAAGAATTTGTTCACTCTACCTGTGATATACCGGTAACTATAAAACTTCAGAGTATAAGTTGTCATAGAAGTCCAAACATTTCATGGCACAATTGAAAATAAATTATCAGCAATTACCTAGGCCAATCTATTTAGATACAATTCTGCGACAAGCAGTCTCAAAGACTGAAACGGAAACACCTAACATGAGTCAGTTTCTTCTTCTGTTTCTTCTACAACCTTCACGATCATAATCCACGGAATCTGTCAAACTTAACTCAACAAGCCTTTCTGTCTGTTTACAGTCCTTTGTGCCTGTGCCAGGCAAGACACTAATTTTGACAGTGGAGGTGCTAGGACCCACATCAATGTCATTATGGAAAATACAAAATGAGCTAGTGGCCAAGCCTACATGAGGCTGATCCCACTCCCACCTGACACAAGATGCAATTGTTTTTAAGCTGCAATTGAAGTTTTAAGAAAAAAATTAATAATTATGGATCAGGGTTCACAGGAAGCACCCAACATGACACATTGTTAATATATGTAAACAAAGGTTGCTCATGAGTGCTTACTTCAGCAGGCAGAAAGATATAAGGATCCAGACTGGCAGCCCAGACTTTTATCTCAGATTCAAGTGAGCACAAAGGAATAACCAGATTACGGCAATGCAAAGGTTTTGCAATAAAAGAGCCTGAAGTAATTGGACATAGTGAGACTTTTGAGGAGAGACAATCAACTTTATATTGTGGTGTGTACCAACCCGACCTTTCATGGACGGCACACCAGAGCTGGTAGACTCAATTCAATAAATTAGCCCAGGATTTGAATCAGAGCTGGGTATGTTAGGATTAACTATTTTACCCAAGGGCTTACTGGCCTTTTGAGATTGCCCAAAGCAAACAAAATAAGAAAAAATGTATGATGCTCATTACTATCTAACACCCCAAGCTTGGTTATAGCCAATGTACCATAGGCAACTTCTTTCACTGTCATTACCTAACCTGGTCTTCTATGGCTTTTCCCCTGAATTATCAGACTTTCTTTGATGAATTAAAGCTTTTAACTGAACATTTACTAATAGATGAAAATCTTTCATAAGAGGAACCGAAAGGGACTACATTCAAATCACAAGTTTGCCCCTGGCATGTAAACCAAGAAACAAATCCCTTGAACAACTCTCACAAGAAAAAATAGCAAAGCCAGATAAAGACATCCAATTGTTATAGAAATTAAATTGTTTTTTATAGAACTTTCTAAAAAAAATTAAAAGTTTAAGCATAAGAAGAGGTGTTAGAGAGAGAACTGAATGAAGAACTGAATAAAATGTGGATATGATCGACCCACGTAGTAGTATTGATATACGCTGCCATATGATTCCAATATTACACTATAGTGAAAGGACAATTACAAAGTAAGAAAACAGAAGATTTTTAGCTTAAGGGTAAATGTCGACATTTAACCAGCCTCGAGGGAGAAGCAATAAAAATGACAGGAATAGTTCATAGAAATAATCATATAATTATCTTAAAAAATTCAAAGGTTTGTGAGCAGCAAGCATTCTAATATTAACAACGTAATCAGTACCATTACTGTACACAAAATATTTGTTAGTGCACTGCCTCAAGTAAAAACTTATAGAAAACTGCTAAACTTCTGAATTGATACAATCGTACATACAAAATTTGTTAGTGCATTAACTTACAGTAGTCTGAAAACAATTAACACAGGAAATCTAAAAACTTACCAATTCTGAATTAGGTACTTGAACTGAAGACTTTAACGGCATGTTGAAAAGTGTAAACTGGCTTGGTTCTCGATAAATTTTCAGTCGAAACTTTGCCTTTAAGTGAGGTTCATCGAAACAGGGAAATGCAGCTCTTGCTGAAGTTGGCTCAAAATGAGTAGTGGCAATATATCTGTAAGGATAAGTATTGGTAGCTAAAGTATTATCAAGAAGGAAAAATAATATGAGGCACAGCAAGAAACCTAGCTAATAGAACTTTTACAAGACAAATAACATCAGTAGTCATTGTACAAGGTTGTTTACGTGATTTAGCTCATAGTTCAAAACTTATTAACTGTAATTGCTAATTTCTGATATTCAAGTTGGAGGAAAGACTTTAAAAGACTTATTCAATCACTAATTTCCAATATTCATGATGGTTACAAGACTGATTAATGTAGTCCAACTTTTTTATACAGTTCCATTCTCTTGCAAATTGAAATGTCTCATCTCCCCCCCCCCCCTCTTCCCTGAAATGAAAATTATTCATAATTTGTGGGATGTTAGAGAATTATCAATGTAATATTTATGTTAAAGAAACCAAGAAAGTATATAGCACCCCCATAAAAAAGGACCTGAATGCTTACTTGATATGTAAAACAGATAAAAAAATATCTGTAAGTTGTTGGGCAAATGATGAAGTACAGTAATATATTCCAGGTGGGTGGTATTATTAGTGATAAATTTTAAATGATGAAACAGTTAAAATATTCATAAACTCCAACAAAAAGCTAAAATATCTAGACAGTACAGCATGAATCTATTAGTAAAAGCTGTATTATATTACTAATTTTACTTGTCCTGTATCGTGCTAGATGGTATATCTTAGCAATCCATGTTTGCCAATGGTTATAATCATATAAGTGGATGAGTAACTTGGTGGAGTACAGTAATGAGTGCTTCGTGTGTGGAGGAAATGCCCCCCTAAATCTCGATAAAGTCACTGGGAGCAGGGTGACGGATGTGGTTTAAGGCGATGGACAAACTGTCTCTTTGGCTTTTACTCTTGATGCCTGGTGGTTGATCTTACTAGAATTAGTATGGACCGGCAGGGGTCACTTGACTTAGTTAGATAGGCACTGCGCATCACAAAGAAATGGCTATCCTTTGATGTATCTAGCCAATGAATCCTCTATGAATTTAGTCAGTAATGGGAAGAGAAGATGAAAGAATGGCCCCCAGTCCCGGGCGTAGCGGGGTGCTAAGAATCTCTCAGTTTATAAATACCTGTACTAAAGAAAAATTTAAAATAGGTAATTGGAATGTTAGAACCATAAATCACATTTGGAAGTTACAGCAAGTAGAGAATAAATTTATGAAATATAGTTTGAATATCTTGTCCCCAAGTGAAACACATTGTAAGGGGATTGGTAAGGAAACTTTAGACCAAGCCAATATATATATATCTACTCAGGAAGATCAGATCAGAGTTGGAAGAAAAGGGGTAGGAATGATGATGACACCAAGAGCAGAAAAGGCATTAACAGAGTGGAGAGCTGTAAATACTAGATTGTTGCTGGCAAAGTTCAAATCAAAGCAGAACAGCATGAGTATTATAGTTTGCTATGCCCCAACAAATGATTCCCCTTTAAAAGGTCAGATGAATACTATGAAGACCTGCAGTGTAATAGATGAGATCCCAGAGAAAGATATGAAAATTGAGATTGGCCACTTCAATGCTAAAGTTGAAAGGAATAATCAAGGGATGGAGGATGTGATGGGTGTTGAGGGTCTTAGTGAAGTTGTAAATGAAAAAGGAGCACATTTCATAAGTATCTGTTCAGCAAACAATCTTGTCATTGGAGGTAATCTTTTTCAACACAAGAACATCCACTAGTATACATGGAGTTCACCGTGTGGCAATTACAAAAATCAAATAGATCACATTGCCATTAATTAAGAGAGAGGAGGACTCTGAGAAATGTAAGAAACTATAGAGGTGCGGATATTGGTAGTGATCACTAGCTCCTCATTGCCACATTGAAATTAAAACTGAAAGTGCCCAACAGAAAGGTAAATAGAACATCAAAGTTTGATACAACTAAACTTTTAAAAGACAAGCACAGAGAAACATTTGCAATTGAATGTAGGAATCGATTTGCAGTCTTAGAGACCTTAAGAGACGAAGAGCAGACAATTAATGAGGAATGGTGTGATGTTAAGAACATATATCAGTCAGATGGTAGTGAAGTCTTGGGACACGCAGCTACAAGGAGAAAGCCATGGATATCAAATGATACTTGGGATACTATAAAAATGAGACAAAAACAGAAATTGGACGTAGAAAGGTTTTAAAGTAATAATGAAATTCCAATGTAGAGCATGCAAAGTATTCCAGTATAATAGTGAGGTCAAAAGGAAGCTAGGAATGACTGGAAAGAATATTTAGAAAGTAAAGCAGAGGAGGCTGACAAAGCTATGAATTATGGAAGTGGCTATGGTGTAAGAATTGCTCACATAGAATTATTAATAAAATCTCGACTAGGGCAAATAAAAAGAAGCACATGCAGTACCCAACAAAATGAGAGATAGTATATTATTGCTTGACAGTGTTCTCAAGTGTTTCTTGAGTGATCGACTGAATATTTATACAGTAAAGAATTTCTATCAAGTTTCATGTTCAAGTAAAACGTTAATTTTTGTATAATCATGGATAACTCTGAGGTAACATGGCAATATTATCACTCCCAGCAGTTATTCCATCATATCCAGAGGCTTTCTAACTCTTTAATTTTCTAATTATAGCTTCAACATTAAACACACTGAATTCCTTCATGGGCACATCAAGGTCTTCCTCAGCTTTAGGTATATCAATTAAATTATTCCCTTGATATCTCTCATTCATGACCTCTCTAAAGTGCTCCATCCTACATTGCCTTTCTTCATCTCCTGCTGTTATAACAGATCCATCTCTCTTTATAATTGGTATATGCTTCTTCTTTGCCCCAGTATAGATTTCATTAATAATTTTATAAGGGATTCTTACACCATAGCCACTTCCTGAATTCATAGCTTTGTCAGCATTATCTACTTTCCAGTCCAATCATTTACTCCAATCATTCCTAGCTTTTCTTTCGACTTCACTATCAATACTGGAATACTTAGCATGCTCTACCTTGTAATTTTTATTACTTCTTCGAAAACTTTCAATAAACCATTTCTGTCTGTCTCATTTTTATCGTATCCCAAATATCATTTGATATCGATGGTTTTCTCCTTGCAACTGCATGTCCCAAAACTTTCCTTACAACTGACTGATATACGTTCTTAATATCACATCATTCTTCATTAGTTGTCTGCTCTTCATATCTTAAAAGTCCCTAAGATTGCAAATTGATTCCTACATTCAATTGCAAAGGTTTCTCAGTGCTCATCTTATAGAAGCTTTGTTATATTAAAACTAGGTATTCTATCTACATTTCAGATGGGTGCTTTCAGTTTTAATTTGTGTAGCAATGAGGAGCTGGTGATCACTACCAATATCTGCACCTCTATAACTTATTACAATTCTCAGAGTTCTCCTTCTTTCTTTAATAATGGTTATGTGATCTATTTGATTTTTATAATTGACACATGGTGAATTCCATGTATATTTGTGGATATCCTTGTGCTGAAAGAGAATACCTCCATAACAAGATTGTTTGTTGAACAGAAACTTATAAAATATGCTCCATTTTCATTTGCATCTTTGCTGAGACCCTCAACACCCATCACATACTCTATACCTTGATTATTCCTTCCAACTTTAGCATTGAAGTCGCCAATCACAATTTTCATATCTCTCTAGGATCACATCTATTACACTCTACAGGTCTTCATAGTATTCATCTTTCCTTTCGTCAGGGGAATCATTTGTTGGTGCATAGCAAACTATAATACAGTACTCGTATTGCACTGCTTTGATTTAAACTTTGCATATAACACTACTATTTACACCTTTCCATTCTATTAATGCCTTTTCTGCTCTTGGTGTCATCATCATTCTTACCTCTTCTTTTTCCAACTCCATCTGTTCTTCCTGAGTAGATATATATCTTGCCTTGGTCTAAGATTTTTTTACCAATCCCCTTACAATGTGTCTCACTTAGGGCCAAGATATCTAAACTGAATTTCATAAATTTATTCTCCACTTGCTGTAACTTCCCAATCTGATTCATGGTTCTTTCATTTCATTTACCAGTTTTCAATTTTTCTTTAGTATTTATTTAATCGGGAGTTTCATAGCACCCTGCTATGTCTGGAATTGGTGGCCATTCTATCATTTTTGCTTCCATAGACTGACTAAATCCAGAGAGGATTCATTGGCTAAATTCATGAGAGGATAATCAATTCCTTGTGATACGTAGTGCCTATCTAACTAAGGCAAGTGACATTAGCCGGTTCGTATTAATTCCAGTAAGATCATACGCCAGGCATCAGGAGTAAAACCCGAAAAGACGTTTTGTCTATCGCCTTAAACCCAATCCGTTACCCTACAGCCGGTGACTTCATCGAGATTTAGGGGAGCATTTCCTCCATACCCAAAGTTCTCGTTACTCCATCAAGTTGCTCATCTGCTTATATAACCGTTGGTAAACATAGACTGCTAAGATATACCGACTAGCATGGTACAACATAAGTACAGTAAGTTGGAAAATCTGAAAATTGCACTAGGTAAAAAGTTTGCATTTTCTAATCGGTAGCAGCTCATTAGAAAACACATTTATTGGAAAATGATTGCTTTCGTGTAAAATATCAACCATTTCTACGTAATTTACATATAAAACATACTCCCCAAAACACTGTATTAATATCTTTCAAAAACCTAAAAAAAAATAATTTATGATTCTATTTAAAAGTTTTACATTCATTACATGTTTATTATCATTGCTAAACCTCGCAAAGATATTTGATTGCTTTGGCAAAAAAATTTCAATCATTTGCCAATATAATGCAACAAACCACATGCATATACGTTATAGTTTGGACTTAATGATTTAAAAAAAAAAAGTTTTCTGCGTAGGCGTTACTTTAGTCCCTCAGCAAGTGCTGTTCCTGGCCACTAATTTATGTGTCAGAGGGTTAAAAACAACAAAACCTTAAAAATAAAGAAATGCTCAGAATCAGAAAAACATGTCAGATAAAGTTTTCTAATCAGATATAAATCTCTATGTGTTTTAAAAACATGATATTCACAAAATCTATGCTGGAAGGTTAAAACAGCATCATACTAACTGCACTTGGGGAATGTAATATTTCAAAAGTGTGCACATTAAAAAGCATGGGCAAATCTTATATGACCAATACACGATTTTGCTAAAATTACTTTTGTCCTTCTTTATCTTTCTGGCACTCGGGCACACTACTCTATCTTATTTCTCTTCCTCTTGTTTTTTTGATGTTTCATAGTTTATATATGAATGATTTATTTTGATATTGTTACTGTTCTTAAGATATTTTATTTTAATTGTTCATTACTTCTCTTGTAGTTTATCTATTTCGTTATTTCCTTTCCTCACTGGGCTATTTTTCCCTGTTGGAGCCCTTGGGCTTATAGAATTATGCTTTCCAACTATGGTTGTAGCTTAGCCAGTAATAATATTATTTCAGTAATGATTCCTTAGAAGACAATTGGCTTCTTTTATTTAAATTTACTATTTTCCAATTCATTACTTCACATCACTTGGCATTTTCTTACAATTAAATGTTTTATGATAGTTATATAATTCTTAGCAAGGAGTTTAATGACTTTTCGTGGTAAATCTATTGCTGATTTACCAGCAGCATCTGCCAACATGAGAAGGAATCCAACATATTTCAATATTTACACCCAAGGAAAACAATTTGTTAAGGACCCCTTTAACTTGTAATATCAGTTGCTTTCTATGTGTGTAACCTTTTAGGACTTCAATTGCAATTCTTATATTGGTTTAAATGACATATAGCATAATGAGGTCCTTTTCTTTAAATATGTTTAAAGGTATGTTGTTTATTTGACTCAGAGTATAGCTATAATCTTTTGATAAATAAAAAAGATGAGAGCATATTCTAGTTTTCTTTATGATACAGGGTGAAGGAAAGAAAGATGGTTGAACGATGTTCAGTCTGATGTTTGTTAACTGTAATAGCCTATATGCTCTTTTTGGGAATTGTAGTTAATTGTTGTTTATAAATATATTGCTGTGGTTGAAGAGCTTCTTTGAAGAAGAAATGGTGAATAGGATCTTTAATTCACTTTGCAATGTTACAAAATCTCAATGTAAGGACAATATTGTTCCCCACTTTCATATAATGCCGAGATATTTGGGGAAGATCTAAAGGCTCCACTACAAAGTCTTAGGCCTCGAGTGTATATTAGGTCTAAAGATTTCAAAGTGCCTTCAGATCCTGGTCTCACAATAATCTATTCTCAATATAAGTAATGCTTTATAGATCAGCAGTAAAGTTGATCTCTTTTCACCTACTACTGTTTGAGACAACTTCATCATAACAATAAGAGCACTATTACATTTTTATTTGATGTAAGATATACAGTATGTGCTTCCCAATTGAGGTGAGTATCAAATATTAGTCCCAAAATTCTTAACTTCTTCTTGGCATTGGATTTGACTGTCACCCATCGTGACATTTATTTCTGGTTTTCCTCCCACCTACTATTCTTATAAAACACAATTGCTTAGTTTTTATCTGCGTAAAGTTTAAAGCTAACAGACATATTCTAAAATTCTCTTATATTGATGGAGTTATTTAGAATTCCTTGTAGGTGATGGAGATTGTCTGACGAGTAGTATATTGCAAAGTCGTCCATGTGACATGAAGGTTACTTTCCATTCCCTGTGGCATTAGAAAAACTAAGTCATTAATTACCAGTGCAAAGAGAGTCCCTCTTAAAACATTATCCTGGGAACACAACAATTAAGGTTGTAAGATTTTGAACAAGTATTCTCTTTACGAGTTTGCAATGTTCTTCCATCAATAAAAATTCTAATAAAAATAGGAAGGTGCCCTCAAAAACCAATATGATGAAATAATTTTAGTATTGAATGCCTAAACGTTGTATAGTATGCCTTCAGAATGTAAAAAGTTATGGCTATTGTCATTTGCTTTGTTCAAAACCTCTACATATATAATTTTCCAAGTGTGAAAGAGAGTCAATTTTAATTTGCGAGCAAGCTCCCAGAATGAATTAAACTCGTAAACCAAGGTACGTACCCACTGTATTAACTTTGCAATGTTCACTTATAATCAAGGAGATTCTGTGAATATAACCAAATCAAAAAGTAATATTTTTTTATAAAATGTTTGAGGGATTTATGTTTCTTTCCCCCATCTGAGTATTGTTCATGTATTGAAAACAAATTGTAATATCCATTATTTTCAATAAAAAACTGAAAAGAAAATATCATAAACTACCCTCCATAAACTTGGTGATTCATGTCATTAACCAAGAACATTACCTTTCTGGCATACAAAAGCTAATAAAAGATTTCCATCCCCAGAAAAGGATTTCCATTACATTATCAAAAGTAAAGGACGCGAAAAATAGAATCATTTCATGATTCTTTAACTGTTTTAGTTATAGACTATGTAACAATTTGGTGAGTTAATGTCACTCCATTTTCTCCCTCCTAATTCTGAAATGTTTTCCATCAAACACCTTGACATGTTTCCTCTTAGCCAAGTGCTATTTTCTTACGCCTTATCTAGTTCTCTACTATTTTCAATCATTATTTTTCTCTATTATAGACAGCTACTCTTTGATGTGGGTATTAGTATCTGAAATTCTGCTTTTGCTTTAAAAAGATAATAAAAAAACTCCCTTTTATTCATTATCAATCTACATATGAGACCTAATGTTAGGACAGTCCACCACATTGCTGGAACTCTTGGTAATCCTTTATCCATGATTGAGTTGTAACTGATCTAAGGTAAGTTCATCCTTGATGATGTCACCCATATGAGGAAGATGCTATTTACAGTACTTAAATAGCATTCCCTACAGTACTTAAATAGCATTCCTACCAAAGTAGATCTTTGGTTATCAAAATACATGACTTTAATACAGAGTAAAAAATTGGCCCATATCAATCCATTCATGAATGGGGATTCATAGTGAATAGCAATTACCATGATGATTTGTCATGTTATGTATAAGGTTGCACACTTTGAAGCATAATTTTTTATTAAAAAAGATGTACACAATACGAATCTAAACTGAAAAATGCATATCTCTAACTGTCATCCTCACTTAAAAGAAATATTTAAGTATCTTTTGAAGTACTATATCAGTAACAATAATACCAAAAGAACAAGGCAACATTGCGCATGCACCATGACATTGAAAATTAAATTAAGTTGAGCTGTGGAAAAACTATTTTGCTCATATGGTACTAAAATATAAAAAGATTTACCTCTTTTCACCTTCAGCTGTTATGTAAGAAGATAAGTAGAATCCTTCAAGGCCTTCTTTCAACTTGCCTTCAAAGCCTACCCTGAGTGTATAATTACTACCTCGCCGAAGTATTTCTGACAAACCCAAATAAAGCTGAAATAGAAATATGGAAATTACTACAACTAATCAAAGTTACTTGGATAAATAACAAGGTCTGATTTCAATTATAGTGTTTATTTGATACACAATACATAAAAAAGTTTCTACAGCCAAAACCACACCTGGAATTCTATCATCAACCTCTGGGTCAGTGAAAAGGGTAGTACAGTATAATTTTAATTTTCTTTACAAAATTAAAAACAAAACTGTCAATATTTCAATAAAATACCTTTTGGGCCACTAGTTTCAATATCTAATCTACTCTTGCACATTTTCAATGATTTTACGACTTGCTCGACTATGTTAAAAAGACTTAACCTAGGTTGATATATTACTGCTAGAATGTTATTGGATCCTTTGACTGGCCAGACAGTGCTGTACTACATTTAATCCCTCTCTCTTTTTAGGCTCATTTTTCTTTGTCTAAACATACAATGAATAGTCTGGCCTATTATTTACACTTCTCCTCTGTTCTCATATACCTGACAACACTGAGATTACTGAATAATTCTTCTTCACTCAGGGGGTTAACTACCCTAGAAAAGATTCTTTACATATGGTAAGCAGCCCTTCTAGGAGAACGACACTATAATCAAACCATTGTTCTCTAGTCTTGGTAGTGCCATAGCCTCTGTACCATGGTCTTCCACTGTCTAGGGTTAAAGTTCTCTTGCTTGAGGGCACATTTGAGCATGCTATTCTATCTTGTTTCTTTTCCTCTTGCTTTTTAAAAGTTTTATAGTAAATAAATTAAAGACTCAATTTAATGTTGTTGCTGTTCTTAAAATATTTCCTTTTGTTTGTTTATTACTTCTCCTGTAGTTTATTTATTTCCTTGTTTCCTTTCCTCAGTAGGCTATTTTTCCCTGTTGGAGCCCTTGGGCTTCTAGCATCATGCTTTTCCAACTAGGGATGTGGTTTATCTAGTCTAGCAATAATAATAATAAATAATAAATAATAATAATGATGATGATGATGATAGGTTCCAATGCAAGGAAAGAGGAAGTTTCCAGCAGTCCAAAGTAATAGTTTCCCCCAATCTATATTTTCTTCTACATTTGTAGCACGAGAGATTCTCTATACAAAATAAGAAGATAAACTGTAATTTTAATGAGAAATATCTACCATTACACTCACTAAATCAAATGAGTAACCAAAGGAACCAACTCTCAGAAAATTACTGTAGGAGTTGTGTTGGAGATTGACTGCTTGCTGCACTTTAGTTTTGGGGGGTATGGATGTGCATGGATGTAGTACGATGGAGAGTATAAGATGTGAGATTGGTAATATGTTCTGGAATAGGAAGGTGGATGTATCGGCCATGTGTGAGACAAAGGAAAAAGGGAAGGGTGAAATGATGTATGGTGAAGTGACTGTTAGAGTGTCTGGGATTGAAAGGAGAAGAGCAAGAGAGGGTGTGGCTTTTTTTTTTTTTGAGTGATTGGATGATAGTGGTAGTGGAATAGAAGGAAGTGTCATCTAGGTTAATGAGGGTAAGGGTAAGGGTTAGGTAAGGAATGTTGGGGTTTTGTTAATGCGTATGGGATGGGTTGAGAGAAGAGTAAAGAAGAGTGGAATGGTTTCTGGAATTAGTTAACTAGGGATGTAGAAGGACTGAGTAGAAAAAAATGATGCAGTGTGTTGAGTGACTTAAATACCCAAGTGGGTGCTAGAGAGGTAGAAGGTGTCATTGAGAAGTATGGTATTTCAGGTAGATATGTGAGTGGTGAGAGGCTGCTTGATATGTGTGTTAAATAAGAGCTGGTGGTAAATAATAGTTTTTCAAAAAGATATATATATATAAATATATATATATATATATATATATATATATATATATATATATATATATATATATATATATATATATATATATATATATATATATATATATATATATATATATATATATATATATATATATAGTACACATGGATAAGAGTGGCAAATTTTGGAAGAGTGGTAGAAAAAGCATTGATGGATCATATGTTGATAACAAGAGGTATGCTGGGAAGATTTATTTTCAAGATGTGCATGTGTTTATGGAAATAGCTGTAGGTGTGTCTGATCATATTATGGTTGAAGCAAAATTACCGGTAGTTGAAGAAAATAAATGGGGAAATAGAATGGGAGGATGTAAAAGGGATGTAATGAAGATAGAAGAGTTAAAAAAAAACTGAGGAAAAAGTGAATATCAAGATAGGATGGAAGTGGCATATGACAGGGTGAAAGTCGGAGAAACTGCTGATCTAGAGGAAAAGTGGAAGTTAGTAAAAGAAAATGTTGTTGGGTATGCAAGTGATGAGTGTAATAAGAAAATTGTTGGAGATAGTATGAGGAAGGGTAGCGAGTTGTGGAATGGAGGAGTAAAGATGAAGGTGGAAGAGAAAGAGTATTTGAAGAATGGCTACAGACTAACAATATGGTATTTTCATTTTAAAGTAAGTTTTTAAATATACTTACCTGGTAGTTACATATATATAGCTTTAACCCGCCGATTCGTCGCGCGCACGGCATTAATTCAAAATTTGCGGCAATCACCGATAGATGGTCAGGTGATCATACCTGCGCTCCCTCTACCCAGGTACTCGGAAACATTCCCTTTGTCCTCAGAAATTCCATGCCCCTATTCTCAGAGGGGAGGAGGGAGGGACCTTTTACATATGTAACTACCAGGTAAGTATATTCAAAAACTTATTTTAAAATGAAAATACCATTTTTAAATATCTAACTTCTCTGGTAGTTACATATATATAGCTGATTGACACCATTGGTGGTGGGTTGGAGAACCGCAATACCGTTGGGAATTCGTATAATTATTAATCACTACAAATTAGCTGTACCAATAATCTGGTTCCTACCTGATAAGGAAGCTGACTTCACAGTTTTCCTGCCTCATTCGCCTGCATTCCTTGAGAGACCCAACGATCCACCCAGGGGGCTGTAGAAGGTCTCTGTGGGGCTGTCACACGGTCCTCGACCTTAACATGACTAGACCACCACCCTTGCTATCCTGGCATAGCTATGGACAATGAGCTAACCACCTGACCCACTAACACACTAAAAACACACTCCATAAAACCTAACTTACACTTGCATCCCAGACCGTGGAAGGTTGCATCAACCTTCACAGACAACCTGTGAGATCAAGTTCAAGAAAAAGCAAGGGTATAAACAAGGTTATAGGTAAGAGGCAGTAGTACCTTCTCCAACTACGGCGCCGGAGGCAACGTACAGACCCAGGGAACAACAATCCTCATATTGGGTCTGTACCTCTTTTAGGTAACAATCTGCGAAAATTGACTTGCTTCGCAGGAATGTTGCTTCCAAAATCGATTTCATAGACTTGTTGTGTCTATAAGCCATCAAAGTTGCCACACCTCTTACTTCGTGTGCTTTGACTTTGAGGATTGGGAAGCTTTTCTCGTCACAGTTCTGGTGAACTTCCTTTATTAAATCCTTGATAAAGAACGCCAGTGCATTCTTTGACAAGGGTAACAAAGGTTTCTTCACCGAGCACCAGAGGTTGTCTGCTTGTCCTCTCATGTTTTTGGTGCTCTGCAGATAAATTTTAGGGCCCTCACTGGATAAAGGCCTCTCTCCTTTCCCTGTCCTACTAAATGAGTTAACCCTGGTATGGTAAAGGATCTGGGCCATGGCTGAGAAGGATTCTCGTTCTTGGCAAGAAAACCTAGTTGCAGCGAGCAGACTGTATTCTCTACATTGAAGTCTACATTTTTGCTAAAGGCTTGCAATTCTCCTATCATCTTGGCTGTTGCCAACGCAACCAGGAATAGGGTCTTCTTAGTGAGATCCTTCCACGAAGCCTTGTCGAGAGGTTCAAACCTTCTCGAGGTTAAAAACATCAGGACTACATCCAAATTCCAAGAGGGGGTTGGGTTGTCCTTCCTCTTAACTGTCTCAGAGGACTTTAAGGGGTCCGAGAGATCCTTGTCTCCCAACACATCAATATCTCTAAGACGGAAGACGGAAGCTAGCATGCTGCGGTATCCCTTGATGGTTGATACTGCTAGTTTCTCTTGGGTTCTTAAGTGTAACAGAAGATCTGCCAGTTGAGTTAGAGAGGTACCGGACGAGGAAATGTTAACTCTGCACCATTCCCTGAACACGTCCCACTTTGACTGGTACACCTTGATTGTGGACGTCCTCCTCGCTCTCGCGATTGCTCTTGCAGCTTCCCACGAAAAGCCCTTCGCTCTTGCCAGTTTTTCAATAGTCAAAAGGCAGTTAGATTGAGAGCGAGGAGATTTTGATGGTATCTCTCTATATGTGGCTGTCTGAGTAGATCGTTCCGACAAGGTAACGATCTGGGGGTGTCTACTAGCCACTTCATCACTTCTGTGATCCAGGGTCTCATGGGCCAAAACGGAGCTATCAGGGTCATGCGGGCGTTGTTCGACTCCCTGAACTTCTTCATGACTCTGTCTAGGATCTTGAATGGGGGGAAGGCGTATGTGTCTAGTCCTTCCTACTCCATGAGGAAGGCGTCCACTACCACTGCTTCCTGGTCTGGGACTGGAGAGCAGTAAACAGGTAACCTATTTGTTTTCTGCATCGCAAAGAGATCTATTGACAGTTCTCCCCACAGATTCCAAAGCCTGCTGCACACCTCGTGATGTAGGGTACATTCTGTCGTGAGAACCTGTCTTCCTCTGCTGAGAAGATCCGCTCTGACTTTCTTCTCTCCCTCTATGAAGCAGGTTATCAGAGTTATATTGTTCGCTTCTACCCACAGCAGGAGATCTTTTGCTGACTCGTAAGGGAATTCGAACGAATGCCTCCCTGTTTCCTGATGTAGGCCAACGGTGTGGTGTTGTCTGCGTTGACCTGTACTAACTTGCTTTGGACCTCCTCCTGGAAGTGTATTAGCGTTAGATGAATGGCCACTAGTTCCTTCACGTTTATATGGCATTTCCTATGATGGTCTTCCCGTAGACCCGAGATCTCACCCTTCCCCAGTGTTACACCCCACCCCACGTCTGATGCGTCTGAATACAACACTAGGTCATGGTTCTTCTGTTGAAGTTCGAAGCCTTCTTGTAGCTTGTTAGGGTCGTCCCACCAACTCAACTGATTCCTGATTCCCAGAGGGATCGGAATCCACGTCTCTAGGTCTTGGTCTTTTGTACAATATCTTGACAGACGGAACTGAAGTGGACGTAGATGTAGTCTTCCCAGGGAAATGAATTTCTCGATCGAGGAGAGGGTCCCCAGCAGACTCATCCATTCCCTCGCCGAGCAGGTCCATCTCCCTAGGAAGAGCTTCACCTTTTTTAAGCATTCTAGGATGCGTTTCGGGGCTGGAAAAGCCCGAAAAACCACTGACTGAATCCTCATCCCCAGGTAGATGATGTCTTTTGAAGGCGTCAGCTGTGACTTGGCAAGATTTACTTCCAGTCCCAGCTGTTGCATCATAGTCATTGTCACTTGTAGATGCTCCAGACACCTTTCTTGCAACCGGGCTCTGATTAGCCAGTCGTCCAGATACATCAATATTCGTACCCCCTTCCAGATGTAACCAGAGAGCCATGTTCGATACCCCTCATGTGAAAACGTAAGGAGCCTTGCTTAGTCCAAAACGAAGTGCTCTGAACTGATAAGTTGTTGTGTGATGTACAAACCTCAGATATTTCTTGTAGTTCGGGTGAATTGGGACGTGAAAATACGCGTCCCGCAGGTCTATCGACACCATCCAGTCTCCTTGTCTGGTGCCTGTTAGGACTGATGCAGATTCTCCATAGCAAACTTGACTTTGGTCACGTACTTGTTCAGTGGACTTACGTCCAGAACGGGTCTCCAACCCCCTGAGTTCTTGGGTACCAGAAATAGTCTGTTGTAAAATCCCTCTGATGAGGGGTCCTCTACCACTTCTACTGCTGCTGTTGACAGCATCTGGTTTACCTGCTCTTGAAGAGCTGCTGCTTTGCTCCCTGAGTATGTAGCTGTCAACTCTAATGGCTCTGGCGAAAGAGGAGGCTTCTTTAGGCAGGGGATTTTGTATCCTTCCTTCAGTACTTCGACTGTCCAATCGTCCGCTCCCCTATGGCTCCACTCTTGCCAGTAGTGGGATAATCTGGCTCCCACTTGTGTCTGGAGGTTGTTGAGTTCACTTTTTGGGTTTCGGTTGCTATTTGGGGTTTTTACGAGGTTGTCCTACAGCAGCCATTCTCTGGCTTCCTCTCTAAAGGGCTCTCTCACGAAAGGGCTGACGTGTGGGAGGAGCTTCCTTCTCCTTCCTGGCTAAAAAGTTTGCCGGAAGAATTTTCCTCGCAGTCCTTGTAATCAAATCTTGCATTGCTTGTTGCGCAAGAGCTGCCGATAAGTCCTTCATTAGCTCTGAAGGGAAGACCTGTTTGGTCAAGGGAGCATACAAGAGCTCTGCTCTCTGAGCGAGAGTCACTCCTGACGACAGGAAAGAACACAGCATAGCTCTTTTCTTAATAATACCCGCTGTGAAAAAGGTTGTGAGTTAGACCGTCCCGTCCCTCACAGCTTTATCGAGACAGGCAATAAGGTGCATTTGCGTCTCGTTCTTCTCGTCTGTAACATCTGCCAGGGCTCCGAGAGTCCAGTCCATCAAGCTGAAGACTTCAATTGTCCTGAAGATGCCTTTCAGCAAGTGGTCTCCTGCTGAAAATCATTCGGATATAAGTCCGCCAATACTCATGAAGAGTTTCTTGCATCTCCTCCTCTGAGATCTCTTCCAAAGGATTGGCGATTTCCGATGTCGAACGAGTGGGGGAAT
The DNA here is from genome assembly GCF_036898095.1 of Palaemon carinicauda. Classification (NCBI taxonomy): domain Eukaryota; kingdom Metazoa; phylum Arthropoda; class Malacostraca; order Decapoda; family Palaemonidae; genus Palaemon; species Palaemon carinicauda. The sequence goes on along the minus strand of NC_090725.1, from coordinate 208,627,361 downwards.
CATGCGCATCGTCCTGCTTGCGTGCGTCATGCAGGCGTCCAGCATACTGCGAGGGAGCGTCACGATCCTTGTCACCTCCCGTCACGCGTCCAGCTTACTGCAAGAAACTTTGAAGGCGGGGAATGCGGAGCAGCAGGAACAAAATAATTAGGAAACTCTTGGAAAAAACTCTCATAAGTCTCTTTAAATCCACCGAAGGATGAAGGGTCTTAGGATCTTCTCCTTCCGAGATTTCCTCTAAATGATCACTAGGGGAAAGGTGACCGTCGATCCCTTCTTCCGACAGGTCTTTAATCGAGGTAGAGACGTCCTGTTTCCTAGGAGTCAACTCCCTAATATCCTGACTTCTGGGGTCAAGGAGTCCAATATCATGACGCCTGGCGTCACGTTGTTCCAACGCTAGACGCTCAGATCGATGACATTCGCGATCTTGACGCTCAGAACTATGACGTTCGCGATCTCGACTCTCGGTTTCATGACGTTCGAGGGTCTTACGCTCGGCGTCCCGACGTCTCCTTGACGCTCGGCGTCATGCGTACCAGTCTCTCGACGCTTAGCCTGATGTTCCTCCTTACGACGCTCGGCATCATGGCTACCAAGTTCCCGACGCTTGGTAAGCTGTTCCTCTATCGACGCTCGGCGTAAAACATCATGTCTAACTCTTACAGCAGCGTTAGTAGCTTGACGTCCAAGGCTCTGACGCTCGGCGTAACAATGTCCAATTCTAGACGCTCGGCGTCATGACTTCCAAGGTTCTGACGCTTGGCGTCATGACGTCCAACTTCTCGACGCTCGGTGTCATGCCCTTCGAGGTTCTGACGCTCGGCGTCATGACCCCTTGATGCTTGGCTTCCTGACGCTTGGCGTCATGGTGTTTAGAATCTTGACGCTCACGTCATGACGAGTAACTCTCTTCTTGTCTAACATGAAGGGAAATACGTAAGACGCCAGCCCCGTCTGTGAGCTGTGTCATCCGACGGAGAAGATAACACTTTTACCTCGCCTTTCCTATGGCAAGGGCGAGCGTCCTGGGAAGCATCAACAGGTACTCTCGAGGGGACAACTCCTCGGGGGCTGACGCCTCTCGTCTCGCTTCGCCTGTCGACATTCCTTCTCCCAGGGGTTGAAGAGCTTGGAAGTGGTCCAGGGCTAGGAGAACGATAGGTCCGAGCACCCGCACCCTTCACTGCACAGATTTAAGCACTGAAACTTGCACTTTTTAACTCTCTCACATCAGACCATAATTTAGACCTACCCGCTGCGAGAGATTCTACTCTTTCGCCCAGGGATTGAATGAAAATCCAATAGGTTATATGATTAATCTTAGTATTCCCAATATCGAAATATTGAATAACGATACAAAGTATTTTGTGGGACTGTATCGATAGTCATGAGTACTACGTAGCGTAAATTTGACTGTACGCTAGTTTTAATCTCTGATAAACGATCGATGATTATCTAAAGAAAGTATACTAATAGGACAAATATTTTCTTAAAAAAAATATATTTCCTTTTACATTATAAAAATTAAATACTTTTGATTTGTAAGTTAGTATTTTCTTTTCATTCCTTGCAAGAAAAAGAAATGTACACACATGCCCTCTGCATTTCTTACATACTGTGTGGGGATCAAGAGCAGCTTTTGGAAGCCAGGTCTTGCACCCCTTCACACACATTCTAACAACAGAGTCAGCCATCCATCTTGAAAATCCAGAAAACAAGTTAAAATAAACTGTCCAAGTCGGACCAACAAAATCTATCTTATCCGTGTGAAAAAGAAATCAAGGAAAATCCAATATCAGCGAAAGCCATCAACCAAAAAAAAAAAAAAAACCAAGTAATGGGTACTTCACCAATATGTAGTTAAAGCAACCCCAAACAAAGTAGAGGGAATTTCCAACGTGTTGCTAGAATGACGGCAGGGAATTTCTGAGGACAAATGGGAATGGTTCCAAGTACCTGGGTAGATGAAGCGCATGTATAATCACCTGACCATCTATCGGCGATTGCCGTGAATTTTGAATTTCTGCCGTGCGCGCGACGAATCGGCGGGATAAAGCTATATATATGTAACTACCAGGGAAGTTAGATATTTAAAAATAGAGAAATATGAAAGATACAGAGAGAAAAAATGTTGTAGCAAAACAGAAGGTGGCTGAGGCAAAGAGGGCGGCTGACTGGAGGTGTGGTCAGGTTTGGGTAGTTTGTATTTAAGAGAATGAGAAGTTTTGAAAAGAAGTGAAGAGAGTAAGGAAAGGTGAAGTGAGGAGTGAAGAGACTGTGAATGATGAAAAGGGAAAGTTATTGAGAGAAATGAGGTGAGAAAAAGGTGGGCTGAATATTCTGAAAGGTTGCCGTATGGTAAAGATAACAGGGAAACAGATTTAATTGCTGTTGCAGGTGTCGAGGTGCCAGTGATGGGAGATGAGAATGAGAGAGATTACAAGAGAGGAAGTGGAGAGAGCACTAGATGAAACAAGAACAGGAAAAGCACCTGATAATGTATAGTGTGAGGGCTGAAATAGTTGGTGTGATTGCTTAATGAGTGGTGCTAGATTGAATGTCATATTGAACGGAGAGTTACTTGAAGAAATAGATCAATTTAATTACTTGAGCTCTATTGTTGCTGCAAATGGTAGAGTGGAAGTAGATGCACGTCAGAGAGTGAATGTAGGATGTAAAGTGTTGGGGATGGTGAAGGGAATGGTAAAGAATATAGAGTTAGGATTGAGTGTAAAGCATTCTGTGTGAGAAAGTGATTGTACCAACTGGGATGCATGGATCGGAGTTGTGGAGAATGAAAATGATAGAGAAACAGAAATTGAATGTGTTCAAGATGGTGTCTAAGGAGTACGGTTGGTGTATCTCAGTTGGATAGGTTTAAGAAAAAATTGCAGTAATAAAAGTGAGGTGTGAGCAATGAATTAGCAGCTACAGTAGATATGAATGTGTTGAGGTGGCTTGGCCATGTAGGGAGGATGGAAAATGGTCCTTTGCTGAAAAAGGTGATGCCTGCAAGAGTTGATGGAAGACGTGCAATAGGAATGCTACGGTTTGGGTGGAGAATGGTAAGCGATTGTGATGCGGTTCTGATGTAGCCTGCTGCTACCTCTGATTACCTTATGGCAACTGCTTTTAGGTAGTGGCAATAGAGGAGGTAGCATATGAAGCTTCAATTGTGTGCACACTAGCAGTACCAATCAAACTCAGCTGAGTCCGTTGTCAGGCAAGGAGGAACAGGGGAAAATTCCCCCTTTTGTTCTTTTTGATGTACGCTACCCCCCAAAGTTGGGGGAAGTGCCATGGTAGACATTTAGATAGAACTTATACACTTCAAAACCTATATTAGTTATCGAAATAAAGACTGTATTATATTCCAGGAGAAGGAGTGAACTGAAAAACTACTCAATATATTATGAGCAGATATGATATCTCTACCATTTCTACTGGCTTTGTTTGAAAGAATGAGAAATCAAGATGGCGACAGTTTGTTTACTAACCTGTATTTCTCTACTGCATCGTAAAGGGAACAAAGGGTCTGGACAGATCTCAATACAAATTTATACTTTATATCTCTTGTCTTGGAGTACTGTACATAATTCTCAAGTATATTTTTTCATAATACATCAAGTGAAGAAATTCCATGAAGATCACCTCGTTCTCCATTTGTTTTTCTTTTTAAGAATTGGCCGGTGAGATGCCAATGAGTAATACCTATATTTTATCAAGCTAAATTACTTAAGTCTCGTGTAATTTCTGCTCAATCAACTCTTTATAAAAACTTAAATTTTCCTGTGATTGAGATAGAAAATCATAAGCTCTTTTTAAAAGTTATAGTCAAATTTTCAGCTAAAACTGATACACTGTCAAATTAAGACAAATAACCGTCCTAATGATTTCACATTAAATTCTTAAACTGTTTCACTTTAATGACTTTTAGCACACATTCTCTTCTTGCAGATATATTGCCAATGTGTATTTCATCTGTTTACGGTCATGGAGTGCATCAAGCAGGAATGATAGCATTCCACTGAATTTTGATGTCATGACATCGGAATTGAAGATATCAGGAATAGTTTTTGCTTCTCAATAAGTAGACTATTTTTTCCTTTTTCAGGTAAGTGTTTCTGCTCCTCATGTATGTACTGAATCAATTAAGAACAATTTTAAAAAGCTTAGAACGCTACAAGAAAAGGAATGGCGCACAGTAGTAGGTCGGATAGGAGGTCCACCGGGTACCTAAAACGGCACCCCCTTCTTTTGCAACTCTTCCCCCTTACATCAAAGAGTTAAATCTATTCGGGGTGAAGAATGCTATGTGTAATTTTTAAAGAATACGTCCCCTGATATTATGCGATATCCTTAATTGGATACTCCCGCCAGGAGTTAGAATCCTGGAGATCTTCGGTTTATTTCTCTGGGAGTATCACTGTAGCAAATATCCCTTAGAAGGCTACCTAAAGGAACCCTTCCATCAGGACGACATGGCACTCTCACCCAAAAATAGATTTTCCACTTTGCTCAAAATCCCTTTTGGCACCAGATTTGTCACACCTCAGTTTTTGTGCCAAGTGTTACAAGACAGATGGGTCTATCGCTGCTAGAGCCTACAAGTAAAGATAGGGCTTTTACATCACTCTTTAAGTGCAATGGTGCCTTGGAACAGCATGATGACTGTGCCATTATTGCTTCTAATTTTTGCACTAATAGCTCCTCTGTTATTTGTTCTTTTGATTAGCCAGTTAATCACACCTCTGATTTTAGTGCTACTGTAATCATGTCAGTTATTATAGAAAGTCATTTCATTATATCTTGCACTTCTGGCTCATAAGAATTTTATCCAAGTCGCACCTCTGTCTCATGGGCTTTTGTAGTCTTGTATTAATAGATTTCTTGAATCTAGTGCCAATTAAGGGAGAAATGTCAGTTAATGAGACGAAGAATATTCTTTCCTGCACTTTCTTGGGATGCAGAGCATACAAAAGCCGTTATTTTTACTGCTTCAGGAATGAATAAGAGACGCTTTTGCTAGTCCGTCTACTCAGACAGTAGATACAAGATTTGTTCATTAGGTTATGAACAAGGAGGACAGATTTCTACCAAAGAAGTGAAAAATCTTCATAAAAAAACTACATCTTAGATATGCTAATAAATATTACTCAATGATAAGTACATACAACCTTACATTCTTTGCAAATATGAACAATGTACATATATGTATGGTTTATACACCCTATACATTTCATCATTGGTTTTATTGACGTGCATTGAATTTTTCATTTTTCTTGAAGGCTATATTCATTAATATTTTCCTATGATTACACATACATGTGTATTCAGACATACATGCATATACAGTAATAAGCATAGATTATCTAAGGTAAGTATTAGTGGCATATCAAAATAATACAAATATTCATGAAGCCTATATGTATCATTACTATGTATAAGTTATGGGAACATTATTTTGGTTATTGCTTTATAAACATGTGTATACAATCTCTAGTATAGTACAAGAATTACCATAGGAATTAGTGGCATGTGTTAAATGTATCCATATATTCATAAAGTCTGCATTCATTATGATCCATGTAAATAACGTTACAGGGAAATATCTAAAATACATAATATATTACTCGAGTGGGATTTTACGTGCCTGCTGGTTGGATGTAGGACCTGTACAGTCAAAGGGGAGTATCCTCCTCTGTAATTCTAGCTGTTCCATTCCCACCTCTTTCTTCCCTCAGTTAGAGGGGAATGATGAAGTTGATAACGAATTGACATGACAATCCTTGCTTATCAGCTAAGTTAATGATCAACCTGTATAAGTTTTAATTTAAATAACTTCCTTTGTTTTTCTCAAAGAACAACAACCCTTCGCTTATTGGCAGTTAGGCTGACTTGCCTACCCAGTTAATTTCCTGTGTTATTCTCAAACAACAGCAACCCTTCTCTTATGGACAGTAAGTCTGACTTGCCTACCCAGCTGCCTACCCTAACCTAACTTCCATAGTCGGGTCTAGTGATCATAATTACATAGTATTCCTTCAGTGAGCGTTCTAAATGTTCACTATGCCTTACAGTCAAGTTTCTCCCATGTGAATTTCGAATTCTTGAATTACTTTATCCTTCTGCAGCTTAACACTTGCATTTCTGCAAACCTAGTAACTCTATATGACATCTATATTTCAAGGCATAAGACCAAGTTTGGTGGCTGGATCCTTATACCCCTTCTCTCACTAAAGAGCCTGTCCTATTTTTTACATATTCACCTCTGTCCTCATACACCTGACAACACTGAGATTACCAAACATTTTGTCTTCACCCAAGGGGTTACTGCAATGTAATTGTTCAATGGCCTCTTTTCTCTTGATAAGGGTAGAAGAGACTCTTTAGCTATGTTATTCTATCTTATTTCTCTTCCTCTTGTTTTGTTGAAGTTTTTATACTTTATATAGGAGATATTTATTTTAATGTTGTTACTCTTCATGAAATATTTCATTTTTCTTGTTTCCTTTCTTCACAGGTTATTTTCCCTGTTGGAGCCCCTGGGATTATAGCATCCTGCTTTTCCAGCCTAGGTTGTAGCTTAGCAAGTAATAATAGTAATAAAGTAAACACTCTTAAAAAATATCATTTTGATTTGGAAGATTACGTTTCATATTGTAGATGCTCTCAGATTTTGGATGGGAGAATCTGTGGCAGAGGAGGAAGGTCCAGGGGGCATAAGGCTGAGCAGGAGAGACTCCCTCCTGTCAGCTCTAGAGGAAGATGTGCTGAAGTCTTCCCCAGCAGGATTAGAAACTCTCTCCTGCTGGGCCCTTGAACCAACACTTCCACAAGCCTATCTTGTAATGGGAACCAGTAAGCCCAAAGGAAGTCCACAAGAGATGCAGAGCATCTTGAACAGTAGACTTCTCACAGGAGGAAGCCCTCCCAGTTTCACTAAGGGAAATGGGAGGAAGCCCTCCCCGGTTTACTAGGGGAAATGAGAGGAGCCTCCTGACCCAAAGGTTGTCCCAGGGTTAAAAGCCCATCACTCTTACTCAATCGCCCTCCAGAGGAGGCTGAGCGAGAAGAGCCAGTGGGAAGGGCACTAGGCAAAAGGGGGAGCAGTCGGGACTCCTTTGACTTAGAAGAGGAAGACTCCAAAGGTGAAGAACCCCTTTTGAACTTCTTCCTTCTCCTGATATACCATTCCCACTGAGAGAATGGCCACTCCCAAAACTCTTGGCATGGAGAAACCTGTGTGCAATAGTGTGTCCTCTGCATGCAGGGCAAAGCGGATGATAATTGGTCTCCACTTTACACATGAATGTGGCCAGGCTGCTCTTGCAGCATGCAAGAGCAGCCTGCCACACCTGGGCAAGTTCGCATGTCATGCATCCTCACTATGCATGCACAACTTTCACACCTGAAAAGTAAAAGATGAAATGTTTTAATATTAGGACAGTACTCCAGAGCTCTTTCATCCACTGCTGAAATCAAAGTGGTGTAGTAGTGAGTGAGCGTGGAGGAGCCAAGGAGGTATTTTCCCATTATCGACTGGTAAGAACCCCAAGGGTTGTTGACACCTTGTTAAAAAGTTTTATAGCCATATTCCAGCTTCACTATTATCCTTACTCCTAAGTAAAGAACGATGACTTGTATTCGTGTAGGAACAAATGCTATTAATTCTAGACTGACTTCGGGGGGTTACGTTAAGTTTGGCAATGGGGTGTGAATAACTAGAACTACCATTACTAATGAGGATTCACTGGACTTCTGAAGTTTAACAAGGGAATCAAGTGGTATCAAGAGCTTATGAAGCTCATCAATATAGAAATATGACTGAACTTATGTGTTCCAAGTAATTAGTCTGTAGCAAAGAGAAAGTTTCGAGTGGTAGTATAAATGTTACTTTTGATCTAGTAGATAATTAGAATTGGTTTAAAAAAATAACAAATATAACCCCCTATTCGTAGATAAGAGAAAAATAAACTAAAAATCATCATAAATTAACAACGCGTTATAATTCCCTCGAAAAGCAGTGAGCCTTGCCATCTCTGCTCTAAGAAAATTCTGGAAAACTAGAATTAAGTACTCAGTAAATCCTTCCAATAACACTTTACCCATCTAGAGCCAAAAATAAATTATCTGAAAGACCATGCATTAATGATTTTCCTTTATTAGTGTAATGAATGAAATTCAAAGATGGCATTATATTCTATAAAACTGTTAGGTAACTGATTAATCTTATACAATACTGTACTGTACATGCAAATGATTGAGTTTAGTTAAAGCTTACTGAATAGTTTGAAGAAACTTTAAAGTATGTAGTCATTCTACGTGAAAGTAGTAACCATATTTAATGAATAACCTGAATTCAGAGATTTTTTTTTATGAGGCACAATGATTGGAACGCAGCGTACATTCAGAACAGTGATTGAATTAAATGCTACTAATTAGAATGACTATGGGGAGTTTAACTCTCTTCAATGTGTATTTGTTATTGCAGGAGAAGGTGAGTGATAGTGGTGGGAGTAACAGCTATGTGTGGCTATCATTAAAAGTCTTAGAAACGGACACCAGACTTTACTTTACCCTGCCACACTGATTTAGAATCTTAACAAGTGGTAGCAGAGCATGGTTAGTGGCAGTTGGAAGGATATTAAAGAGAATTAAGAAGACAAAAAAAAAAGATGACCAACAACAGTGACAGTAGTCAGGCCTGAGTGCTGGTCTTTGGAGGAGACAAGGGGTATGATCGCTGGAAACCAGAGTTGAGGGTATGGGTGCATGTTACCAATGTTGAGAAGAAGAAACAAGCCATGTCACTTGCCCTGTCATTCCTAAAAGGAAGCGAGATGAGAAGCAAGGTTTTTCAAGAGATGGACATCGAGCAGCTGGCGAACAATGACAGGGTTCAAGTTTTGCTTCAACACTTGAACAAGTGGTACAAAAAGGACGCGATGTTAGCTGCATATGAGGCATGGACTAGATTCGACACATATAAGAAGGGGAAGGAAGACACTATGGAGAAGTACATTCTGGAGTTTGTGAAGAGACATGTTGACATGTTGCTTTGAATAAGTTCAAAGTGATTATACCAAAGTGCATAATGTTGACAGCAGTGTCTTTCTGTGAACTGGATAAGATGTTTGACTCTGCAATGGTGAAGTCTGAGCCAGTGTTTAACACAGAGGAGGTAAATGTTGTTACACGGTCAAAAGGACGTGGGGGATTCAGGGGAGGCAGAGGAAGAGGAAAAGTAGTAAATAGGGAGAAAAGTGGACAGAAAAACAATGTTCATAGATTTGGCATTGTAAGAAAATGCTTTACATGTAGATCACAATACCACCTGTCTCCTGCGTGAACAAAGAGAGTGTATGTTAACAGCGCTGGTGAAGATCCACCTATTATTATTTTATCATTATTACTTGCTAAGCTACAACCTTAGTTGGAAAAGCAGGATGCTATAAGCCAGGGGGATCCAACTGGGAAAATGGCCCAGTGAGGAAAGGAAATAAGGAAAAGTATAAGATTTTAAGAACAGTACCAACATTAAAATAAATATTTCCTATATAAAATATAAAAACTTATAATAAAAAACAAGAGGAAGAGAATTATGATAGAATAGTGTGCCCAAGTGTACCCTCAAGCAAGAGAACTCTAATTCAAGACAGTGGAAGACCATGGTACAGAGGCTATGGCACTACCCAAGACTAGAGAACAATGATTGGATTTTGGAATGTCCTTCTCCTAGAAGAGCTGTTTACCATAGCTAAAGAGTCTCTTCTACCAGCGAGACTGGATTTCGGTGAACAGAGAAAGACGAGCTAGTAATCGGCGATCGGCTAGCTGCCGATCAGCAAGCTGACAATTGGAGATCAATGATCAGTGAGCCACAGTAGGTTAGTGCGCAGCAAGACAATGAGCAGGAGGCTGACGAGCAGGTGATCGCTGGGCAGGAGATCAGATGGTCGGTGAACAGCCGAACAAAGATCTGGAGATAAGATGTGCCCTTTGGAAGGGCAAACAACCTCATGAGAGGCTCGTGAACAAAACCTCAACAGACCGCCACAAACCGGATTTCGTTAACAAGCAGGCGAGTCTGAAGAAACAGGCGAAGGTCAGGAACTAGTAGAATCAGGACGAGAAGGCTCCTACAAAGAGGAGAGCTGCAGTAACGAGGCTGAAAAGCCGAAGAGGTGTCTTTTCGCTGAAAGGGAAGGAGCACCTCTAAGGCGAAGTACGATGGGGTCTACGACCCCGAGTAGCAGTCTGCAATTCTTCTCGCAGGTGGAAAGGTTACTAGACAGTGGAGATGAAGGGAAGTTATCCCTTGGAAGGAAGGACAACCCAACACCTGGGGAGGAAAGTACTGTAGTCCAACCCCTGGAGGCGGAACTTCGGGCAGCACTCTTTGCTTCCCATCAACAAGCCTTGTTCAAGTTGAAGGTCTGCATTGAGCGTTACCTGAGAAAACGTAGCCGGAGCTGGTTCCTTTAGATTAGCGTGCTGATCAGGAGCTGCCACAGGCGCAGGAGAACAGGAAAGTGACGATGCAGTGACAGCAGATTCAACACGAACAAACGGCACTGCTCTTCTACGTCGGCTATCTTAGCTGAACGAAGAAGTATGGCATCGCTAGCTGCGGAAATATAATAAAAACAAATTACTGTATGCAAGAAAAAACTCCCTCGGTAGGAGCACCTAATTGACGGCGGACGGAAAAGGTGTCCCCGAGAGAACAGGCACAAATTAAGGACTGTGCACTTCCTTCCCCAGCTGAAATGACAGGAGAAGGAGAGCGGCAGCATAAAAAAATGTAACAAAACAAGAATTAAATTTAATTAATTCCATTTACAAAATAAAGTATTCAGGAGAACCACTCAACACTCCGGCGGACAAGCGGAGACGAAGCTGAAAAGTTAAATTATAAACAGTTATTATTTCACTTAGTTAATGAAAAAAACCATTCAGGAGCGTAACCTAATCCTCGAAAGTGAAAAGTGTCCCCCGAGAGAACAGACAAAAATGGTATTAAAGACTGCACACTCTCTTTGCCGGCCGACACCGCTGGGAGAAGATCAGCAGCGTAAAACTGTAGTATTAATTCAACTTAATTAGTGAAGAAAAACCATTCACGAGTGCAAACTAACCTGCGCACGGGAAAGGAGTTCCCCTGCAGAGGAACTGCCAACTGCTCACGTAATGAGGGAGAGTGGCGATGAAGAGCAGGAACAAAGTCAAGCTCTGTGAAGGCCGCAGGCAGTTTCCTCCAAGAACATGTAGGGAAGACGACAAAAACACCTGAACAGAGAAGTAGTATCCAATGATGACGAAACCCCTGCGGCCGAGGACGTGTCACTCGGAAGGACACCCGCCCGGAAAAGATCGTAAGGGACGGTTCTCTGTCCTAGAAAACCTGCTGCGCAACGTTAACACACAAACTGCAACACACACTAAAAGAAAGCTTATAATATATATAAAAAAATTAAGAATGTTTTCATATATATAAAAGAAAACATAAGGTAAAGAGACAAAGATCATCAATGGCAGTCCAAAAAGGTGAGGAAGAAGAGTGGAAACAACCACTCTCCCTCTGAGCCAAAAGCAAAGTGAAGTACAATCACAGATCTGTGAGTGAGAGGGGTAGCTAATCCCCCCCTAACCCCCACTAACTGGTGGGTTGGGTAGTTAACCCTCGCTAAAATCTAATGGCTTGTCCTCTCAGCTTTGACAAAAGTAATACCCCTATAAAAAGCATAGGTTTGTATTCCAGTTACAGAACAAAATGTATTTGAAACACAGTAGTATGTCTGGCAGTAGAGTTTGATAAAATTCAAACCCCTTGAGAGGCAGAACCAATGACCACTGTATATGAAGGCTCATAATTTTGATATATGTAAACAGGTCAGATCTCATTAGAGTAAACATTAAATTCATAAAATTAAAAAATTGTGCTTTAATCCCATCAATCTTATCCCCAAATATAATCCTAGCTTCTTGCCAAATGCCACTAACTAACTCACTTATTATTGGTTCTATCACCCACCTTATATATAACCAACTCGACCTACAGTATGCTGCTGTGTTTATTCAAATTCTAGTAACCAAAAACCAGTATTTTCAAAATGCTTAATCAAGACGAGCCTGATCATCAAGGTGTGACCAATGGAGATTATTCGAATTACTAGTTATAGTATTACTATGCATATGGTTAATGTTCCTTAAAGATTCATGATATAATGGGCTTACTTGTTGGTGAGGGGGATATTCCAGGAACTTTTCAATGTGGATTTGACTCCCATATTTATTATGCAAGGTGTAATTGGAAATTTTCAATTGGTGTCCATGGATAATGATTGCTCTTGTTTCTTCAATAGCTGTGAGCTTAATAGTGAGATTACCTAGAAAACATGAGACAAGAGTATATTAGAATACTATTGTATGAAACCATTATTCATTATATTGAGAAAGACTTATTCTTTATAAAATAAAAATTTCAATATTTACTCAAAACTTTTAGTGTTTGCCTATTTGGGTGGATAACTTTTTCAACCATATAAATCAAAATTACAAGAGCATAATGAAGGCTGCCATTTTATCCTATAAATGCACTCAATATGTCAATATTAGAGTCTGTCCAAACTCTGACAAAAATTAATGAGTTAGCAAAAACGGTGGTGGTAAATACAACACTCAGTAAGGATGTTAGTAGCACCACTTTGATCTTGCTAATATTCAATATAGATATGCTTGATCTCTGAAATTAAAGGTTTAACTAGGAAAAAAATAAGAAATTAAAAAGCAATTTGTATTTTCCCTAGGTAAACAAACCCTGAGACCTTTGAAATAAGGTTATGTCCTCGGTGGTGCTGAATCGGCCATTGAGTCTTTGAAAAGGTTTTAAATTTTAAAGGCTGCTCATGAAGGCCAGAGGCAAGGGACTGTATCATTGCCCTATCAAGCAGGACAATGCCCTAGAGACTGGCCATATTATAGATGATAAGTACCCAAGCACCCTCTCCACCCAAGGTAGGACCAAGGATGGCCGGGCAATGGCTGCTGATGGCTCAGCAGATAGGTTTGAGAGGGACTCAAACCCCTGTCTGGCAATCACCAGGAAAGGACGCTACCACCAGGCCACCGCAACCACAACAAATGGTGTGAGGGAGGATGCCCAGCCTACCCTCCTGACACAGAATAGCCAGTTTTGTCCCAAGGACTGATATGGGTGGTTGAGGTGGGAAACTTAATCTAAAGGACACAGGTTTGTATAGCTAGGAAAAATACAAATTACCTTCAGATATTGTTATTTGTTCCTACTCATATACAATTTTTTTTCTTTTGAAATGGGGATACTCATTGGTGGGAGGAAGTCCCCTGGAACTAAACTAGAAATTTATTTTCTTCCTTTGACATGTACTCCTTCTTGGTCTCATGCGGGAAAAAGTGTGGTGACTCCAACAACCTCTCAGCAGCTAATCATAGGATGTAGAAGCAATTAGGGCCTTGGTCAGTACTAGCTTAACCCAGTACTAAGAAAAAGAAAACCTATCTCTCTAACAGGGAGATGGTGTTGGTAATCAATTTCAAACCAGGCACATCAAGAGAAATGTTTGGTAATACCCCATCCTCCTCCTTGCCAAGAGGATGGAAAAGCTGTTTCTTGGCCAATGCAGTCTGCAAGAAAAGTTTTTCCGTTGTGTAACTCACCAGCATTATAGTTATAACTGCTGAATCCCTTTGAGAGAAAAAGAAGAAAAAGGTATGAGACAGTAATTCCACCTCTCATAAACTTATGCCAAATGAGTTACCTTATACAGAATGCACATTCAAGTTCTATGAATGAGCTGGGAGTGTAATAGAAATACTGAGCAGCCACCTCAGGACCCAAGGAAGAGTCCAAAGGCCTGAAAGCAAAGTCCATAAGTAAAGAGAGGCAAAGGTGGTCCAACACCTTCAGACCCAACTTTCAATTCCTAATAGTGACACAGGTAAACCTGAGAGCTACTGACAGAGGTAAGATTACAAGTTCTTTCCGAGAGGGCAGAGTTACGTAATGAGCAAAAATCCTCTACAGGCAAGCCTCCTCAACTACCCAAAAGGAACAGGATCTGGAAACTTCCTTCTTGTTTCTACAGGGGCTGATGGGAAGGCTGTGATATTTGCATGCAAGGTGTCAATTCCTCTTCAAGTTTGACACGATGAAGAGTCTGAAACTCCCCTACTCACATGCTTTCACAGAGAAGAGTGACAGTCTCGCGGGAAAGTTCACTATGATGCCCTTCTCATGTTACCTAGAGGCATGTGCACCAATGCCCTAACAATAAAATCCATCAAGACTAGGACTAAGTCCTAGGATAGGTAAATCTGCTCAAAGCTCCCTTCAAAAATGCACTGCTACCTTGAGTAGAAAGGATCCAAACTCTAATGAGGGGCTTCTTGGGCAGAAGCAATCAAGAAGTCCATGATCTGCCGAAAAGTGCTTTAATGGAATAGACACGTTTTCTATGTCCCCAATCATAAAGTGTCTCTCAGGACCTACGTAAAACGGGACATACTCGACTGGGGATCCTCCTAGAGTACCCCACGGAAAAAATCATGAAGGTAAACATACATACTCCACTCTACCTGGGCACTGTGCTTACTTGATCCCTAGAGGAACGACTGTATTGCCGGCTGCCAGTATGTCAGTGGTATCTTCAATATCGAGCCCTGGGGATATGGTCACTGGATGAGCTTTGTTACCCCCTTTCAGAGGACATGGCTTCAAGGTCTACGGTGCTCATGACTGGTGCACATGGGACCACTCACCTGCAACCAGTGCCAGACCTGTAACTGGTCACACTGGGATTACACTCCATGCTTGACTGACCCTTAAAGAATTGGTCTGCGGGTGAGCCCTATTATTTCATTCTGACAGAGGAGAGCGGGTCTCTAGTGGTGAGAAAGTGCCTATTCACAGTAGGAAAGGGAAAGCATACATAATGTCTCATCTTTGCTTGGACTATGAAGTTAAGAGTTGGTTAATTGCCAGGATCATTAAACTGCATTCACTCAATGAAGAAAGGTGTCATATCAGTTTTACAATCATTCGAACAATCCCTGAAGAAGGTAGGAATAATACTCATCCTCAACTGAAAAAATCTTAAGGTAAAAGTCAGTGGGTGAAAAAAAGAAAATAGGAGTAAGAAAGAGGCATTGGAAGAGGAGGAAGAAGAGAGAGGTAACTCGCTCTTCTCCCCTTTCCATCAGCTCTTCCTTGCTACTGTGAGTCATTCACCAGCACCTACTGATCATGAAAAAGTGAGCTACCTCTCTGAGTTTGTTACAAATACAAGGAAAAATCCCTAGTCAAAAAACATTCCCAGCTATTTGTCCTTGCTTGAGCATGAAATCAGTATCTCATCAATCACAATCCTCAGATCAGAATAAGAGCGAGGAATAGCCTCGAACTCATCCTGGAACAACTCTGAAGAGGTCAATCTCAGCAGCTCAGTTGAAAACTTGTGTGAACACCTGAGAAAAAAATGAGGAACTTTTAGAATGACTGAAGGTCTGCATGCACTACAAATCCCTCTAGTCACCAAAACCATGAATTCTTCCTCTCTGGATGCTAAGTATGGAGCAAAAATTGTAAAATAACTGCGGCCTGACAAGTACCGGCTCAGCCAAGAGGAATACAGACTCATGCTCAGTCTCTGCAATAACTTGGGAATAGCCAATGAGAGAGGACTGGGGAAGGTCATGCAAGACTTATACCAAAAATATCCAATATTGCTCCAGCTCTATCACATGGCCAGAGATGAAACATGGTAGGAAGTTATAGAATGGATTTGGATGGAAGAGGAGGGAATGAACAAGGCAAGTCATCCCTCTATGATAGCATGGGACATTCAATACCAAGGCATCTACCTATGAACCTATGTGTTACTCCTTCCTTACTTCTCCCTACTAACACCCCTTCTGGACAATGACTGGAAGGGGAAAAAATGAGAGGAGCAGGTACCAACCCCTTAAGGAGGAAGAGGCTGTTGACGGTCACTGCTGAGATTTGGAGAAAGCCGGGAACTTTCTCAAACTCAAGCCAAACGTCATGGCCAGGTCGGAGTTTCCCTCGAAAGACCAGAGTTCATAGGGGATACCACAAAGAGGATGAATGAGTAGGTTACTGATAAAAGCATTCCCTTCTAGTTACTGAAATGTGTTCAATAATTAATGTTTAAACATATTTCAGTAAGCGTACAGTCACATGTGTAAAGTAGGTGTTAAAACTGATGCTACAAATTGCAAAATTCAACATACGCACTTTTTAAGAAACTTTCATGAGGTTGCCAGTTAGTATATTTTATTCCAATTATTGTTATCATTTATCTGATATGTATCAGTGATTACCTGAAGAACCTCAGAAGGCATTTACCTAGTGATTGGTCAATGTTAGTTCAATAATTGTTTAGTAAAAGAAAAAATATGTTTCCCGTAGAAACATCAGCGGCTCTCAATATGTGATATCAATTGTTCAGCAGGAACTGCTGAGTGCATAGCCATTGGCCTAATGTGATTTGTTAATTACTTTTATAGCGCTCTGTCGAAAGCTATCATGATTTCTTTCTATAAAGCACAAAGAAGTTTAGCATTTGATTAAATGAAATTCAAATAAAACTCTAGTTGGTGTGAGAAAAAAACGAGATGCAAGCTAAATTATATGCACGGTTAGCATTGATTACATGGTTAGGCCTGTTTCCAATAACCAAGATATGTGAGAATTTGGTGGAGTGACTCCTGAAGAGATTAAATTCTGCTATTGACAATTGAGGTTCCTTAACAATACATTAAATAGGCTACATTTTATCTTTTTTTTTTTCATTTTCATTGTTGACGAATAAATGTAACTATTCACATATATATTTTTATATTTCAAAAAGACGGTATAACAGTAGGCTACATGTTTCATTATGAATTGTGATTATTCTTTGACTTTTTAGTTTTAAGATTTCATATTATATAAATGTGTATATATATATATATATATATATATATATATATATATATATATATATATATATATATATATATATATATACACACACACAGACACACACACACACACGCATATATATATATATATATATATATATATATATATATATATATATATATATATATATATTTAATGTTAATATATCTTTAGTATTTCCTAAAGAAAATAACTACTCCTATGATATACTGATAAGTGAGAGTAAGATTCAACGATGGTAGTTTTTAACATATTCCTACTAAACAAGTTGAAAGATTGTGGTAAACCAAGCTCGTATTTACATAGCTCATGATATTGAAACACAATTAATGGAAAACCATGTTTAGGCTACAACCATCTACATATCCAAATAACCCAATTCATTGAATAACATGTTGGAAGATATATTCTCTTGATTACTGAAATAGCTCTAACCATTTAGCCAACGATAACGCACATGTAATTTGGATTTCGTTTTTTTCACACCAACTCGTATCTTATCTATGTTTCATTTAATTAGATGCAAAACTTCTCTGTGTTTCATCAAAAGAAATCATAATAATTTTGATATAATGCTATAAAGGTAGAAGGTTAATTTACACATCACATTGAACCAATTCTAATGCACATGGATCCTAATGCTACCGTTTGATATCACGTTGAGAGTCGCTAATGTTTCTATTGGGAAATTCTTTTCTTTTCTTTTAATAAATAATTATTCCAACTAACAGTGACCATTCACTAACGAAATGCCTTATGTGGTTCTAGTAGTACTATTTTGGCCACAGCCGATCACCCCCCAGAAAGGGGTGGCCACAGACGATCACCCGGAAATGAGGGTATGGCCGTAGACGATCACCCAAGGTCACAGAGGGTATGGCCGTACACACTCACTCAAGGTCACAGAGGCTTACTGTTGACGGAAGTGTAGTATTTTTAAAGAGTTTTGTTTACAAACATTGCTTTGAAGGACGTTCGTGGCCCTCACCCGGAAAAGATGGTATGGCCGTAGACGATCACCCAAGGTCACAGAGGCTTACTGTTGACGGAAGTGTAGTATTTTTAGAGAGTTTTGTTTACAAACATTGCTTTGAAGGACGTTCGTGGCCCTCACCCGGAAAAGATGGTATGGCCGTAGACGATCACCCAAGGTCACAGAGGCTTACTGTTGACGGAAGTGTAGTATTTTTAGAGAGTTTTGTTTACAAACATTGATTTGAAGGACGTTCGTGGCCCTCACCCGGAAAAGATGGTATGGCCGTAGACGATCACCCAAGGTCACAGAGGCTTACTGTTGACGGAAGTGTAGTATTTTTAGAGAGTTTTGTTTACAAACATTGCTTTGAAGGACGTTCGTGGCCCTCACCCGGAAAAGATGGTATGGCCGTAGACGATCACCCAAGGTCACAGAGGCTTACTGTTGACGGAAGTGTAGTATTTTTAGAGAGTTTTGTTTACAAACATTGCTTTGAAGGACGTTCGTGGCCCTCACCCGGAAAAGATGGTATGGCCGTAGACGATCACCCAAGGTCACAGAGGCTTACTGTTGACGGAAGTGTAGTATTTTTAAAGAGTTTTGTTTACAAACATTGCTTTGAAGGACGTTCGTTTCGACAGTAGGTCGGTGTTGATGGAAGGGGAGTATTATTTTTGTTTACAAACATAGAGTTGAAGGTCGTAGGGTTCGTAATGGCATACGTACGGGAACTATTAAAGGGAAATTGTTTACGGAAGTAGAGTATGATTTTAAGTTTTTTGTTTACAAACATTGAGTTGAAGACCGTACGGTAGTGTGTCACTATTAAAGGGAATTTGTTTACAAAACATTGAGGACGTAACCATTTGTTATTATCAAGCAACTCTTCGTAATGACGTACGTACGTACGTGTTTATACGTACCAGGAACTGTGGCACTGTTTAGAAAACCTTGAGAACGTATTCATAGTGGGCTACTATTAAAGGGAATTTGTTTACAAATATTGAGGGTGAAATCGTAGTATAGTTGATAGGGGTAAAACATGCCCAGACAGTCTCTACACCCGAGGCCCCCGTTCGCTACCTGTTGATAGGCCTACACTTGTCATCGTCTACAGTAATACTGAGTCATCTTACCATCCATTACGCTGTCCCACCTGGGCTATTTGTAAGGATTAATTATTTGTAATGATAAGGGTAAAACATGCCCATTCAGTCTCTACACCCGAGTCAAAGGCCTAAGCCGTGATGGGGGGCTAAGCACCTGTTCCAACTTGCCCCAGACGCGTAATCTTAAACATTAGGCAAAGCTCTCTCTCTCTCTCTCTCTCTCTCTCTCTCTCTCTACAGAGAAGGTGTAATAAAACACATAGTACTTAATATTTGTTTAATAATAATAATAATAATAATAATAATAATAATAATAATAATAATAATAAAACAAAAGCAAAATATTTTGGGATAGGGTCTAAGATGAGTTCATACACACACACCAAAATACGTGGGAGGATAATAAAAGAAACACATACTACTTAATATAAGTTTATTAATAGGAAACATTCAGTAAAATAACCATACAGGATATTTTGAAAATAGATAACTAAAGCGGATCGACTTTATTTACGTCGTTTTAGCAACTCACAAATCTCCATTGATAATTCTGGCTTGGTGTGACGCCAGATATACATACATGGACGACTGTTAAGATGTAAAAGATAATAAAGTAATACAGTGACATCATTTTCCTTTAAATTGGATGGTGATAAATGTTCCCTCAGTTTCCTAATGGCTCCACACACCTCTACAATATTTGGAAATCATACTCATCGGGGTCGGGGAAACTGATTCCCGCGAATTTCATTTGAGGGATATTGTTACTCTCACCCCTTTTTTTAAAGGGACGAGTATTTTCCTTGGGGGGTTTGCATACCCCTTTCGATTTTTTCTTCTTCTGGCTCTCCTCCTCTGCTTCCATTTCACAGGCTTTCTTCTTCCTACTCTCCCGCACCGCTTCCATTTCACAGGCCTTCTTCTTCGTGTTCTCCGCCTCCTCTTCCATTTCGAGGGCTTTGGCCACCGCTTGGGAATCCGAGAGAGTCTCTCCACGCTCCAGGGTCGCGTCCCCGGAACAAGTCGCGTTAGCAGCTCCCACCGCACCCGTGGAGATATCAACACCCGTTGATGACGGCGTCTCCTCTATCCGCGTTATTAAAAACACGGGTGTATCGTTATGGCGTCCCTCTTCTTCTTCCCGTCTCTTAATTGCTATTGATAAAAATTCTTCGTAGAAGAGCTCTCTCCGAAGAATTCCTTCCCTAGCATTCTCCAGTAGTTGTAAGGTAGACTCGTGATCATTGAAGGTTGTGATGAGTTTATCCTTGACTGGCGAAGGTAGCATGCTTTGTTGGGGTCTCACTATATAGGTAGCCAACTGCCCCAGCATCTCCTTAGCAGCACCCCTACCTTCCTGTAAGTGTTCTAGAAGGTCCCTCCTCACCTTCCGGACATTTTCCAGGTTTTGTCGAATTCCTGCTTCATCCAGCAATGGAGTAAACACACCTATGGGAATAAACATTGAAATATAAGTTTTGGAAATATAATCAAGGGTCACACACACACACACACACACACACACACACACACACACACACACACACACACACGTGGGTGGATAATATAAGAAACGTTGTACTTAATATTTGCTTATTTTAAGGGACTTCTAAACTTTCAATGAAAATACTTTGAAAAACTTACACTTTTGGAAGCTGGTAATCTCCTCATCCAGGAGATGGGCGTCGTTCTTGTAGGAATATTCCATAGTAGAGGGCGAAGGACGAATTTAGTACACTCACGACGACAGATGCGCGTTTGCGCCCAAGGCATAGGTTGGGCCGTATATATAGTACGCACGCACGCGTAAACGCACACACGCACACCCAGGCCTACAGTTTTAAGGACTCACCCTCCGATACGCCTACGGTTTAAACGCCTACCTCCCGTCATTGCTTCCCTCGGGGGGACCCAACTTCGCCAGTTTGGTGTGTGCGCTTCCTCTGCGTCGTTACGCCCAGCAGTCGGCGTTCGTGATTTACACTATGGAAAATTCCTCGCCAGGTATAATATACAGTATCCTTATCAGTGAAATTTCGAAAATATTTATGCTGTGAATATTGTGATTATGTTAAGTGTCGGTGAAATAGCGATTACTTTTGTGATTGTGTTAAGTGTCGTGAAATAGTAATTACTTTTCTTTCTTTCTTTTTAGAGAAAAGTGGTACGAAAAGGAAACGTGAAAAGAGTGAGTCTCACCTCCCTATCAAAAAAAGAAAGAAACACTACGCAAGTAAGTACTGTTTAATATAAAAATGTAATGTTTAGTACCTTTATCTTTTTTTCTTTTAAATATTCAACCCCAGGATTATTGTGAGTTTAGTCTGAAAGGAAGGAGATTAAGTAGAATAAGATCTGGGATAGAGATTCGGGAGTTTCCTTTTGCGTATTGATATTCATTACGTGTGTTACAATTTGGCTTTACAATGTGTGCTTTAAAGTTGCCTTACACCTTTCAAAAAAAAAACTATAACAGTAGCATTTCTCTCTCGTTCCAGTTCTTACGCCGGGAGGGGAATTACCTGAAAATACATCGTCTCATCACTCAATTTCGAGTGGAGGAGAATTACCTGGAAAAACACTAGCACCACAGCATGCAATTGCTACAACCTCAACAGGAGAAGTTTCACGCGGGCAACCTCCCATACCTGGGGGATCTCCCTCGACACCTACCACAGGACACGCGCTCACCCTCATCAATAGAGAGTCAGCCTTCAATTACCTGTACGTTGTTGAAGAATTCAGAGTCCACTCAGTAGGTGACCCAACCTTATTTATGGTAATTTGTAGGGATGATATTAGTGTACGAATAAATAATTACTTTAAAAACAAAACATTTACAGCCAAGATTGTGGGACTTTTGAACTCCTGTATGACCAAACTAAGCTTTCAAAAATTGGGGGAAACGGAAAACAAACCCGTGGCGCTTTGGCTCCCAGCGACGATTATTAACGCTGGTGAAATCAATAAGCTCTTGGATAAATGGGAAACTTTTATAGAAAATAAATTCCCACAAATAAGCAGTGAATTAAGGGGGAGTGGGTGGACAGTTGAAGACGTCAAGAGTTTTAAACTCTTTTATCACCGCCAAGCTGTAATGGCTGGAATGGGTGCATACATTTTTCCTAAGAAAGAAGTCCGCGGAAGTCATGCGGTTTTTAATCCCTCTGGAATTGGGAATTCCTGCCTAATTCAGTGTCTGGCTGCCTACTTTATCGCTAAACAACAGGCATCACCCCACTGGGGAAATATTTCCCGCACTGTAAATAGTATTCAACGTTGCTCGGAATACGTTGATTTCACCCGAATCACCTTCCCCATCCAATGGGAAGACATTTCACGCCTCGAGTCGGCAAATCGTATCTCCATTTACGTTTACGAAATGGAAAGATCCGCGGACGGAAGGTATCTGCTTCAATTGTCGAGGCGTGGAATGAAAAAATTTCCAAACATAGTCCCTCTTCTCCTCTTAGATGGGGAACATACATGCCTCATTAAGGATTTTCATTCCTTCGTGAAATCCTTTGCCCGGGTAAGATCTCCCGACCCTCGGTACTTTTGCCATAACTGCCTATCGCAGCATTCATCAACCTCTAAGCAAGAACACCATGAAGCCAGTTGTGAACTTGCTGTAACATTGAATTTTCCCCCCGTCGGAAGCACAGTAAGGTTTAGAAATCAGCATAAGACGCAAAAGTTTTCCTATATTTGCGTCTTTGATATGGAATCGGCTTTAGAGAAATCTCCCGGTGCGTATGGTGTAGAGGCAATACATAAATCAATAGCGTACTGCTACATCATTTTCGATTGCAGCGGTCAAAGAGTAGCTTCTAGTTATTATTGCGGAAACGATTGCGTTGACAAGTTTCTAACCGATCTTAATGCTTGTTGGGAGACAATAAAAAAACGGTGGCGAACTTTCCCCATTCATATGACAGAGGAGGATGAGAGAGCATTCCTTAAGCAGGACGTATGCCAATTGTGCAGGTCACCATTCAAAGACGGGAGCGATAAACATAGACATCATGACCACGCCAGTCCTAATAACAATTTTATTGGGGCGTACTGTAGGCGGTGTAATTTATCATGCCGCGAACAAAAAACACATCTCCCTGTTTTTGCCCACAATTCGAGTTATGACTTAGGCCTCATCCTCAAGGATCTTAAAGATAAAGTCCAAATCAAATAAAATACTCAAGCGTAAGTATGGTGATAAAGTCAAACTCATTTACACTGACACAGATAGTTTCATTTTTGCTCTGGAAGTTCCCGACCTTAACTCGGAGTTTGCTCAAGAACCCCTGAAATCGTATATGGATTTTTCCAACTTCGATGAAGACCACCCTCTTTTTAATAATGAAAGAAAAGGCGAGTTGGGGCTTTTAAAATCGGAAACTGGTAGTACATTAATAGCAGAGGTGAAAGCGTTGAAACCTAAAATGTATTCTCTGTTACTAGCCAACCAGGAGCAGATTAACAGGGTAAAAGGTATTCCTCGCCACCTGCATTCTCGTATGAAGCATGAACAGTATTCCCAAATCCTGGAAGATCATCGGGTCAATTACGTCGCGGTACGTACAATTAGAAATGTTCAGGGGCAGATGAGTACCACCAAAGTAGAAAAGAAGTGTCTTTCAGCCTTTGACTCAAAACGTTTCCACGTAAGTCAATACAATTCTTACGCATACGGTCATCCGGATATTGTAGAGGAGGAGGATGAGCAAGTAGCGGGGGAGGTCCCCACCAACAACCCTCTCCCCAAAGTAGTGGTACCGTCTTATTCTCCACCAGACCCACTTCCTCGCGTATATCAAAATTTGTGGAAAAAGAGAGAAGAAAAGGTTGGTGAGTACTTTCCTCTACCCGAAGGAAATCCATCTACATTGGGGTGAAAGGGTAAAACACGCTTCTCTCTCTCTCTCTCTCTCTCTCTCTCTCGCTACTTTCTTCCTACTGATGGAAATTCCACCGTAATGACGTAGAAGGGAAGGCGCGGAAGGAATTTCAAAGAAAAAATAATACCTCATCGTATATAATTGCTAAGTTCGCTTTTCCCTTTGTAAATGTACTGTCAAGCGGGTTGCTACTTTTTATTAATGGGGGTATTCATTCCGCCGTACTTATATCATTGCATTTGGAGTAAAGGCGCAGTTAAATGCGGGATCTGTTAAAATGTACAAGTGTTTTAAAGAAGATGACTTGGACATTTTTAGGGAGCCGGCGCGTATTATTGTGTCGGGCTTCTCCAACTCGGGAAAATCTTTCTTGGTTGAACAACTTATATTAAAGTATGAAAGTAAGTTTACGCACATTGTTATGTGTGGTGTGGATAGCCATACTTTGAAAACCCATCCAACAATTGGGGCAAAACTCTCCCTCTACGCCAATATCGTAGACCCGATGAGTGAGATAGATACGGAAGCTGGGGTCTACTCGATATTATACATCCTCGATGATGTTTTTCTCGAGGCTGTCCATGACAAAATTGTTGTAGACGTCTTTACTAAGGGACGACATAAAAATATCTCTGTTATTTTTATTACGCAAAATATGTTTTACGGTGGTAAATACGCCAGGAATATAAGTATAAATGCCTCGCATATGCTTTTGCTGAGAACTAGGGATATGTCTCAAGTTGAGTTATTAGGAAGGCAAATATTCGGTTCGTCTTTATCGAAAAAATTTGTGAATGTTTATAAAAAGGCTGTTTTGGCTAAACCCTTTTCCCATTTGCTGGTAGATTTAAGTTTAAATACTCCTAGCGAACTCCAGTTGAGAACAAATATAGCAGGGAGTTCCTCGTGTGAGGTAGTTTTTGGAGAATGGGAGACGTAAAGAGAAAGATTTTGGAAACCGTATATGAAAACTATTCACACCCATCAAGCTTGGGGGGTGTAAAATCCATCTATAAAGCCGCTAGAGCTCTGAACCCGGGAATTACCTTAAGTAATGTAAAAGACTATTTGGCGACGAAAGATGCTCATACATTGCATGCACTCACAAGAAAACACTTCCCGAGATGTCAAATGGTATCTCCAGCTCCTAGAGTTATTATCAGTTGCGATCTCGCGGATATGCGACGTTTATCTAAATTTAACAAGGGCGTAAACTATCTTCTTATTTGCATAGATATCTTCTCCCGCTACCTCAAGATTATTCCCCTCAGAAACAAGAAAGCACAGACTCTGTTAAAAGGCTTAATATCGATCCTTTCCTTACCCGAATTTCTGGGGGTTAGTCGCCTTCTTACCGACCGCGGGTCAGAATTTTATAACAAACTTACATCTAAGTATCTGGAAGAAAAAAATATAAAACTCTACAGCGTCTCCTCATATGAAATCAAAGCCGCCATTGCCGAGCGTGTTATACGTACGCTAAAGCAAAAGATATATAAGCATTTAACTCTGCGAAATACTCTCGTCTATGTTGACGTCCTCCCCCAACTTGTAAAAAACTATAATAGATCCCCGCACCGAGGATTGGGAGGGGGGCTGACTCCCCTCGAAGTCCATAGATATACCGACCCAGAAATCATTACGCAACAATTTCGGAAAATGTATAAAGCAAGCGTGTTTAAACCCCAACAAAATAGTAATGCACTAGACGTGGGTCAGTCTGTGCGTATTGCGAGTGAGCTCCGACGGTCTGTATTCCATCGCGGGTATAAAATACAAAATACGCTAGAAATATTCAAAATTAGAAGCGTAGACAAGAGTCAGGCCCCATTGACTTATTATCTGGAAGATCTTGCCGGTGAGAAAATTGAAGGAGTTTTTTATAGAGCGGAACTAATACCCACGGCTATACCAGAAACTTTCCCTATAGATATTATCAGAAGGAAAGTCGTGAAGGGAAAAGTCAAGTATCTCGTATCATGGAGAGGATACCCACAAAGTTTTAACTCGTGGATACATAGTAAGGATGTTGAAAGGCTAGTCGGGAAAACTCGGAAATGAAATCCCACATGCACAAACATGCTGATTTTCTTCTCTTCTTAAATAACCTCCCCGCCAGAAAAAGGTCTGAATTAATTCCTTTACTGAAGAGGACCCATCTTGATTGCTTATCGGAGATCTTTTCCAACTTTTTAAAGGAAAATCTGACTCGAGATAGTAAATCAGTAGAAAAGGTGAAGAAATATAGGAATGAAATAAGGACAGTAGCCCGGAAAAAGACACCGCTTAAAGAGAAAAGAAAAATTTTATCATCACAGAGAGGGGGTGCTATACTTTCAGTACTTCTGCCTTTAGCAGCGAGTCTAATTGGGGGTTTGCTAGGAAGATGAAAGAGTATTGCCTAATACCGAGGAAGACGGCGGAAGGATTTAGTCTCCACCAAGACAGTGGGGAAAGTAGAGTTCAAAACTCTAAACAAAATGTAGAGGAGAATGGAAAGGGAGATAAGCAGCAAGGGGGGGGAGGAGGAGATAATAGTGATTTACTACGTAATCTATTGCAAATGATACAAGCGATGAAGTCCAAGTTTGAAAGTAAGCCAAAGAAAAGAAGACGTAAAGGGGTAGGGGAAAAACTAAAACGTGAGGCCGATCCTCTCCCCCTCCCTAAACAGGTAGTGTACAGCAATCCCCCTCTCGACCATCAGATAGATATGCAACTAACACCCACCAACAGAAGGCACGCCCTTGCTTTTCTCAAGTTTTTTGAAGGACGGAATGACTTCCAGTGGGATGATAGGGGAAATTTGAGAAAACCCATCGATCGTTTAAATGTAATGGTAGTGTTAAAGAAATTGATTCAACAAGCGGGGGCTATAGAGGAAGAGGACCTGCCTTTTTATAAAATCCTGTTGGATACAGCGGGAATTCCTTATTCATATATAAAGAATGCAAAAGCTCGGCTGCAAATTTATGGAAGTAAGGTGAAAATTGGGAAAGGTAGTCGAAAACGCGAGGAAACTAAAAGAAAAGAATTAAAAGACAAACTGCGTTGGGTTCCATATTAGAAATTACAGTCTGGTGTAGATGGGTGTGGTAACATGTTGCACCATCCGAAATACGTGTGCTAACATGTAGCACCACCCGTAATAGGAAACGGTAGGGGGATTGGGGTGTCTATGACTGCGGTGATGTGCGGAGATTGACG
This sequence comes from Palaemon carinicauda, assembly GCF_036898095.1. Lineage (NCBI taxonomy): Eukaryota > Metazoa > Arthropoda > Malacostraca > Decapoda > Palaemonidae > Palaemon > Palaemon carinicauda. Next base: position 208,600,166 of record NC_090725.1, on the reverse strand, counting down.
CCGCAACTTTTCAGTCTACATCAGGACCTCCTCAGAATGCAGTACTCCCCTCTCAAACTCTCCATCACATCCTTTACGGACAGGGTCCTAAAGAGGGGCGATGTCTGCTTGGTAGTGGGTGGGAATTCTATAACCGTTGAGTCATACGGCCTAGCTGGAGAGACGTATAAAGCCTACCCATACGGTGATATTGTGAGTAGTAGAAGACGTCTTTTTAATTTGTCCCGCTGCATTCGTGACGATCGACATCCCGTCGGAAGTGCCATCCTGAGGAAACCCCCGAGTTTCCCCACGGCGAGCGTACCATACGTAGCCACCCTAATTACCCAGTTCAACTATGGGTATTCATTTGACAACGATAGTGATGGGAAGCTTCGATCGTATGTGGAAACTTCAAAAGATACTCATTTTGCCGTAAATCTACAAAATGATACTACCGAGGCCCGCATTTTCAACTTTAAGAGGTGTCTAAACGAACTGGAAGTATGTGCCATGGAAAAAATAAATGATAGTATAAAAATTTTCGCTGTACCTATTGGAATTGGGAGGTCTGGTCGTGCTGATTCAATATGGATGCAGTACTATTTGCCCGAGTTGGAGAATTCAGCGAGGAGGATGGCTGGAAGTGGTAAACAGCTTATTTTATTAGCCACTGAAAAATGCACGTTACCTACAGAATTGGGAAACCTGGAAAGGTTTTCACTCGCGGCGCCGAAGGATTTACCCGCTATTGTCCCTATTTGATTATTTTCAATGTTATTTTTGTATTTCACTGAAAAAAAGTTATAGGGTGTATTATTTTTCGCTTTTAAGTTTGACTAAATATACTCTCCATTCTGTGAATGAGGTGATTTTCCTTTTCTCGTATTCTTCTTTAAAAAATAGTAATAAAGTAGACCATTTTGTTTTATGTTTTGGGTGATGTAATTCTCATCTGCGAATGAGAATAATCCAGTAGGTGCATTTGAACTTTTAAGTTTGGCGTAATGTACTCATTCTGCGAATGTGTGGATTTCATTTTTCTTATATTTTGTTTCTCTCTCTTTAAAAAGAAAAAAAATATCCTGTATTTTATGTTATGTAATCCCTTTCAGCGTCAGGGAGTAACTATGTAAGTGTCTTTGAACTCTTAAGTTTGGCGTAATGTACCCTTTCTGTGAATGAGGTGATTTTTTCATTTCAGATATTTTACCTGTCAAAAAATAGTTATAAACTGTGTCATGCTGTACTTTTATCTTTGGGTTATGTCATCCCCATTCGGGGATATTTATGTAATAGTGACTTCATTAATAAAAAGTCGTACTGTCTTTTGGTTTAAATATACCCAACACAAGTAGAATACTTTCAGTCATTTCTTAGCCACAATGGGTGGCGAAAGCCATATCGTAACACTGACCTCTCTGGGTAATAGGGATATCTTCCCTGAAAATAATGCAGGTAACTTTACAAATAAGCTTCAGAATAGTATAAATTTAGATCATAATTTGGAGCATGAAGTAGCACTCATCAATATTCATTACCCAAATGAAATATACGGCCTCGTCAGTGGTGAGGTTGATTCCGGAATAGAAATAATTATTACAAAGGTACGGATATCCATAGGGGGTGAGCCTACTATTACGTCACGTACAGAGGAAACCTACAAGCCTAGATTAAGCATTCTATCCACTGATGCTGGCTATATGGTATCCAGTATAAATGAAGACATAACATACGCTTTGAAGAACGTCCTACCGATCGAATTTTATAAGGAAAATATACCCGCGACAGGTCTATTAGAATATGACTATCAAAGAGAGAGAGTTCTACTCAAGTTCACAAAGAGACAGGAAACAAGAGAGGGAATTTATCGAAAAGGTCCCATTCAGGCCGTAAAATTAAAATTTGGAAAAAGAATTGGAGCTACTTTGGGTTTTAATACAGACAAACCATATCAAATTTTTGAAACCACCGCAGGGGAACCCATGATTAAGACGCATAATCTGCTGGCACCTTTCCCTCCCTCCCCAACATCCGGGGTAGATTTTGTTCTTGTTTATTCAGATATTGTTGAAAGATCTTATTTCGGGGGCAAGAAAGTTAATATATTAGACAGCTTTAGTATGTGGGGTAGTAAAACGAGGGGGTATCATAATTACGTGTATTACCCCTTAGGGACAAAGGAATTGGATGCAATATCAATCCGCTTGACTGATCAAGAAGGACGAGCAATACACTTTCGTGAGGATAGTAGCACTATATGCATTCTTCATATTAGACCGAAACAGAAAACAATATAAAAGCAAGTACCCCAGCACTTGGGTTTATTCTGGAGCGGGGCATCATGAGGGTTGCGTTTATCCCTCCCTCTCCCGAGGAGTTCAGTATCATATTTACTAGTGATCCCATAAAACTTCAACGAGGAGGGTCTCTAGGGGATATTGAGATATTTAGAGCCCCCAGGCGTTCGCAACAGGGTGGTGGAATTTTTAGCCTATTAGCTGGGCTGGCTAAAAGAGTCGCACCCTTTGTAGCAAAAGCCGTCTTACCATCGGCCCTAGAATTTGGTCAAAATGTTATAGGTGATTTAAAGCAGGGAACAAAAGATTTCAGGTCTAGTCTTAAACAAAGGGGGGTAGAAGCGCTAAAATCGACTGGGAGACGCATCGTTACTGGCCGGGGAAAGAAAAGGAAAAAAGTTAAAAGAAATGGCAAGAGAAGAGTAAATAAAAAGAAAATCCATCGTAGGAATTTAGGATATAAAGACGTGTTTAGCGCGCTGTAATTTAGTTCCAGTAAATAAGTGCGTGAGCAAAGACATTAACAATGGCATCTGCTGCTCCGAGAATTGCTGGTCATGTGGGGAATGAATTACCAACATCCCATTTTACCGCTGGCGTCGTAGACAGTTTTCCGAGACCCAACCGGATGAGGATAGTAGAGACATCAGTCACTGATCGACAGACGTCTTTTATTCTCCCTACTAATCTTACCTCGGGAAGAGCTATCACTGATCGCTATCTCGAATTTCGTATCAATGGCATAGAAGGAACTCTAATTGATTTAGCGAGTCTAGCTATAGAACTTCATTTAAAAGTCACGGCCCCAGATGGAAGTGCGTTAGGTGATGCTACAGACGTTATCTTCGTCAATGCTTTGGCGAATACAATCTTTAAGTCATCCCAGGTTTATATCGGTGAAAGACTTGTAGAATCAAATCCCCATTTCAATTACTGGTCTTTTATAAAGTTATTAACTACTGCTAAATCCCACACTGTGAAAACAATTGGGCGTCTTGGTTATCTTTTCCAGGATTACAAGGGGACTTCCATTTCAAATGTACTTCCGCCTGATTATTTTACAAAATTGAACAAAATGGAAAAGGAGTGGGTGACTAAGGGAAAAAGAGAAGGACTTCATATCATTCACCCGCTTATGCTCGATGTTGCCTCAGTAGATGAATATTTGATGGATAATATCGACGTTCGTATCAAGTTGGAATTAGCTCCGAATGCGTGGTTCATTAATTCCACTGCAACTATCGAGGAATTTAAATTTAATCTCCAAGAAGCTAGACTACATGTTGATAAAGTCATCCCGAGACCACCGGCTTTACTCGCACTCCATCGAGCACTTTCGAATCCTAATAGTTCCGTGGAAACTGTCTTTAATAAAACACTTTACAGGACGTACGCATTGGCTCCTAATCAGACTCAGGCAACGTTGGATTTACCTTTCAATAAGGTCATACCTGAAAAATTATACCTGGCCATTGTTAATATGGAGAGCTTTAATGGAGTATTGAATAGAAACCCTATTTATTTCGGGCATAATAATTTAAGTCATATAGGAGTAACGCTAAATGGTTCCACTTTATACGACATAAGGTCACAATTCCCAGAAAATTATTCCCATCTTTACTACGAGACATTAAAATCTTTAGGGTTAACTTATGACCACCTAATTCATTTTGATTGTTACGATCGTGGACGGACTGTAATTGCTTTCAACTTCAAACCCGAAATTGCATTAATGGATACTCTGGAGGTAGAGAAAAATGGGGACTTGCGGATTAATTTAACGTTTGATCAGCAGATTAACGAAAATAGGCTTATTTTATTGTTTGGAGAAACCCAGGGAGTTATAACTATTGATCAAAACCGGAATGTATATTGCGACGTCAGGGCGTAAGACATGAAAGTTTTCCTACGGATTCTTTCAGCATAAATACACAGCCTGTAATAAATGAACACCCATTAATGAATGGTTTCCTAAAAGAAGGTAAAAATATCCGCTGTTTTCATGAAGGATAATTTTACAGGGAGTTTTTCCTAATAATAGCAAAACGTTGTTACAGGTATTTTAGAATAAGTGTGTGTGTGTGTGTTTAAGAGGGTAGGGGGGTGTTGGGAGTCCACTGCCCCGCTTTCCATATCGTTATTTGGTGAAAATATATTAACGGGGAGGGGTAAAATGACCAAGTAGTTGTACCCCGGAAGTGGTATGGGTGAGGTGTAAGATGAATACCAGAGATATAGAATTTGCTTTGAGGAATAAACTCGGGAATGAAGCACACTTTTATGGATGCGTATCCAGTGACCATTTGGCTGGGTTCGAGATACCCTTGACGAGACCTAAGTCAATTATACTTATTGCAAATACACTTGCTTCTCACCAACATCGTAAAGTGGGTCACTGGGTTGTTTTTATTATCCAGAAGTCCCCATTTCAAAACATCATCTTTTACGACCCTTTAGGTATGCGGCCTGAAGAACATTCGACGTATTTCACCGAATTTTTACGAAGACATTCCACCATGAAGTGCTTTGCCAATGTTATGCGAGTGCAAAATTACAATTCGTCTCTGTGCGCGTTTCATTGCTTATATTTCACCCACAGTGTAACTTTAAACGGGGTGTGTGGAGCCATTAGGAAACTGAGGGAACATTTATCACCATCCAATTTAAAGGAAAATGATGTCACTGTATTACTTTATTATCTTTTACATCTTAACAGTCGTCCATGTATGTATATCTGGCGTCACACCAAGCCAGAATTATCAATGGAGATTTGTGAGTTGCTAAAACGACGTAAATAAAGTCGATCCGCTTTAGTTATCTATTTTCAAAATATCCTGTATGGTTATTTTACTGAATGTTTCCTATTAATAAACTTATATTAAGTAGTATGTGTTTCTTTTATTATCCTCCCACGTATTTTGGTGTGTGTGTATGAACTCATCTTAGACCCTATCCCAAAATATTTTGCTTTTGTTTTATTATTATTATTATTATTATTATTATTATTATTATTATTATTAATAAACAAATATTAAGTACTATGTGTTTTATTACACCTTCTCTGTAGAGAGAGAGAGCTTTGCCTAAGTTTAAGATTACACGTCTGGGGCAAGTTGGAACAGGTGCTTAGCCCCATCACGGCTTAGCCCTTTGACTCGGGTGTAGAGACTGTCTGGGCATGTTTTATCATTACAAAAAATTAATCCTTACAAATAGCCCAGGTGGGACAGCGTAATGGATGGTAAGATGACTCAGTATTACTGTGGACAAAACCCCCAAGGAAATACTCGTCCCTTTAAAAAAGGGGAGAGAGTAACAATATCCCTCAAATGAAATTCGGGGGAATCAGTTTCCCCGACCCCGATGAGTATGATTTCCAAATATTGTAGGGGTGTGTGGAGCCATTAGGAAACTGAGGGAACATTTATCACCATCCAATTTAAAGGAAAATGATGGCCAGAATTATCAATGGAGATTTGTGAGTTGTATCAATGGAGATTTTTGAGTTGTATCAATGGAGATTTGTGAGTTGCTAAAACGACGTAGATAAAGCCGATCCGCTTTAGTTATCTAGGGGACAGCGTAATGGGTGGTAAGATGACTCAGTATTACTGTAGACGAGCTCTCACTACGTTAACGGTAAGGCTTGGGACTGGTACTTAGGCCTACCTACGGGTGGAGAACGAAAGTTGAAGGGATGAACCTTTGACTCGGTGTAGAGGATGCCCCGCGTTTTACCCTATCATCGCAAATGATTAGGGATTGCGCGCCAGGTGCAGGGTGTGACAAGTGTAGGCCTATCAACAGGTAGCGAACGGGGGCCTCGGGTGTAGAGACTGTCTGGGCATGTTTTACCCCTATCAACTATACTACGATTTCACCCTCAATATTTGTAAACAAATTCCCTTTAATAGTAGCCCACTATGAATACGTTCTCAAGGTTTTCTAAACAGTGCCACAGTTCCTGGTACGTATAAACACGTACGTACGTACGTCATTACGAAGAGTTGCTTGATAATAACAAATGGTTACGTCCTCAATGTTTTGTAAACAAATTCCCTTTAATAGTGACACACTACCGTACGGTCTTCAACTCAATGTTTGTAAACAAAAAACTTAAAATCATACTCTACTTCCGTAAACAATTTCCCTTTAATAGTTCCCGTACGTATGCCATTACGAACCCTACGACCTTCAACTCTATGTTTGTAAACAAAAATAATACTCCCCTTCCATCAACACTGTCGAAACGAACGTCCTTCAAAGCAATGTTTGTAAACAAAACTCTTTAAAAATACTACACTTCCGTCAACAGTAAGCCTCTGTGACCTTGGGTGATCGTCTACGGCCATACCATCTTTTCCGGGTGAGGGCCACGAACGTCCTTCAAAGCAATGTTTGTAAACAAAACTCTCTAAAAATACTACACTTCCGTCAACAGTAAGCCTCTGTGACCTTGGGTGATCGTCTACGGCCATACCATCTTTTCCGGGTGAGGGCCACGAACGTCCTTCAAAGCAATGTTTGTAAACAAAACTCTTTAAAAATACTACACTTCCGTCAACAGTAAGCCTCTGTGACCTTGAGTGAGTGTGTACGGCCATACCCTCTGTGACCTTGGGTGATCGTCTACGGCCATACCCTCATTTCCGGGTGATCGTCTGTGGCCACCCCTTTCTGGGGGGTGATCGGCTGTGGCCAAAATAGTACTACTGGTTCTACAGCTAATACTAGAACCTAGATACTTATTATCAGATAAAATAAATTACAATATTTGGAATGAAATATACTAACTGGCAACTTCACGAGAGACTTCATGACAGGAATTTTAATTTCAATACGTTCTTCCTTCAAAGATCAGAGTGTCCCTCGAAGGCTGCGACTACGACTGATGCTGCGGGTCTGGTGTCATGGACTCTGCCCTAGCAGGCCCTTTCCGGCAATGGAGATATTAGGGCACACTGTATTCCTCCCACTAGTAGGACATGGGTGGTGATTCATATGTCGGGTAAACAATGTTACATATATATATATATATATATACAGTATATATATATATATATATATATAAACATATGTATGTATATAAAAATGAATATAGATATATATATATATATATATATTTCTATGTATATATATATATATATATATACATATATATATATATATATATAAACATATGTATATATAAATATATATATATATATATATATACAGTATATATATATATATATATATGAACATATGTATATATATATATATATATATGTATATATATTTATATACGTATGTTTATATATATACATAAGCTGGTCTAGTGTAGGGTAAATACATTAGTTTATTAATGATTTTATTGATATTTTATTTGTGCATTGCAGAGGGGTTAGTCAGCTCTTAAGATGAGTTCCTCTCATGTAAATTCAAGATTATGATGTAAATTACGTAAGACTTTTTTTGTTAATTTCATTGTATTCCTTATCCAAGTCAGTTTATGTAAATTTACGTAATTTTTAAGAACTAACTTTTTTATTTCCCATATCTTTATTACAAAGTCTTACGTAATCTCTTTGAGAGTGTTAAGTGACCATACAAGGTAGGAACAAGGGCTTTATATTCTTATAAGGTATTGCGTCATATTTGTGAGAGAATACGCAATATGCCATGTGCTTTGGAAAATTCTCGAAAAACCTATTGATAGAATCTTTATTTTATTTCGGGGACAAATAGTGGGCGGAGCTAGCTGACTGAGAGAGTTTGTCTCGTGTTGCGTGGATACATGTTTGAGAGAGCAATACTTGGTAACTCCGACGCCTTATCCAGGTCCCCACGCTTCCCAGATCTTTGGGAAGTTTCTGGAAGTAGCTACGTATCATCTATAAAGGCAACCTCAGGGTTGCATAGATAGATAGAGAATTCCAGCCTTAAGACATAGCTACCTCCACCTCACTCTCACTCTCAACTCAGTGTATCGTTTTAAAAGTGTTCAGTGAAATATCAAAGTTTTGGTGTGACGGGTTTTGTAAACAGTGATTAATTGCAAAAATTTTCCTTAGAGTTTTTGTAACTGGCTCTGTAGTAAGGTGAAATATAAGTGTATCGTGATCTGGTTAGCTATCTTCATTAAGCATCAAACTTGAATTTTTACTCAGATTTAATTTCAAGTGAAACAAGCGATTGTATAATTTTCATAAGTATTATTTCTTTTGACTTCCTGTAAGGTTTATTCAGATTTAATATTACAAGTCCTTGACTAGATAATTTTCAGAACGTATAATTTTTGTCTAACTCTAAGTTTTGTTCAGACTTTTTAAGTAATAGATCGCAGAGAGTAGCTGTTGATGAGCACCATGGTGAGTATATGAATGTGATAGCTGGTGTTTCTCATGGTAGTGTTCTTGGCCCATTACTTTTCATACTACATACACATGACATTTGGTTTGGTCTAGAAAAGAAGCTAGTTGCATATGCAGATGATGCTACTCTCTTTGTATCAATTCCATCTCCTGCATGTAGATCTGGGTTTGCTGAATCCCTTTAACAGAGATCTAGCTAAAATTATTGCATGGTGCAAATTATGGGGCATGAAGTTGAATCCTAACAAAACTCAAAGTATGATTGTATGTTGGTCAAGGACCGTGGCTCCTAAATATCCGGATCTCAGCATTGATAATGTTTCTTTAAGTGTGATTCTTTAGGTGTGATTCTCGACAGCAAATTTACTTTTGAGAAACACATTAGGTCTGTGTCTTCTTCAATTGCACAAAAAATTGGCTTATTTAGAAAGTCTTTCAAGATTTTTGACGATCAATCTATTCTGAAGAAGTGTTTTAATTCTTTCATTTTACCTTGTTTTGAGTATTGTTCTCCATTCTGGCCTTGTGCTGCTCATTCTCATCTCAATTTGTTGGACAGGAACTTACGGTCTATCAAATTTCTTATTCCTGATCTAGATATTAATATCTTTCACTGTCATTCTATTAGGTCATTATGCATGTTGCATAAGATTTTTCATAATTCTGACCATCCTTTACATTCAGATCTTCCCGGACAGTTCCATCCTATTCGTAATACTAGGTATGCAGTTAATTCTAATATTCAGGCTTTCTCCATCAAGAGGCTCAATACTACACAGTACTCTAAAAGTTTTATTCCAGCTGTGACCAAGTTGTGGAATGATCTTCCTAATCGGGTAGTGGAATCAGTAGAATTTCAAAAGTTTCAACTTGCAGCAAATGTTTTTTACGTTGAACAGCCTTACATAAGTCCTTTTATAGTTTATAAATCATATATTTGTTTTAATGTTGTTAATGTTTTTAAAAAGTTTTATTTTAATTTTCATTACTTCTTTTATCGTTTTTATTAGTTTCCTTATTTCCTTTCCTCAATGGGCTATTTTTCCCTGTTGGAGCCCTTAGGCTTCTTTTCCAAGTAAGGTTGTAGCTTAGCTAGTAATAATAATAATAATAATCAAAATAATATTTCGAGTGATTTATTTGTTTCATCTAAATTATGTAAAGTGTTGTAATTTATATAGAATATATTTATTTTTGTAAAGAGTGTATTATTTCAATCATCAGTGTTTATTACTACCTCGGTCGTATCCTGTAAAGAATCGTAGTAAGTAATGGTTTTTAATTAATTCTTAAGAATAATTACCTAGTTTAGTTTTGAGTGTACTTAAGAGACCTTTGGATATTCAGTGTTTTGTATATTGATGTCTGGGAGTTATTTAACTGTCTCAGAGTTTGTGTATTAATATTTTAAAGTATAAGAGACTTTAAGTAAAAGCAAACCGGTGATTTTGGAATTCGAGAGGTTCTTTAGCTTCCCAGCCGTAATAAATACACACACACACACACATAATATATATATATATATATATATATGTATATATATATTCATATTATATATATACATATATAAATATATGTATAAAATATATAACATATAATATATAATATATAATATATAATATACTTCATATATATATATATATATATACATATATATATATATATATGCATATATATATATATACTGTATATATATATATATATATATATATTATATGTTTGGTGCCCAGACCCGAGAGCCATCATCATATAATATATTTTTGGTGCCCAGACCCTTGGGATCAAGCGAGTCTATTTTAAATATTGGTGATAACAGAGCCGTGTTTTGATTAAAGGTTTTGAACAATACAGTGTTGATAGGATTTTGTGTATTGTTAGGATATAATTTTGGAGAGGTATAAAATTATCTATTAAAGAACAAGATGACATAGTTTAATATCCAGGAGTTTTTGAAAAACCCAAATGTTCATGAATTGTCAGAAGCAAATGTAACTAAAGCTCAGTGGCTCTCTATTTTAATGGTATGTGGTGGCCATGCAACGTGTGGGATGATTAAAGCCCAAATCAACTGTCTATCCTTAGAAGCGTTGATATATTCGGGAAAGTTGTCGGAAGAAAATATTGAAGCAGCTCGTGAGCTGTTGGAGGAGGCTTATGAAGAATTTTTTACCGAAGCAAGGACCAGTTGACCCACACACTGAAGGCTTGAAAGCCTATAGGGATATTGAGGCTGAGATTCAACGAATTGCAGTGGAGGAGAATTTGATTAAGTTGAAGATGAAAGCAAGCCAGGAAGAAAAAGAGATGGATAAAGCACGACATGCGAAGGAAATGGAAGCAAGACAGGCAGAAGAAGCACGACATGCGAATGAAATAGAAGCAAGACGAGAAGAAGAAGCCCGAGAAGTCACAGTACATGCGAGGAGGATGGAAGAAAAAGAAAGGGAACGAGAAGAAAAGGAGAAGAAAGAGGCAAGAGAGATTGTATGACATGCGCGGGAGTTGGAGCTGTTGAACACCCGTGCACAGTTGACAACGCAGACTGAGAAAACCCCTGCTAGGCACAGACCCGTTATTAATGTGTCGGATGCCCAGAGGTTAATTCCAAGGTTCACAGAAGAGGCTCCAGATGAGTTCTTCGATCATTTTGAAACGGTTGCACCGACGATGAAATGGCCGGAAGATAAATGGACTATGTTATTGCAAAGAGTATTAATTGGGAAACGGCGCAGTGCATACCTTTCCTTATCTCAGGACCAGAGGAAGGAGTATCAAGAAGTGAAAAGGAGCATGCTGCAAGTGTATCAGATGACCCCTGAATATTATTATAAAAGATTCCAAAATTTGAGGGGGAACGAGAAAATGACTTTCCTGAATTACGCTTAAAAGGTACGACGATGTTTTGAGAGATGGAGAAAAAAGCTGCTAACATGAGGGAAATGGCTGTTTAAGAAGAATTGATAATACTAGAGCAGTATCTACAAGGAATTCCAGAGCATATTCGAATGTAATTGAGAGAGGTGAAGAAATTTGATAAAGACGCTTCGCGGATTGAAGATTATAATATTATCAGTCGTATACCCTCCTCATGCATGAAGTTTCAACTGTCGTTTTGAGCAAGTGTCAAGTATTTACCGAACAATGGAAACCAGTCAAGTAATAACTACATGAAGAAGTTCAACAATTACAGCGGAAGTAACACTGGTACTGTTCCTAAGCAGAATGTGATAATACCACAGCAACAATCGTCGAATCATCCTCCTTCAAGTATCGTGAAAGACGTGAAGAAGGGTAATATTGCCTGTTTTAAGTGTGGCAAGAGAAGCCATATCAGTAAGGAATGTTGGTCAAACCAACCGAAAGCAGTTGCCTAAGTAATTAAGGATAATTCGATTTCACGGAATGCGAACTCGAAGAAACAATTGGAGAAAGTTCGAAGAGAAAAATAAACCAGCCAACATTTACACGGCGAACAGGACAAACACAAACAGCGTGAATACCTTTACACCATATATTTATGAAGTTGTGTTAGCAGCAATAGACGGGAGTGAGCGAACCCCGGTCAGGATATTGAGAGACACAGGTTGTAACTTGTAACCATCGTGTGATGGTACAAGGAGTACACCCGTTGGTGGAACAGTCTCTCACAAGGGACTCGGTTATTTTGAAGGGAATAAAAGGTGAGGCGGTTACCCCTATTTGCTGGTTAAAACTGTCATGCGAGTTGGTGACAGGTAATTTTGACTTTGCAGTAAAGGATTCATTGGCTGTCGAAGGAATAGATGTCCTGTTGGGTGCTGAGGTTGGCGGAGTGCCGTTTGTGCCCTATTCCATTGTAACAGAGAAACCATTGAAGTATAACCCTACGACTGAACTTGAGAAAGATTAAGGATTACCCGTATCTGTTCCCTTGTTGTGTGACGACTAGGAGTATGACGAAGATAGTGACTGCTGAAGAAGAAAAAGAAATGAAAGGAGTGATGAACTTGGAGGATTTGTTTTCTGAAGAAGAGGATTTCCTTGATGGTACACAAGACGAGAACTCCCGAGTAAGCCCGAGCAAAGAGGAACGACCAACAAGTGGAGAAGAAGACATAGAAGAAGAAATTTGTTAATAAGATGAAAAATAATACTCAAAGGGTTAACAAGGCGATCATTATGTTTGCAACAGTATTGTATTAATGTAAAGCATATATCAGGTAACGATAACATGGTTGCAGATTCTTTATCTCTGGCTGAATCGATGGATTCAGGCCCGGAATAGGTAATCTTTTTTGGAGGGAGCTATCTTACGAAGTTGGTCTAGTGTAAAGTAAATACAGTAGTTTATTAATGATTTTATTTGCATTTTATTTATGCATTGAAGAGAGGTTAGCCAGCTCTTAAGATGAATTACTCTCATATAGATTTAAGTTTATTATGTAAATTACTTAAGACTTTATTTGTTAATTTCACTGTATTCTTCATTAAAGTCAGTATATGTAAATTTACATTATTTCTAAGAATTAACTTTTTTATTTCCCATATCTTTATTACAAAGTCTTACATGACCTGTTTAAGAGTGTTGTGTAACCATACAAGATAGGAACAAGGGCTTATGTAATGTTCTTTTATATTTTTATTAGGTATTTCATCATGTTTGTGAGAGAATACGCAATATGCCATGTGCTTTGGAAAATTCTCGAAAAACCTATTGATAAATCTTATCTTTTTTTTATTTTAGGGACAAAGGGCGGGCGGAACTAGCTGACTGAGAGAGTTCGTCTCGTGTTACATGGATAAGTGTTCGAGAGAGCAATACTTAGTAACTCTGACGCCTTAGCCCAGGCCCCCACGCTTCCCAGATCTTTGGGAAGTTTCTGGAAGTAGCTAAGTTTCATATATAAAGGTGACCCCAGGGTTGCATAGGTGGATAGAGAATTCCAGCCTTAAGACACAGCTACTGCCACCTCTCTCTCACTCTCACATGCAACTCAGTGTATTGTTTTAAAAGTGTTCAGTGAAACATCAAAGTTTTGGTGTGACTGGTTTTGTAAACATAGTGATTAATTGTAAAAATTCTCTTAAAGTTATTGCAACTGGCCCTGTAGTAAAGTGAAATATAAGGGTATCATGATCTGGTTATCTATTTTCATAAAGTATCAAACAAAATATGGAGATCCCGACTATTCAGATTCAGGTTGATTCTGAAGTCTCGGACGCCCTACAAGACATCCAACTGGACGATAAGATGTCTGAGGTGTCCGAGTACACCGAAAAGGACCTTCTGGCAGAAGGCCAGGAAGAGGAGCTGACCCAGGCTCCTGATACAGAGGAGGAAGAAATAGATGAGCTGTCGACAACATCGGTTCCGGCCCCAGAACCTATTCCCTCAACATCGTCTGCTATCCCAGATGATCTGGGAAGGACTCTTTCTTCCATCGTTGAAATGATTCAACAGATGCAGAAGAAGAATGATGAGAAGGAAGCTGCAATGAAGTTAGAGATGCGGAGACTTGCAGCATCACGTGGGCCCCAGAAGAAGCTCAACGTGAAGGATCTTCCTTTGTGTTCGGATGCCAATCCTTGGAGATATGCCGAACACATGCCTATGACAACTGGGAAGATTGTCATTTCAGAGAAGTCGGGTTCAATTCCCTTAGAAGAAGTGGAATTCTGGCCCAACAAGGAGTCTTACCCGGACTGCTATGTCCGGCTTAGGAAGGAGCCAGCCTCAAGGGAGGAGACGGAGCCGAAAGAGGTCACAGACTTTGACCATAGTAAGGCACAGGCCTTACTAACGGGCTCTATGAAAGAGAGGGGCTTCACGAACTCAAAGATACCAGCTTTGAGTAAGAAGCATCCCTCCTTTGTGGCTTCTCCTACCAGAGCCTTTCCCTTTATGGAAAAGGGATATAAGGCTGCCTTAAAGGCGGTAGAGGCAGGGAAACCATGCCCCTCTTTGGAGGAGTGTAAGCCGTTGTCCCTGACCTTGCCCATGGACCAGAAGAACTGGAAGGACGTTCACCTTACCTTCTCAGACGGGAAGTTGGAGGCCGATATTGCCAGAAGTCAGTTTGGTGAGGACCTTCCAAAGCTGTCTGATTTTCTCTTGTGCAGGGAGCAAGAGACAAAAGAGAGACTTGCAGCATCGAAGTCCTTACAGACGACTCTGGAGACGATGGCAAGCAACCCCAAGAACCAGGACATCTTCATGGTAGTGGCCAAAATCCATCTGGCCACAGTAACTAAGGATCTCTATAGTTTCATCAAAGCTAGGAGAGCTTGTAGAGAGTTCGTGTTCGCCTCGGCTGCAGTGAGGCACGAATCTAGGAAACTGATTTCCTCTTGTATATGGGGTAAGGACCTCTTCCCTAATGAAGTGGTCAAAGAGGTAGTGGATAAGGCGGCCACGGAGAATAGGAACCTTCTCCAGAAGTGGGGCCTAACCTTTAAGAGAAAGTTTTCCCCGGATGAGGGTCCCCAACCTAAGAGGAAGACAAAGAAGCCTAGGCTATCCTCTCGGCCAGCTAAGCCTTACAGACAGCAGCAGCAACAACTTCCAGCGACCGCGGTGCTTTAGGTGGTGGCACAACCTCCAACCACATACCAGTTGGTACCTCAAGCAGTGACGACTCAGTCGCCTGCGTTTAACCCAGCGTTCGAAAGGCAGACAACGACCTTTCATCCAAGAGGTAGAGGAGCAGCCAGAGGTTCCTCTAGACGCCCCTCAGGAGGAAGGGGATTCAGGGGAGGACGCGGTCAAGGAGGCAAGGCCTCAGGTCCAAAACAACAGACGTGAGATGCTTCCGGTAGGAGGGAGACTTCATCTATTTCGGGATTGCTGGACCTTCGATCCCTGGGCCCACAGCCTAATCAAGAATGGACTGGGTTGGAGCTGGTACACTACTCCACCTCCGTTTCCACAATTCTTCTAAAACTCGACCCCGTTCTGGAAGAATAAGTTTGAGAACTCTAGGAGAAAAGAGTAATCCAAAGGGTTAAGTCCATCAAGTTCCAAGGAAGGCTGTTTTGTGTTCCAAAGAAAGACTCAGAAAAACTCAGTGTCATTCTGGACTTGTCGCCACTCAACAAGTTCATAGTGAACTACAAATTCAGGATGCTGACGCTTCAACACATAAGGACCCTACTGCCTAAACGGGCATACACCGTCTCTATAGACTTGTCAGATGCTTATAGGCATGTTCCAATACATCGTCACCTCTCCTCCTACCTAGGGTTCAAGCTACAAAGAAGACTTTATGCCTTCAGAGCCATGCCATTCTGGCTAAACATAGCCCAAAGGATTTTCATGAAGCTTGCGAACGCAGCTGTCCATCAATTACGCCTAAAGGGAATCCAAGTAGTGGCCTACCTGGACGACTGGCTGGTGTGGGCAGCATCCAGGACAGAATGCTTGCAAGCCTCCGAGAAGGTGATCCAGTTCCTGGAACATCTAGGATTCAAGATCAACATAAAAAAGTCTCGACTTTCTCTATCTCAATTTCAGTGGTTGGGAATCCACTGGAACTTACAGTCACACCAACTTTCCATTCCTGTGAAGAGGAGGAAAGAAATAGCAGGATCTGTCAAGAGACTTCTAGAATCCAAACGGATATCAAGACGCGAACAGGAGAGAGTGCTGCGCTCTCTACAGTTTGCCTCGGTAACAGATCCTGTGCTAAGAGCACAGCTAAACATCAAACGCGCGAAGAGATCTGATGAGACCACTACTGACTCGTTTGCGAACGCTTCTCAAGCCATGGTCCAAAGCCAAGCAACTGAAGAAATCGGTACTTCTTCAGCCACCTCCCCCCTCCATTACGATTCATAGAGGCTTCAAAGGAGGGATGAGGAGGTCATTTTCACCGGAAGAAAGTCCAAGGAACTTGGTCCAACCTGTTCAAGAAGTTTCATATCAACTTTCTGGAAGCCATGGCAGTACTTCTTACTCTGAAGAACGTATCTCCTCGCTACTCGGCCCACATAAGATTGGTCCTAGACAGTGAGGTGATAGTGAGATGCCTGAATCGACAAGGGTCGAGGTCACCTCAAATCAACCAAGTGATGTTGGCCATTTTCCGGCTCGCGGAAAAGAAGAGATGGCACCTGACAGCAGTTCACCTTCAAGGGTTCCGCAACGTGACGGCGGACGCTCTATCCCGGTTCACACCGATAGAGTCAGAATGGTCCCTAGACGCAAGATCGTTCTCTTTCATCTCGAGTCAAGTCCCGTAACTGCAGATAGACCTCTTTGCGACGAACGATGAGAAGAAGTTACATCGTTATGTGTCCCCGTATGAGGACCCTCTAGCGGAAGCAGTGGACGCTATGTCCCTTGACTGGAACAGATGGTCCAGGATTTACCTGTTCCCACCGCCCAACCTTCTTTTGAAGGTCCTCGACAAACTGAGATCCTTCAAGGGGAAAGCGGCACTAGTGGCTCACGAGTGGCCGAACAGCATTTGGTTCCCTCTGGCATTAGAACTACGACTGAAGTTTCTGCCGCTACCGGATCCAGTTTTCACTGAGCGAGTACAGAAGTCGACTGTCTTCGCTTCATCACAGAAAACCCGGAACCTACATCTCATGATTTTCTCTCCCTAGCGGTGAGAAAAAAATTCGGGATATCAAGAGACAGTACTGTATAGACTTATTAGAAGAATATAAGTCCAAATCTACAAGAAGACAATATGAGTCATCATGGAAGAAGTGGGTGTCATTTGTCAAGGCGAAGAAACCACAAAAGATCTCGACAGATTTTTGTTTATCGTTCTTCATCCACCTTCATGAACAAGGTTTAGCAGCCAACACAATATCGACGTGTAAGTCTGCCTTGACAAGACCTATTCTATATGCCTTCCATATCGACCTCTCTAATGATATTTTTAATAAAATTCCAAAGGCCTGTGCTAGGCTCAGACCATCAGCACCTCCGAAACCCATTTCATGGTCTCTGGATAAAGTTCTTCATTTCGCTTCAATGATGAATTATGAGGAGTGTGCTTTAAAGGATTTGACCCAAAAGTTATATTTCTGTTTGCACTCGCTTCAGGGGCCAGAATTAGTGAAATAGTAGCTCTCTCGAGAGAGGAAGGTCATGTTCAGTTCTTAGATGGGGGAGATCTGAACCTTTTTCCGGATCCTACGTTTCTCGCTAAGAACGAGCTACCCACCTGGAGAATCTGCCCTCTGAAGGAAGA